>NW_027488624.1:0-300000 GCF_050948215.1 Halictus rubicundus
TTTAAAGATTTGTGACAGGCACACTTGTGAAACAATCTTAATCCTCATATAGTACATTCAGAGTCATTGTGAAACAGTTGTGGCCGTGTTTATTTATGTACTGATTCTTTATCCATTTATGCGATGATTAACATAATTTTATATAAATACAGTAAAAAAAGTACATGAACAAATTGTCAATATTTGGATTATTTTGTTTAAAAAAATAGTACAGCAATACATACACCTGGACTCATTTTAAAGCTCCAAGCCTCTACTTTCGCAGACCACCATTCATTTCTTTTTAGGATACTTGTGCATAATATGAGAGGTGAAAAACTGAGGACGAGTTTTTGGTCGAAAATGCTATACATTGAAAAGTCTGAAAAAGCATAAAAAATTTTGTTTTCTGAATGAATCGATTACAGATTTCAAGATTCAATCTTCCCTTTTACAACGACTGCTTCAAACTTAATTTACGATTTTCTTCTGACTCTTTTATAAAACAAAAATGAGTAACGAGTTTCATCGTGTGAGGATATTGTTCCTTATATTATTGTAAGGGATTCGAGGGACTGCGGCCCATGAGGACCGCAGCTGAGTACCGTAGACCAGTCAGGGACGCAGTTTATGTTTATGGTGCGGACGTGACTTTAGGCTATTTTTGAGATTTAGCGGAACTTCCTGTTTTTCGGTAATTTACTAGAGATGTCGTATTTTAGCTAAAGGTCTCAATAGCCGTGACGTACCATAAAACATCTGCGAACCAAACGCGGACCGTTAAGGGTCCTACGTAGACGACGAAGAGGGTGCAATAGAAGTAGCCACTTACCCTTACCTCGCCGCCTTTTCGAGGGCGTATATGAGGCTCAAAGCCTCTCGCGATTGGTCTCCGAAAAAGCGACCGCCCACGTCGAAAAACGATATAACGAGCAGAAGAAGGAAGGATGCGGTTGTTGTACGAATAGCGCGAACGACTTAAGATACTTGTGAAATAAACATACTTTGTGCAAAACCTTGTTTAAGCTCATTTCGGCAGATCCTTACAAATTCAGAAGTGGGATTGTGAACAGAAATATTCTTAGTGATTCAAATTTACGTTCGGCTAACGACAACCAAGACATTCTGAGTGAAACCTATGTGAAATTCTCTGTGACAATTTTGTGTGACAATCCTGCGTGTGTAGGTTATTTGGTAACTTTCAAAGTGACCCTCTTGTGAAAAAAAAAAAAAAAAAAAAAAAAAAAAAGGGGGAAAATGTCTCAACTATCAGGAAAGGTGCAGCGTGAGATCCTCGTTCCTCAGTTAAAGGAAATATTACGTCGTCATGGTCTCCCTACATCGGGAAACAAGGCAGAGCTGATCCAGAGGCTGGACGAAAATTTCCCGAACAGGGCTTGGGAAAATGAAACGTCGGCTGGAGAGACAGAGCAAGAAGGCAATGTCGAAGAAGACAAGACACCACTTAACAACAGCATTCTGCGTGTAGATGCACCGTCGTGGCACCCAGACGAGATGTCAAGAAAGGTGACGGAGCTGTTGGAGCGAGAAAGGGAGCTGATGGCAAGGGAGATCGAGCTATTGCGAAGGGAAAACGAGCTCCTCAGGAACTCGCCCAGCTCGACGGCCAGTTCAACAACAAATACGAACATCAGGTCAATCGGGGAGCTGATCAGCGACTTCAGCGGGGAAGAACAGAATTTCAAGAACTGGTCGAAACAGCTTGAAATACTCTCCACCACCTACGAATTGGACGAAAATGCGACCAGGCTATTATTGGGACAAAAATTGAAAGGGAGAGCCCTGAATTGGTTCCACTCAAGGAGTGAGCATTTAGAACTCCCCACAGACATGCTCCTATATAGAATGGAGAGTATGTTTGGGAACCGGGAAACCAAAGTGGAGCTAAAAAAGAAATTCGAGAGTAGAAAGTGGAGAAACACTGAGCCATTCGAGCACTACTATCATGAGAAAATAGTGCTAGCTAACAAAGTGCCCGTACCAGAGGACGAACTAGTGGAGTATTTAATAGATGGTATACCTGACAACGGTATACAAAATCAGGCGAGGATGTGCGAATTCAAAACATCCTCGCACATGCTGAAAGCTCTCAGAAGAATTTCGCTTCCCAATGGATCGAGGAACTATACCAGGTCAACGGCCGAGAAGAATCAGCAAGGCCCAAATACAACCAGGGGATCGCCGTCAGGTAGCCGTTGTTATAACTGCAACCGAGTAGGGCATCGTGCAGCGGACTGCCGACTACCTGCGAGGGAAAAGGGTAGCTGTTTCGGCTGCGGAGAAATGGGCCACCTGCTACCAAACTGTCCCAAGAAAAACGTCACGCGGGTACCCAAGAGACAGGTCACCTACACGGAAATGGAAATCCCGGAGGAAGACGACTACCACAAGAATGTACAGTACGTAATGAATGAGAAATGTATGATATTGTATACTTTGATTGATAGCGGTAGTCCTGTCAGTTTCATAAAACGATCGTATGTACCGGGTAGAATAGAAAATATCCAAAATAGTAATGGCGTGCGTTTAGTAGGAATCAATAAGTCTCCTCTTGGTTTGTTGGGTACAGTAGAGGCTTCAGTTGAATTGTCGAAAGATACTAAAGAAACCATGACCCTGTTGGTAGTGCCCGATCAAACAATGTACACTCCGGTAGTTCTGGGTCGTGATGCGTTGCGATTATTCGCAATGAACATAGTACAGACGAAAAGGGACCCTATTAGCCAGCTAGAGATTCTCAACATAATGTTAGATTCAGACGATTTTAATCCCGCGGATGAGTTAAACATAAATGAAAAAATAATGCCAGTTGACAAAGTAAAACTTAAAGAAATGTTTACAAACGCGTATTTGAACCAGAAACGACCCGAGCTACCCGCAGTAAATGCCGAGTTGAAACTAACTTTAAGTAATGAAAAATCATTTAGTACCACACCTCGACGAATTTCTTATGCGGAAAAGGAAAAATTACAACTAATTTTAGACAGTCTTTTGGAAAAAGATATTATTAGGCCGAGCGATTCGGAATATGCGTCACCAATTGTTTTAGTAAAGAAAAAAACGGCGAATTACGTATGTGCGTGGACTTTAGAGAATTGAACAAAATCCTCGTTCGAGACAACTACCCCCTACCGCTGATCGAGGATCACTTGGACATTGTCGGAGGAAAAAAATATTTTAGCTTAATTGATTTAAAGGATGGGTTCTTTCATGTTCACATGGCAAAGGATTCCTGTAAATACACCTCTTTCGTTACCCCGTTAGGTCAATTTGAATACCTAAGAATGCCTTTCGGATTGAAAACTGCACCATCCCGATTTCAGAGATTCGTCAATGATGTCTTTTCAGAACTAATTAGATCAGGAGATGTGGTTGTCTATATGGACGATATATTGATAGCCACACAAACAATAGAGCACCATCTACAAATTCTAAACCGCGTTTTCACATTGTTGGTAGATAACAAAATGGAAATGAGATTAGACAAATGTAAATTTCTATATAATGAAATCGAGTATTTAGGATATCTCATAACTGAAAAAGGTTTAAGTCCACCAAAAACTGGGATACAGGCCGTTGAGAATTTCCCCATCCCGCGAGGCGTCAGGGAAGTACAAAGTTTTCTAGGGCTTTGCTCTTACTTCCGTAAATTTATCGAGCAGTTTGCCCTTATTGCTAAACCTTTATACAGTCTGCTAAAGAAAGACTCAAAATTCAAATTTGAAGAAGAAGAACTGCAAGCTTTCAATAACTTAAAAAGAAAATTAACCGATTCACCGGTGTTAGCCGTTTATAATCCTAAAGACGAGACTGAACTCCATTGTGACGCCAGCGCGGTAGGATTTGGTGCAATCCTCATGCAAAAAAAAAATGACCTGAAATTTCACCCCGTCTTCTACTTTTCAAAACGAACCACGGAAGTCGAAAGCAAATACCACAGTTTTGAGCTCGAGGTGCTGGCCATAATTTATGCACTAAAACGATTTCGAATTTACTTACAGGGCATTAAGTTTAAGATTCTAACAGACTGCAATTCTCTTCGGCTAACGCTAAACAAAAAAGAAATAAATCCACGTATCGCCAGGTGGGCACTAGAACTACAAAATTACGATTTTGAAATAGAGCATAGGCCGGGAATACGTATGATGCACGCGGATGCGTTGAGCCGATCTACGAACATCCTAATGTTAGAAAAAAATTCCTTCGAACGTGACCTAGCATTAATGCAAAATAGAGACTTAGAAATTTCGAAACTACGAAAAGAATTAGAGCATCGGGAAGATCGATTTTTTGAAATGCGTAACGGTTTGCTGTATCGGAAGCAGAAAGAAAATTTATTGTTTTATATCCCTAAGATTATGGAAAGCCATGCGATCTACAAATATCATGATGAGATGGGGCACCTAGGGGCGGATAAAGTATGTTCCACAATGCTGCAAAATTACTGGTTTCCAAACATGAAACAGAAGATAACCGAACACATAAAAAATTGTTTTAAATGTATAGCTTGTTCACCACACACAGGAAAAATTGAAGCCACTTTACATAACATACCGAAAGGAACCGTCCCGTTCAAAACACTCCACATTGACCATTATGGCCCCGTAGATAAAGGCACCGCCGTGAAAAAATACGTATTTTTAGTTGTAGACGCGTTTACGAAATATGTTAAATTGTATGCGACCAAATCAACTGCGACAAAAGAAGCCATTGCATGCCTGAAAACGTATTTTTCGCACTATAGCATACCCGAAACGATGGTATCCGATCGCGGCAGTTGTTTTACTTCCAAGGACTTTGAAGATTTTATGAATAAAAACAATATCAGGCATGCAAAGGTAGCTACTGCCTCTCCACAAGCAAACGGGCAAGTGGAGAGGGTAAATCGGGTGTTGGGTCCGTCACTTGCAAAGCTGACAGAAAATTGTCCGGGGAAACGGTGGTATGAAGTCCTGGAAGATATCGAGTACGCTTTGAACAACACCATAAGTAAATCTGTTTCCGAAACCCCTTCTAAGTTACTATTCGGCGTGGATCAGAGGGGCAAAACCCCTGACAATTTAAAAGGATATATCCACGAGTGGACTAGTAGAAAACCGGTAGACCTAAACGCATGCCGCCGTAATGCAGCGGAGAACAATATCAGAGCACAAAATTATAATAAAGCATATTTCGACAAAAAACATAAGCCACCCTATACATACACAACAGGAGACTACATTATGCTAAGAAACTTCGAAAGTACCCCGGGAGTATCCCAAAAATTATTACCGAAGTACAAGGGCCCATATGAGATAACCAAGGTACTACGAAATGACCGATACGTCGTATCAGATGTAGAAGGATTTCAAAATAGCCAGAGACCGTATAAAGGTACCTGGGCATCCGCAAATATGAGGCCCTGGAGAAAAACTAACGAACAGTAGTTACTAGAAAATAAGTTTAGAAAATAGTTTTCGTTCGTATTTAGAATATAAGAATCAAAATTTGTTTTACAGTGTTTAGCCGGGGCGGCTAAATTGTCAGGCTGGCCGAGTTGTAAGGGATTCGAGGGACTGCGGCCCATGAGGACCGCAGCTGAGTACCGTAGACCAGTCAGGGACGCAGTTTATGTTTATGGTGCGGACGTGACTTTAGGCTATTTTTGAGATTTAGCGGAACTTCCTGTTTTTCGGTAATTTACTAGAGATGTCGTATTTTAGCTAAAGGTCTCAATAGCCGTGACGTACCATAAAACATCTGCGAACCAAACGCGGACCGTTAAGGGTCCTACGTAGACGACGAAGAGGGTGCAATAGAAGTAGCCACTTACCCTTACCTCGCCGCCTTTTCGAGGGCGTATATGAGGCTCAAAGCCTCTCGCGATTGGTCTCCGAAAAAGCGACCGCCCACGTCGAAAAACGATATAACGAGCAGAAGAAGGAAGGATGCGGTTGTTGTACGAATAGCGCGAACGACTTAAGATACTTGTGAAATAAACATACTTTGTGCAAAACCTTGTTTAAGCTCATTTCGGCAGATCCTTACATTATTGCAAAGATGGCAATAGACCTTCCATTCGAATTTCTGTAAATCGGCTAGAAAAAAATCGTAAATCAAGGTTTAAGCATTCGTTGTAAAGAGGGAACTTCAATCTTTAAATCCACAGCGGTTTCAGTCGCGGGAACAATTTGTCAATGTTTTTTCAGACGTTTCAATTTGCAACATATTGGAGACCACAGATATTTTCAGTTTACCAGCGATTGTGACATACAAAGATATCTTAAATAAAAATGAACGGCGGATGGCAAAAGTAGAGGCTTCTATCTTTAAAATGAGTAGTCCAGCTAGATTGTTGCAATATTTTTTTAACGAAATTTGTTTAACGAACTTTATTTGTTTTCTATAGCAATCGGAACCATTCGTCTTTCGGATAAGGTGAAACTAAATCTAAGCTGAAGCAATTAAGATTACTCTTTTTAAGGACAACTTCGTCGAATTTGTTCGGTGAACCAAAATTCTTTCCTCAAAATAATTCAGAGTATCCAATAAAATTCTTGAAACTGCAGACGGTCCGGAAGTAAAGCGAGCATAGCTATCGAAGTAAACAGTAAAGGAAAGTTTATAGTACCAACGTACTCGTTTATACGTCGCATAAAATTTGATATCAGAACGTAAGGAATATGTTTTAGAAGCTTCGTTAAGTTATTTCAGTTTTAACGATAGGATTGATGGCGTACGCTTCTCTGCTGCTTCAAGACGTTATACGGTCTGACAACGGAACTTGTTTAAAAAAGTTGTAAAATTCTACTATTCAAACAAGTAATCTCCCTTTTTCAAATTGTTATAAATATGAAGTAAAAATTATTTTATGAAATTACATGTTCTGTTTAGAGAACGCTTTACCTGTTGATAAAATTTTTCATCTTAACATACTAGAATAAGGGAAGATGAAACACTGAAGATTAAATAATTACTAGACTGCGAAACTTTATTCAAAACGAACATGTTCTTCATCGATTATGAGAAGCAGGAATCGTATAAAATGTATTTCATCCCTTAATAATTTTGATACATTGAAAAAAACGTATCGATCCTCTTAGATTGTTCTAATCTTTTACTGTTTTATTTAACGCTCGGCCAATTTTTCGTAAATGCATAAAAATCCGCAGTCTAATAATTAAATTAAATTTATGAGCATATGCATCATTAAAAAGAATTAATGACGAATATCTTGAATTTCATACCTGCAGAGATGTAAGAAGTTTAGTTTTACAACAATTGTATTTCTAATTTGAATTTGCAAAATTGTCAACAAGTACCCATTGAGTCAAACGATATTTGGAATTGCCTTCTTAGATTGGCAAAAATTACGTTTAAAACTCTCTGCAAAAAAATGTTAATTTCGCTAAAAATATGTACACCCTTTGATCGTCTTGTAGTATAATTTCTGGTGTTGCAACACAATATGTAAATCCCGGAATTAGGCCACAATAAGAATTAAAATAAAATTATGAGGCATATATGTGTATTATTAAAACTAACTTCTTAAAATATTAGTTTGTTAACCCTTTCGGCAAGAATGCCGGATATATCCGGCATCCATCTGATGACCTGTGTGTACGAGCGTCGGATATATCCGGCATCCATGTGACAGCCTGTATACACGAGCGCCATCTATAATGGCGGATTTTATATAAATGCCTTTTAATATTAAAACTATAAACGCCACTTGTTAGAGGAAACATTGTTTAATTAAACACAGTTCTCATTTAACGTTTAGGAAAATCTTCATACAAAAGACAACTGACCACGCGCTATGTGTGCATTTTCGGAGCGGCGCACAGTGTGGACAAGCGGGATATATACATATGTATCTCACTACACGTGCATATCACGATGTACGATAAATTCCTTTGGCAAATTGCATATTAGGAGGAAATTGATATTATTAATCATTGAGCAATCATTTAACAATCAATTTTATACATACATATTGTTAATTTTTTTTAATTCATTAATTTTATTGTTAAATTTCATTTTTTGTGAATAATTACCATTACATGTACATTAAACTTGTATAACTTTTCAACGGTGGTTCTATTTATTAATTGCATATAAAACTTCAAATTAACATATAACAAAAACGGCAAAATACATCCTGAGATTCTTATTCGGATATATTACTTGTTATAGTTTTGTTTGCTTAGGATCTATTGTGGAAAATTTTTTAATTTTCTTTTTAAATATATTAGTTGTATTGTTAAATTTAATTTTCTGTTTCCAAACAAATTTGGATTTTTGTCGAAAATTTTGCCATTTATCCGCCACATTCACAGTGCGGAATTTACTTTTATAGAAAAATTCAATATTCGTGTATATCACGAATTATTATTAATAATCAAATAATAATCATTTTTATGCATTCTGAATTTGTTTTTAATATATGTTTTATTTTATGATCACATTTAAAGTACTGAGAATGAGTCGGATAGCGAGTAGCGATTTGTTAAGTTTGTTAATTTTGTTTACTACTATTATAATTTGTTTAAGTTTCTTATTATTAACTTTACGTATGGTTAATTTATTTATTTATTTATTTTAATTTTTTAGTTTTTATAAATACATTTTTTTCAATAAAAATTGTTAATTTCTTGTTAAACCTATTAATTATATTGGTAAATTTCATTTTCTGTGAAGAATTACCTTTATATATACATTAATGACCAAATTTAGAGAACTGCCCAAAAATAGGCCATTTGTCCCGCAGTGTGCTTCGATTCGTACAGCCGGAGTGTCACGGCGACAGAGCGCTCGTACCGAAAGGGTTAATTGTTCGAATAGCATTGCTTAAGTATATTTTGTTACAACTTCGACATAGAAAACTGTAAGCCTTTTTAAAAAGATATCAGTCTGTTTCTTACTTCAATCGCCAAACAAGTATGCATCTGATACTATTGTGGTTATGTTACCACAAAACAGAGTCAGTTTATTTAACAGGATAGTCTGTTTATTTAATCGCGTGTTCAATGTACAATGAGACCGACAGACAAAGTACGTAGACACGAAGCGCGAGAAGTGCAAGAGGTACAAGAAGTAGATTTTCTGGATTTCCTCCCTTTATATCCTGATCTTCGGAAAGGCGTTACCTTTCCGAAGATAGGAAGGCGGAGCTATGCTTCGCGGGGGTAGGAAATCCCGCATCTGTTGTTTATGGTCACTGGCAAAGGTGGTCGCCAAATGTTTGGAAAAAAGGTCTTGTCGGGACCGCGCGTGCCGCGCGGTCGGACAGGCCCAGCGGTACTCGGCTGGCAACGTTTATGATGGGGTAGTTAAATTTTCTACACCCGTAAAGTCATTCGGAAATAAAATAATTTCTGCCATCCTGCAAAAGTCAAGGTAGGTTTTATTACCTTAGACCCTAACATCTGCAGGCGGTCAACTCTAACATCTTGCGATGCGAATCTCGTACCGCTACACTATACTTCGATTATAACGGTGTCCCAAAAATGTTGTACTTCCTTGAAAGAGGTGATTCCCGAGGTCATTTGATGTAACTTTTTCTTGTGTGGAAATGTTTTCCGTGGCTTTGTTAAAGAATTATTAACGAAAAACACGTACCAATAAGAACGCGGTTACAGCGCCTCACGTTGAGTGTGGCGTTAGCATTGGCCGAGTTGTAATCTGTCCACTGTAGCCACGCTCTGATTGGTTCGTGTTTTTCGGTAATAACTCCTTAACAAAACCGCGGAGACGATTTTCTCAAAGGAAAAAGTCACTTCAAATGAGCTTGGAAATCACCCCTTACGGGGAAGTACAATATTATTGGGACACCCTGTATAACTAATAACAGTGTTCCTTTATAACACACGATCTATGTCCTTTTATCTTAGTCGGTTCCTCTCTAAATCAATATCGTTGATTAAACAAATATCTTTTTCCGTGATTTGGTTCTGTTAAAATTAGCGTAAATCTATATTCACTAAACTCTGCCTGACACACGTTCACAAACCTGAACTAACAATCCACAGCAGACCTACATAATTTTGGAACTACATTCGCAGTTTCAATAATATCTCCTCTCTCGGCTCAGTATTAAACTTTAATAATTCCCAAGTGGATAATCAATCTATTCTAATGTACTTGTGCTAAGTACTTTAGCTTGATATTGTGTACAGTGACGATAGCAACTCATTTGACTTTAAATATGCACATTATATTAATATATGAAATATCCCTATCAGTGTCGGTACACAAATTAACTATGTCGAGTCACTTGACACGAACATTGGAGCAGGTAGCGATAAAATTCTGTCTACAGTTTTCCAATCTGTAAACTTGTTATGCCTTGAGTATACCAATTTGCACAATGAAATTGAAACAAGATCACTCATTTTCAAATGTATACGAACACACCAAACATTCTATCTTAAACACTCTTTACTTAATTTGTTTATCAATGAAATCACCGAAGGTATTGCAAATGGCAGTTTTTAAATCTATGCTGATAATTGAACGTTAGAAATAGTTTTAGAATTAAATTTTTCCATATTTTGAAATATAAAAAAAATTAAGTTTCGATTTTAAACGGGTAGATATGTGTATTATTAGGTAAGGTCTATCTAAAAGAATTATTTATTGTATAGTATTTCTACTTATTATAAGCACCAATACATGTCCATTAGTCAAATTTTTGATAGTTACTGATTTGAAAATTAATCTCCGTATGAAAATATGGCATATATGTGAATACACGTATATATCTTTCTGTATGTTACGTAGAATCATTCTTAACTTATTTTACATGCAGCTCCTTTCTTCATGGGGTTACTCTAACGATTTGGTCACAATGTCTAACATCTATATTTATTTTATCTTACAATTGCTATTCCGTATTGCCTCACTTGAAGTTGTTAATATTTCTTCAAAGATAAAAAAACTGTGCCTTTATCCTTCTTCACTCTGGTATACATATAGTATATAGTATAACAAAATTCGTTTTCTGTGAAATACAAAAAATTCATATTGAACAGCAACAAGTAATCTTATGTAAGTATGTATCGGCAAGTTTTCTTGTAAAAGCTATACAGGATTCAACTAAGTGTGCCACCTAAATTATATGTAAACTATTTGGTATATGAAAAAATGGTTCAAATGAAAGTTGTATACTATCAAGAGTAGAATAATTAGTTGTTTTCCGTTTTGCTCTTCTATCAAGAAATAAAGGTCACCTTCAAGTTTCTTTATCGTGAAGGGTAATCTTCTGGTCAAAGGGAGAAATGAATCCTAAATAAACAAAACTATAAGTGTATGTGGGATGAAAAATTAATAGTTACTGAGATAAATAGATAGATATAGATTAGAGATAGATAGATATTATTTCTCTAGTAATGATTTTTAATGCAAGTAATGATCAAATTCCTTGAAAGTCTTTGAAGAACCTTGAAGAAGTCCTTGAAAGAACCTTTTAAAGAAACTCAAGGTGACCTTTATATCTCGATAAAAGAGCACATTCATTAGCTGAATCACCCTTATAATCTGATAAAATTTTTCTATTAGCATTATCGGGATTAAGTAGTTCCAATGTTATTTTACAGAAGCGCACACTGCGGTTAACAATACCGACACGTCGAATCCATTTTCACAAAAGAACTATCTTTTTCATGATCGTATACTATTATCATGTTCCGGTCCAGCGTGTATTCCCATTGAAGATTTTCTTCCCACAAATCTCTTGACCTTGCGTCCTTACGCTCTAGCTTCTTCCCCTATACCTGAGAGAGAAATATAACCAAATTCAAAGCACTCGTCGACCGCCGTGAAAGTTTAACGCAATAATTTTGCAAAGAAAGTGTCCAGCCAGATTCTAATTTATAGATTTTCGCTTTCGAAACAAACAGGAAAATCTAAACATCGTCTGGCCACCTTACCGAGTTAATAAATCTACTGCGCTGTTTGTAGTTTCCAAAGGGAATCATTTTAATACTCCACCGGAGATATCATTCACTTTAATACAATTTTGGTTAAATATCTTGTGTTTCTGTGAATTTATTCAGAAGAACATTCAAATCTAAATTAATTTAAATTTTAACCAAACTTTATAGTCATTTTTCATGTTTGGGTATTGTACTACACGAATGTCAGAAAATTAAATTAAATTATTTCGTTTTGCATTGCATCAACTTAATGTCTACTGTTACACCCGATCATTACAATACGGATGTTATGCATTCATGACAAGATCGAGATGGAGCAATTTAAAACGGTAGAAACATTGAAAGAATTTAAGAATGTCAACATATCATTTGCAACTTATTAGAATTTTTAAAGAAAGGACGAAACATCTATACAGCTACTACTTCTGACAATTGATGCAGACAATTTTTATTTTGCATTGAGATCCGCAGTCTACTGATAATATAATTTTTATTTATTTTAGATCATAAATCATAGCCGGGGAACTTCTTCTGCTTGACCCCCGCCATTAATTTTCGGGTCCTCCCACTCTTCAGCACCACTCCTAGCTTGACTTTATCTTCAGAGGCGGGGAACTGGCGCGGCGGCACGCGGGTCGCACGCTGTTTCTATCATACGATACCAGTCAAATGGTGGAAGACGCTGGTAAGCACTGAGAACGAGAACAGGGGAAAGAAGCAGTGTGTGTCTCGTGGGTCAAGAGTCACCAGATTAAGACTTGTCCTCCACTCTACCCTTCCCCTTCTACGACGCTATTACCCCACGCTTCTGCCACTGTAATCCGTTGTAATAATCTGTTGTGATCCGGTACTGGCAGAGACAAGGTACATGTTTCCCCTCAATTCGAGTCAACTCCCCTGATCTGGCGGCTCTGGGCGGTCGGTTCCCCGGCTCTGTTCTAGATTATTCAGTTTTGTTTTGTCTAGAAAAACGGCCACTGATGTTCAATATTCTTTTATAATCTAAAACTAAAAAAAATGCAAAAGATAATGTGTGTCCATTGCTCAAGCGAAGGTGCGAATGAGGTGTTAGACGGAAAGGATGTTTGAAGGAAAGAGAAATGATAGAAATAACTTTCTGCCCGTTCAATTTGCACAGTTATCGAATTGGAGGGATTTGCTTCTACCGTCCTTCCGATGCGGCGAATTCTATAAGAAATCGCGGCGTACATACTGTACTCAAACTCGACTCGACATTCTGCCGAATGTAACTAATTGTAAGCACTCGAGGATAAGCACGTATTATTAATTGGTAAATGATTGCCAGATGGAAAACATTATTAACGGGTCGTAGACAGACATTGATACTCATAACGAGATGAAACGTTGCCGAACTCTTCTGTAATACCTTGTATATAAGATTGAACGTTGTATAATATGAACGATACATAACGTAATATTTAATGTTAGAGAAACGTTATCGATACATTAGGACTAAATTTCTATTTTCACTTTGGAAACATTTTCGTCTAAACAAAAGCTGTAAGGACTCATATAAACACGTGCTATCAAAGTTTCTTATAGACTGATCATGGTTTATCGACATTCCGAAAGAACACTTTTATGCACTTCATAGAATTCACTATATTACTCGTTCCATTGAATGTAAATCTTTGTACAGGAGGATCAATGTCTCGAATTAAATGGTATTAACAATAGCATTAAAGTTTATTTACATCGTTGTTAAAGTCTATTTCACAAACAATCCATTAATTTTTAGTACCGTTTTGTTTATTTGTGTAACCCAGTAAGCAAAATGCTTTGAATCTGTCACCAAAATTTGACTCGGAATTGCCATCCATCTGTTTCCGCATTACCATCGGTATTCCAGTGGAAAGTCTGCCATGCCAAATTCGAGCCAAACTTTGGCTTCGGTCAGCCTTCGTTATAGAGGGCAGGTCCGTCGCAATAAGAACGGGCGTAACCTTGTTCTGAAAGTAAATATCGGAATAAACGACGAGAGGGAAAATTGAATTTACAAACGTATTTATTTTAATCTTAATTTATTTTTATTTTACATGTATTTGTATTATATAAATTTATTTGTTTCATATTTATAATCTTAAGAAAGAAAACGAATAGACAATAAAATTTAAAAAAATGAACTGTACAAGTTACACAAAGGAAATAAAAATGATATAAAATTCAATTATCATAACAAAACTGTTATAAAATAAAAAATAAATATTCAAATCTTAAAATAATGGAAATAAAACCCTCGAATGGAAAATAAGGTATGGGGGCGCTTAAGAAGAGTTTAATTAATTTATAATACATAATATAGGTCATTAGGCATGGGCAGCACGGACAGCACACCACTCTTTTATAGTTTCTCCTTCCTACAAACAAAAAGGGCCTTACATTAGGACGCAATATATGTTCTGTTCTCATTGTACAATAGATATATTTCGAAGAAAAATTTTTTTAAATTCTAGAATAATGTATATACTCACTTTCAATTCATTAATCAACTCAAAATAATACTGTTTTGACATTTGTTCTAAATTACTTACGGTGGTAATCCTGGTAGTAAAGCATTCTTGGAAAAATAGGTATCTGAAATAATTAAAAATATTTGTGAGTACTATATAAAGTCTAGAGTACTAAAATAATACTATACAATACTGCACAGAAGATATTATTGATTATAACATAAAGTTATTTGTTTTCCATGCGTATCTATATATAATAACAATACAATTTATCATAACACGAGAAATATGTAATGTACAATGTGCAACTTGGAATAAACTATACTGTTTCAAAATGAACCAGCACAGCGATAACCTACTGGGACATTCCCAATATGTTACCGTCTTCTTCATCCATCGACGATTCGCTGGTGCATCAGCAATAAAACATATAATGTTTTAATACGACTGGAATTTTTTTCTCGTGGAACGTAATGCCTCCATTTGAGATTATCAAGTTTATGTCAGAGACAAATTTTTGAAGACAATTGTTACAATCCTCTGTTTTTTGAGTGCCTTTATAAATCCCTACTACAATGGGTTTACTATTTAAGATATTTACAATTCTGACTTAAATAGGCCAAATTTGAATTGTATTGGAACTATCTAAACTACATCCATCCACATGAAAATATAATTGCAACTCTCCAGGAATTATTGGAGAACATTGAGATAACTGTTTAACTATTTCCAACTCTACATCAAAATGAACATACTCTCCTGGTTCTACCACAGAGGTGACGACACTGGTACATGGTATACTAATGAGCGTTCTTATATCTTTCGGCAAACTAGAAAAACACGAATGGGTACGTAGAAGAGATAAGATGTTGTTCCCCTGAGTGTGCGTTAAATTATTGTCCACAAAGCAAGATGCTAAACCATCACGAAATGATACTTCTGAAACAGTACCAGCATATTCCCAAACCACATCATCGCATGAAAAGGTAGAAGACGAATCATGCGTGAATGAAGATGTGGTGGGAATATTAAGAAGACTTTCACTTACTATTATTACTGACAGGCACGGATAAAGAAGACGTGCTGGGAATGTTCTGCAGATTATCAAGATTAGGGGGACTTTGTAATTTATTGTCACGTGAAAACTTCCTCAAATTTGAGGTTATTTCGCGCCGAATATTTCGTTTCTGCCTAGCGCTTAATTTATTATAGTCGGTTTCGCGAAAACCGACTTCTTCAAAACTCTACGATCCATGGGGGTAAAAGAAAACTGAATAAAGAATATACAAAATATATAATAATTTGTTACGTGTATTGGTAACAATACCACGTGGCAATACTTATCTGGCGTCTTCTCTGCTTCTATCCTTCCTTCCTTCGAATCCACTGCTCATCCAGTCTTCACCGCTTCAGAGTTAATTTACGAACTTAATAATTAGTAATTAACTAACAAAGGAATCACTAAACAAACAAGACGGAATCAGTGCGCGTGTCGAAACACCGACACCTTCGTCGTGAGAGCTGTTATTCCCAGTCTGGTGTCGCAAACTGCACTGCGCATGATCGCGTAACGCGCAACACCTAACATACGCGCATCATAAATTAAAAATTATACATATTATGGCTTTAAAAGAAATTAATGAATTAAAAATATTCCGTCATCCCTTTCCATATACTTCTTTCAATCTTCTTCGAATCCACTTCCTCTCGCACGCACACTCTTCGCGCTCTTTTCTCTCTCTCTCGCACACTCGCGCTCTCTCTGTCTCGCACGCACACTCTTCGCGCTCTGTTCTTTCTCTCTCGCACGCACACTCTTCGCGCTCGTTCTCTCTCTCTCTTTCTCGCACGTACGCTCTTCGAATTATACAACACGGCGCTTTGTCTTTCACGACACATTGTGGTGTTTACGCATCACTTTATCTTTATTACGCATTGAAACTTAAATAAAATACCTTTTCCCACCCTACACAGGAAGATTTACTTCAATTTTTACCGATATTTACTGTTAGAACAAGGTTACGTCCGTTCTTAGTGCGACGGACCTGCCCTCTATAACGAAGTCAAAGTTTGGCTCCCATGCCGCATGATGCCGCATGGAATTTTACCGGTAGGCTTCGCATGGATGTGACAGCCATCTGCCGCCGCATTGCCTTATGAATTTCACGACACACTTTGGTGTCACAATCAAAGCACAGGAGTTCCAAATTCTGCTTCGAGCAGGGTTTGGTACGAAATACATAACTCTTCTGCTTCGAGCAGGATTTGGTCGAGTAGGCATTTGGCTAACTGGGAATGTACGCACGTGTATGATTAATAGAAACTGATGTTAATATTTTACACGATGATGACAGTGAGCATAATTATATCATTTCGTTCGAAATTATAGAAATTAATATTAAATACGCAAACGATTGGGCATCTATTACACAATCATATTGTTGTATAAAAGTGTGGAAATTTCGAAAAGGAAATTAACAAGCAAATGCTCCTAATTTTATAAATTTATATAAACATCTGTTTCGAACAATGCAGATCTCTCAATGATCTGAGAGAGTTCTGAAAGTTCTCTAAGATCGTGAGAAGAAATAGAGAAGCCGACGGATCGGGAAAAGCTATACGGGTTAAGGAACGCACGTAAAGAAAAACACCGATGGTCGATTGAACAGACAAGACTGCGACGATCGACCGTTGTCTCGATCGCTCCTGCCTCCCGTTCCCCGCGCGGCTCGCGAGGTCCACCAAGCTGCTCGATCCACCCGGTGGCTCGCGGGACGCGGGGTGCGACGCAGGGGCGACGTCGCGCACGCGCCGTCGATCTAGTCGTTAGAGCCGATTTATTGAAAACATGTACATACGGTTCTGTCATATAACATTAAAATCGTGTTTTACTTGAGTGCACATAGAAATATGTTTGTCTTCTGCGCGTATCTTTATTGGCGGCTGAACCCCTCTTCGCGTAAATCCCGAACATACCGCCCGCCTCGACGTCGATTGTTCGACGTTGATGTTTCACCGTTCGATGGCGCGCGAGATCGATGTGTCGATGCGAGTTGGAGTGGGGGGTTTCTACCTCGCTACGCGTTAATTCAGTCGCGTAAACGATGAATGGCGCCGCCCGCCATGACAAGTCCGCGTAGTGACCTCGTGCGTATCGGATTTTGTACCGACTATGTTTCCCCCTGAGCTCCTCCTTCGTCGTCTCTGACCGGCAATGGGACCACTTTGGCGACGGTCCGGCGGAAGGTGCGGTCTCCCCGTCGTAGAGTGACCACACGAACGAGCCCATCGGGTCCGGGATGCACCTCGGCGACACGTGCGAGTGGCCAGCGGGTTGGCGGGGTGACTTCGTCGGCGACGAGAACGAGCGTGCCAATACCGATGTTTTCTCGCCGTCGTTGCCACTTTGGACGCTGCTGCAGCTGGTGAAGATACTCAGTTCTCCATCTGCGCCAAAAGTGGTCGTGGAGATTACGGATTAATCTCCACCGCGCGGTCAGAGACGAGGCGGTTGCCTCGGGGGGAGGCTCGGGGGGGGTGTGAAGTGGTTCGCCGACTAGGAAGTGCCCGGGAGTGAGTGGACTAGTGTCCTGTGGGTCGTCGGTCAGCGGGGTCAGAGGTCGTGAGTTCAAACACGCTTCGACCCGGCACAGCAGCGTGGCCATCTCTTCATAGGTGAGTGTCGCCTCCCCTATCACCCGTCGAAGGTGGTTTTTCACCGACTTGACCGCCGCTTCCCACAGGCCCCCCATATGCGGAGAGTAAGGAGGGATGAAGGTCCACTGCGTCCCGCCGTTGGCCAGTTCCTCCGAAACAGCCGTGTGGAATTGCGATGCCTCCCGGAACATTCCCCTCAGCATGACGTCAGCTCCCTTGAAGGTGGTCCCGTTGTCGCTGAGCAAGCTGCTGCATCGCCCCCGACGCGCCACGAACCGTTGGAACGCTGCCACGAAGGCCTCCGACGACAGGTCAGTCACTGCATCTAGGTGCACCGCCTTGGTGGCCAGGCAGACGAACACCACAATGTATCCCTTGTGGCTCTTGTGACCCCTGCCCTTGGTGGTGCGAATCTGGATTGGCCCTGCATAGTCCACACCTGTTGCAGAAAAGGGCTTTGACGGACATACCCGGGAAGGCGGAAGGTCTCCCATGCGTTGTTGTCCCACTTCTGCCCGGAGCCGTGTGCAGGTGACGCAGTCACGTAGGACCTGCTTCGCCCTTGGTCGCAACCTGGGTATCCAAAAGGCCCTGTGGACCCAGGCCAGAGTCGTAGAGAGGCTCCCGTGCAGAGTCTTCTGGTGTGCATCCCGTACGATCAACGTCGCCAGGTGGGTCGACCTCTCGATGAGGACTGGGTGCCGCTGTGACTCCGGCAACGATGACAGCCGTAGGCGCCCTCCGACTCTCAGGACCCCGTCGTTGTCTAAAAACGGGACCAGAGTGTTGAGGCACGAGGAAGTCGGGATTACCTTACCTTGGGTGAGTGCTCTGATCTCCTGTGAGTACGTGCAGCGCTGCGTCACACGGACCACACAGGTTAGCGCTTCTTTTAATTCAGTAACCGACAGTGGCCCGGTCTTCTTGACAGCTGGCCTCCTGGTGTTGTGGATGAAGCGTCTGAGATAGGCTGAGACACGCGTCAGCCTTGAGAGTGAGGAAAACCTGAGGACCAGCGAGTTTTCCTCCGGTGCCACGACCACCTGCGCGACGGCGACAGACCTTTGTTCCGGTGCGACCTCGCATGGGCTGAGCGTAGTGGTCGCAGGCCACTCGCCAGGTGCGGCGGTCAGCCAGGAGGGTCCGTGCCACCAGAGAGGTGAGGCACGCAGTTCCTCAGCTGATATCCCTCGGGTGGCTAGATCTGCGGGGTTGTCCAGTGTCCCCACATGCCGCCACGTGACCCCAGGTAGGAGGTTCTGGATCTCCGCGACCCGGTGGGCGACGAAGGTCTTCCATTTCGACGGATGCGTCCGGATCCATGCCAGGGTCACCGTCGAATCGGACCAAGCGTGGGTTGTGACCTCGTCGAAGTTCAGAGCCGACCGCAGAGACGACAACAAGCGTGCGAGCAGAACCGCGCCGCACAGCTCCAGCCTGGGAATAGTCTGCGGTTTGATAGGAGCCACCCGCGTCTTCCCCATCAGAAGGTTCGACCAGGATCCCGTCTTACGCCGGACCACGAGGTAGACGACCGCCACGTACGCTCGTTCTGAGGCGTCACTGAAACCGTGGAGCTCCACGTCTGACATGCACGGTGAGAACCCAACCCACCTCGGTACCGTGACGACCGTTAATGAGGAAATCTCGATCCTTAGTTGTGACCAGCGTGCAGCCATCGACGCGTCCAGAGGCTCGTCCCACGAAACTCCAGCGAGCCAGAGGTCCTGCAGTATCGTTTTTGCTCGTACGATGACCGGAGCTAGCCACCCAAGGGGATCAAACAGTCGGGCGATCTCGGAGAGCACGGTCCGCTTGGTCCACTTGGACGCAGCGGCATCCGAGAAAAGAGGTCCGCGGACTGCTAGCGTGTCCCCCCGGACGTCCCAGCAGAGCCCCAGAGCGCCGTGGACTTCCTTGTCTTGGAAGACCTTCTCCTCCACGCACGCAGCGCGGAGTTCGGGGACGTTGCTGGCCCATTTATCCAGCTGGAAACCCGCGGAGGAGAGGAGGTCCGTCAACTGCCGACGTATCTCCAACGCTCGCTGAAGGTCATCTGCGCCAGTCAGGATGTCGTCCACGTACGAATGTTCCCTGACGGCCCGTGCTCCTAACGGAAATCGACTCTCCCCGTCGACGGCTAGCTGCTTCAGGACCCGATTTGCGAGGTAAGGTGCCGGAGCAGTACCATAGGTGACCGTCGAGAGCCTGAAATCAGTAACCGCTTCACCAGGATCATTCCTCCACAGGATTCGGAGCCAATCCTGATCTTCGGGGTGGACCAGAATTTGCCGGAACATCTTTACGATGTCCGCCGAGAATGCCACCTTATGCAGACGCCAACGGGTGATCACCGCCCACAGATCACTCTGGAGCTTCGGGCCAGCGAGCAGCGAGTCGTTCAGAGAGCCTCCTGAACCCATCCCGAGCGAGGCGTTGAACACGACCCGGATCTTCTTGCGGCCGTCTGACACCTTCCAGACCGCATGGTGCGTCAAGTAGCAGCCGGGCTCGTGGTTCATCAGCGATTCCCGCGCCCGCTCCATGTGTCCCAGACGATGATACTCCTCCATGAAACCCACGTACTGCTCGCGAAGAGATTGGTCGCGGGATCGGTTCCTCTCGGCGTTGAGTAGCATCCTCAGAGCGACCGCTCTCGAGGACGCGACCTTCGGGCGCTCCTCCCCCCTAAAAGGTAAGCGAACCACATACCTCCCGGTGGGGTCGCGTCGCGTGCTCTGGCTGAACAATTCCTCGCATTGTAGATCCTCTGGTGACATCGGTGACGACGGGGCGACTTCCTCCAGTTCCCAGAACAGCTGGAGGTCCGGTAACGAGGCCTGACGACTCACGTGGAGGATCCGTGTCGATCTTGCGGCTGCCGGCTGTTCGACGGGCCCTAGCAGAGTCCAGCCGAACGGAGTTCGGACAGCGACGGGTGTGCCAGCGGGCCCCGATCTCTTCTCCAGAAGTAGCATCCCGCAGACGTCGGCACCGAGCAGGACATCTACCTGTGCTGGCTCAGAGTAGTGCGGGTCCGCCAGAGGCAATCCCTGTACGTGAGGCCAGTCTCCAGGGAGGACACGCTGCGCCGGCGTCGGAGCGATGAGACGCTTTGTAACCAGGGCATCTACGGCCACCTGGAAAGTACGGTCAAGAGGAGATCGGAGGGTTACCTGGACCTCGGATCGTGCGGTTCCAACGTTCGCTCCCTGGTATCCCGTCAGCTCCACTCGCACCGCTCGTCTTTTCAGCCTGAGGGACTGAGCCGCCCACTCTGACAGGAACGACGACTCCGATCCAGAATCAAGCAGAGCCCTGACGGTGAGAGTCCGTCCGTTGGTCGCTTCTAGGGAGACCCTGGCGGTGGCGAGAAGGGTGACCCGGTTGGTGCTGACCGCGTACGCCGCCGACGTGGACGACGTCGTAGCCTCATTCGGTTGTCCCCGCTGGAAGGAGTCGTGAAGAGTGGTATGATGGGTCCCGTCGCACGCCCAGCAGCGGTACTCCGAGGAACACTGCGTCTGCTGATGACTGGACGCGAGGCAGTTGAGACAGAGGCCCTTTTTCTGCACGAACTGTCTCCTTTCCGCAGCTGAGAGAGCCTTGTACGTTTTGCACGCGCTAAGGGCGTGACTTCCAGAACACAGTGGGCACAGACGTCCTCCCTTAGGTTTGGGCTTCGTTTCGACCTTGACCGCCAACATGTTACGCGCAGAAGATGGGATGGGTCGGATCACGGCGCCTCCACCCTTCGGAACCGGAGCAGGCGGGTCCTGAGGCCGAGCCGACCCTAGAGCGTGAACGCGATTCTCGAGGTAGCTCTCCAAGTCGTCGAAGCACGGCGTGGCCGTGGGGTCCCTCAGAGACATCTCCCACGCCAACCTCGTCGTGTGGTCGAGCTTCTCCGACGCGAGAAACACCAGCCACTCGTCCCACTCCGCGACCGGTTTCCTTAACGCCTGGAACGCCCGCTGAGTCTGCCGAAATTCGTCTAGCAGACGCTTGATCTCTGACGGCTGGGCCTTCGCCAGGGTCGGGTAAGTGATCAAGCGTCTCATGTGCGCTGCAGTGAGTATCCGTTGATTCCCAAACCTCCGCTCCAAGGCCGTCCAAGCACCGTCGTAATTGGCCTCGGTGATGGGCGTGAGGTCCAACATTTTGGCGGCTTCACCTGTCAGACAGGACTTTAAATACTGCATCTTCCTCACTTTAGGGATGCGGGTGGACTCGTGGACGAGAGAGCAGAATTGGTCACGGAAGCTCTCCCACTGGTACAGGTCCCCCGAGAAGGAAGGCAGTTTCATCGGCGGCAGCACCACCTCCGACTCCGCCGGCATCGTGTTCACCGGCACGGGCGTGGGAGGGGCGGGTTTGGCCTCTAACATTTCGTCTATTGCAGAGCCGTGTTCGATGTAAGCCTCCTCGACCTCGGAGAAAAGGTCGGTGAACAGGTACGGGAGCGTGGGCTCTGCTTGGCGAGTGATCTCTGCATGGCGCTCGGTGAACAGTCTCCAGTAGCTCTCCAGCAACTCCCTTCGCCTCAAGAGGTTCGGTCGAGTCAGATACTCAGCTCCGCTTTTTCGCAGGTTGCTCAGGAAGCGGGAGATGCGACCGCCGAGATCCGTTTGCGCGGCCACGAGCTCTGTCACTTTCGTTGACATATTCGAACACGCGCACGATATGACCGAAGATAGTTGAAGGTGAGTTGAAACCGAAACACACCGAGTTTGGCCTTGCGGGCAACCTCAAACGCTCCAACTGTTTGTTTGTCGGACGGACGAGCTCGCCTTGGTACGGGTCACCAAAGGAGACAACCGTCGACGATTCAAAACTAACCGTTTTCGAAACACGTTCTTAACGGAAAAACTCGGCACTTTTCTCACTGTTGCTTCGTTTCCAGACGAGAAAACCGACGGAACGCCGACTGGAGCACGAGCCGCGTGAAGAGAAGCACAAAAAACAGGGGCGCGGAATAAACGAGGGGGTGGATCGTTGCCGATGCTCAAGAGCCCGCTCGCACGAAGATCCGGCTCGAAGGACCAAATGTTTCGAACAATGCAGATCTCTCAATGATCTGAGAGAGTTCTGAAAGTTCTCTAAGATCGTGAGAAGAAATAGAGAAGCCGACGGATCGGGAAAAGCTATACGGGTTAAGGAACGCACGTAAAGAAAAACACCGATGGTCGATTGAACAGACAAGACTGCGACGATCGACCGTTGTCTCGATCGCTCCTGCCTCCCGTTCCCCGCGCGGCTCGCGAGGTCCACCAAGCTGCTCGATCCACCCGGTGGCTCGCGGGACGCGGGGTGCGACGCAGGGGCGACGTCGCGCACGCGCCGTCGATCTAGTCGTTAGAGCCGATTTATTGAAAACATGTACATACGGTTCTGTCATATAACATTAAAATCGTGTTTTACTTGAGTGCACATAGAAATATGTTTGTCTTCTGCGCGTATCTTTATTGGCGGCTGAACCCCTCTTCGCGTAAATCCCGAACAACATCACTTTTACACTTTTTGACGCATTCGATTATGTACAACAAAATGTTCATAACAGTCTATTAAAAAAGAGGGAGAGAAGCCAAGTACTCACTGACATAATGTTAAATTGTACACATATAAATATATTTTATGAATTGTCGTTCTTATTATAAAAGCACTGTAGCATTTGCACAGTCGCATTTGAATTTTATTACATTAACTTAAAATAGCAAACGTTTGAATGGAGAAATACGCCGATCCTAAGAACGTTAGGCTAAGAACGATAACAATAATAATGTTCACAGTTCCCCCATACCCTCACTTTCATTAATAAATCATCTCACATATTTGTACAAATCGAACGAGTTTAAAAGAATGGCAAACGACATACCGAAAGAATAAAAATACGATAACAAATATTTCTTTCAAACTTGCCGCGGATCGTCGATCAAAATGAGTTTCGTGGAAGATGGAGGCCGAGTGCCATACATACTTATACGTAAGATTTATTTATTTATCATCAAGTTATGCAGTTTCGTTCACTTATGAAAATTTCTCCTTTCATCCGTTATCTTTGTACGTATCATTTAGTCTTCAGATTTTTTGCGAAAATCGTGGTGTATGAAACACATTGGAACGTCTCCCACACTTTTTCATTAAATCGCTTATATCAGCGCCCAATTTTTGTAACGGCGGTATATGTACATTGACAGAAGTATGTGTGAAAGCGAATGAAACAGAGAGGAAGAATACTATTTGGAACCTATGAAGCAGTGTTTCCAGTTGGTATCGTGTAAGAAATATAAACATCAATTAATAATTTGTAAATAGTTAAGGAAGTAAACGATATGGGAGCGCAATCGGCGTCATTGTAAATACTCCAAAAAGAAAAAAAAAACAAATTGCTGAGTACTATACGTCTGTATAATCGTTTGTCGAACAATGTATCTTATATTACAGGATAATAAAAGAAAACTAACTTATCAAATACTTCGTCTCCTATATTTACACCCCAAATCCCAATACATGATTTTAATTTGTTTTCACTTTACAACTGAAATTTGTTTCCATAGACTATTTCAAGATACGTTTAATAACATATATTGAATAAGTAAAATCAATTTGGATTTTACCAACCTGTTTAGTTTTATTTGACAAAAATAACATTTTTGCCAATATCTGGCGGAACAAAATGATAGCACACGTGTATAGAAACTTAAAATATCTACAAAGTGAATGATATTGTGTATTTAATATTTTGTTGCGCTTTTTTTATGGAGTGATTCTGTTGGGTGAAGATTTATATAATTTTTTAATACTTTTCTGGATAAATTCTTCCCACTTATCTTGAGTACATTATTTAAAATCATTCAATAGTTTCAAATTGTCTGCTATTTTTGCATACTACCCTGACAAGATTTCTTGAACTATTTGTAATAATGTTGAGATCAACAAATCTTGCCGGTCAATCTGAAATTAGAATTACTTTAGGGAAAGTATTCCTTCACTACCTTTGCAGTATAAACCGCAGTGTTTTTTTGTGATGGAAAGTGGATATATCTTTAGCAACACTTGTGGCAGACGCGTTCGTTTGTTCATCAATCATTTCTAAATACTTTGAGCTATTAATTTTTCCAGCAATAAAGGAAATAGCCGGATAAGAAAGTCAAAATTGCCCCTAAACCAAATTGAATTTGCAATAGGCCATTCGATAGTTTATTCAAAGAAAATACGTTGTGCCAATTTTCAACGCTACATGTCAACATGGGAGGTAGTAATGGGATGACAAAGAAAATCAGGTTTTCCCGCAATTTCTCTTATCCTCTTCAATTGAAAATTCTGAAAAAATCAGACATATTTGAGCAATTAGAATGCTCATCTATGACTTTTTTCAGAATTTTTAGCTTCGAAACCAAATTTTACAAAATGAAAAAATTTTGAAATTCCGATTTATATTTTTACAGTTTTGGGATCTCATTATGGTTGTTAACACATAATTTTTCAGATTTTTCAGTGGGGGCACATAGTTAAAAAAATCAAATAGCGGTCATTTTCGAGCGCTCCGTGGCAGAAATCAATATAAATACCACAGACGAGGTATAGGATAGACCTATCATCCAATGTATTTTCGTGGCCCACTTTTGTGGGGTCACGTAACTGTGCCAAAACCACTGCTGCATGGCATTGTAGCGTGGCCAGTTGACCACGCGAACATAGCTAGATATATATATATAGCATCGATTAATGGCGCGGAGAGGCAAATTTAAATATAAGATGTAATTTTATTTGTTTAGAGTAGATAAAGAAAGACCGGGAGAGTTCCATAGCGATCCTTGATGAATTTCGAGTCGGCGAGACTAATTGCGGAATTTAGAGGAAGTCACGCAGCCTCTTAGAGTAGCTTCTCCAATTCTACATAAATTAGGGATAGTCGAAGTCCGGAATCAGTTAAGGACAAGAGATCATAAATTCTGAGTCAAGGACCTCTTGGAACTCCCTCGGACCTCTCTCTTGTTCGGTCCCACATGGCCCCACGTCCCTTGTTTTGGCGGGGCTTCACCCTCATGCGTACCCCACTCCCGTGCGTGCGCTATTAAGATCCATCCACTACCAATCACCATCAAGCAGCAACCGGAAGACGAGTGATCCGACGAATCAACGCCTTGCCAGAAGATCCCAATTTTCCTATTGGCTAAGGAAGCGAGACGAGAAGGAAGAAGCTGGGAAAAGATTTGAAGCTCCAGGATGAGACAGAACTCATTGTAGAACTGAGGGAGTTACATCTTCTAATAAAATCTACAACAGTTTTTCGCCTTTAACTCTGTGTACAAAGTTTATTTCTTAACTTCCACGAGCAGAGCGCTTCAGCGCTCCACGGGCACTCGAACCCACAACCAAAATCCCTTGTTGCGTCGCAGTGTGGTGGAATAGGGATTTTGGTTGTGGGTTCGAGTGCCCGTGGAGCGCTGAAGCGCTCTGCTCGTGGAAGTTAAGAAATAAACTTTGTACACAGAGTTTAAAGGCGAAAAACTGTTGTAGATTTATTTGTGGTTCGTTGGGATGTGACTCCCTCAGTTCTACAATGAATTCTGTCTCGTCCTGGAGCTTCGAATCCTTTTTCTAGCTTCTTCCTTCTCGTCTCGCTTCCTTAGCCAATAGGAAAATTGGGATCTTCTGGCTAGGCGTTGATTCGTCGGATCACTCGTCTTCCGGTTGCTGCTTGATGGTGATTGGTAGTGGATGGATCTTAATAGCGCACGCACGGGAGTGGGGTACGCATGAGGGTGAAGCCCCGCCAAAACAAGGGACGTGGGGCCATGTGGGACCGAACAAGAGAGAGGTCCGAGGGAGTTCCAAGAGGTCCTTGACTGAGAATTTATGACCTCTTGTCCTTAACTGATTCCGGACTTCGACTATCCCTAATTTATGTTGAATTGGAGAAGCTACTCTAAGAGGCTGCGTGACTTTCTCTAAATTCCTCAATTAGTCTCGCCGACTCGAATTTCGTCAAGGATCTCTATGGAACTCTCCCGGTCTTTCTTTACCTACTCTAAACTATCGCGCCCAAATAGAATACATATGTATTAAATACGCGATTACATCTTATATTTAAATTTGCCTCTCCGCGCCATTAATCGATACAAAATATATCTAGCTATGTTCGCGTGGTCAACTGACCACGCTACACCCTATTCCACCACACTGCGACGCAACAGTGAATCTCCACGAGCAGAGCGCTTCAGCGCTCCACGGGCACTCGAACCCACAACAAAAGTCCCTATCCCACCACACTGCGACGCAACAACTGCATCATTTTTTAGCCTGGACCAGAACTTGCATCATCTTCCCTGCATCATGAGCAGCGGATTCCAAATAATGATAGAGTGAATGCTAATTCTATGTTAAAAGAGGCTCCTCTATGTAGGCTCTGATCCAGCCTAAAAGATGATGCAGATTCTAATACAGGCTAAAAAGATGATGCAATTACTGGTCCAGGCTAAAAAGTTGATACAGGTTCTGTCAGGTGTATAGTCTATGGCCGTGCGTTGCCGTGTGGGTGAGCCATTAGGTATTACACGGTTGGGTACCGTTTCACATCTCGGACACTTTAGTTCGTGCCTTAAAAGCACATGTTCCTTTGATGCGGTAGTGATGGAATTTTATTATATTATTATAAATAATACTAAGGGAGAGTAGCTGATGTAAAATATTCGGCTCTAGTGGCCGCAGGACGCATAGTCTAGTTGTATGCATATAGGTTCACGGTCGATGTTATCGAGTTGACTGTTAGTTAATCGATATGTGATTTCCCATGTGCTTTGCATAGTCGTTACTTACACATAGAAGAGCACGAGTGTGTGTGCTCATGTAGTAGCTACGAATGAGCGATGAATTACAGACAGTGTCTTAGGTCAACAAAATGTTTAAATGTACTATTGTAGGAATTATGAAATAAATAAATATGGCGGTTGTGTGAAGAGTGTATGTGTATGTGGGGGTAGAAATGAATGAGCGGTTATTACATTTTTTTTCCACATTAAAACCGGCACTGTTCTGTTGTATCCTGTCTAAACTTATGTGGGATGAATGGGGTTCATTGTGCGTGCGGGCGACCGGATCATGTTGCGACGGTCCGGCGCCGGTATGTTTGGAAAACTCGAGTGACTGAAGAGGCGTGAATGAAAAGTGTTTAGGTCTAAGTGATAGGAGAGTTTGTGTATTTCTATGAATGAAAGCGATGGATGCAAGAAACAGCGTGCAAGCGAGATGAATGCAAGGGGGTGAAAGACTATAAAGCGTGGATGTTCGGTAAGAGCGGAGAGAGTAGAGTTGCGACTGCCTTGCGAGAAAGAGCGTTAATCGTGTCAGCGTTATATATCGTTATTTCTTCTAAATATATTAGTATTCAGCAACGTGTTTCGAAGAGATTAATCTCCCCATTTCCCAAGATTTCTACACTTATTTGTATACAACTACTCTACTCTTATTCTAAAATTTTACGAATTTTATACGTTCCATATTATAAACTATTTATATATGTCGTTTCATGAACATTGTGACGCGTCCTCGTGTTCGTGCGCTTCATTTTGTCGAGTTCGAGTTGTCGAGTTACTCTGACAGGTTCACTCTGCGGAGACACTCTTGATTCCTCGAGAGCTAAACAAAATCTGCTGCCCCATCTCGGGCCATCGAGGGCTTTGCCTCCCATTTTCCCCACTCCGCAGAGTAACTCCATCCACATGTACGCATTACAAAGAAGCCGATTTTGTTTGTCGCGGCCGCTCAAACGTTTCGGCCGCGTGTAATGGAAACCGATCCCAACTGTCGCGGCCGATCAAACGTCTCGGCCGCGCTACAATGTAAATACACGCGCGAGCACTCGGCAACCCACTCCGGCAACTTCTAACGGCAAATGCTTAACCTAATAAACGCTTAAATCTACGACATATATTTATTCATAATTAATTTAAATGGGGATGAACCGAGTCTTGCTAGATGAGGGATGAGTTAGGGGAGTCAGTCGTAGTCGTTGTCTGAAAGTAGTAGTCGTTATCCGAAAGTTGTAAGAAGTTGAGGGTTGAAGTTGTATAGTTGTCGTCGTGTAGTTTAGATTAACGGTTAGTACTTAAGCGCGCAACTATTGTACACGTAAGTCTAATAGTAAACTATTAGTAAATAAATAATTAATTATACGTGATACCACATATTTCAACTTAGTATTTCTAGCTCTTCTTACTGATTACTATTTATATTTACTTTATATCTACCCTAGTCTTATTTTATAACTTTAAGAATTTTTCCAAGTGCAAAATTATAAATTATTAGTACTTAATTAAATATTCGAACTTATATTTTCCACTCTTAATTTGTCCCTGTCTATTTGTGTTTCCCCTGAAGAAATTCTTATAAGTTCGCTGTTCAGCCGCGAGTTAACGGGAGATCCCCTTGAAAATCCGCGGCACCGCTATTTCAAGGTGGGACCAGGGACCGATCCCTTTGACAGTAGCTTTATCGTTTTACTCGCGGCTGAAAAATCGGCACGACCCAACATTTGACGTGCAGATGGTCAACACGTTTTATGACACGGGCCTCTAGGGCTGTTTTTGAGACAGTCGCCTTCACGAAACCTTTCTTAATTGCCCAGTAGAATTTTCTTCGCGCCCTCAACAGTTAACCGTACTGTCATAAAACGTGGACTTACAAAGGTGGCATCGCGGGACCATCCGACTGTCCCCGGCCGGTGAACATCGGGCCCACAGTTGTAATTTCGCCCGCCGAAATCTAGCGACGTTGCAACCCCGAAATTGAATACCCCCACTCCACACCAACGCACCCCGAATTCATTGCCGAATTGCCCCGGATTACCCCCTCCAGTTTAGAAATCTAATCTGCTTTTCTCAATCAATTTTTTTTTTTTTTTAGCTTCTAGGAGAGATAAAAGCCGAGTCGGCGAAGCCGACGAGGCGCAAAGTCGCCGCGATGCAGCGACTTCGCGCCGAGGAGGGGCCTAATCTTCCGAAACAAGTCTTAAATTGATCTGTGCGTCCTTCTCCTTCTTTTCGACCCCTTCCTTTTTTCTCCTAAAATCCTTCGTTTCCGAGAAAAAGCATCCTCCTGCTATTTCTAAGCACTTTTTGGAAATTTTTTCTTACTCCCTCCGACCTCCTACGCCGTGACGTATTGGTTTAGCATCGACAATGCGTAGCCGCAAAAAAAATTTTTTTTATTTTTTTTTTTCCCCGCTCACAATTGCTAGCTATTAATAAACTATTGATGTGTGTGTTGATATCACTCCCTACTATACCACTTTATTTTTTCTTTAGAAAATTATTAAGAAACACTGAGATTGTTCATTCCTCAATATTTCTACTCTACTCCACTCGCGGTTTATGCAATATCAAAACTCTAACTAACTTTCTTCTCTAATGACTTCCTACAGAGAAGTTTCCTTACACACAATAGTCCTAACCCTAACCCTAAAAACTTAACCGTAACCAACAAAAACCTAACCGTACCTCCAATAAACCTAACCCTAACCATTCACACTAGCCCTAAAACCTATCCCTAATCCTAAAAGTTAACCCTAAATATCGAAAACCTAACCCTAACCCTAAAAAGTTAATCCTAACCACCGACACCCTAACCCTAACCTTTCCAAAACTAACCCTAACCCAAACCCGGCAAAACTAACCATAACCCTCCGAAAACTAACCCTACCCCCCTCCCAAAACCTAACCCTAACCTTCCGAAAACTAACCCCAACTTTCCCAAACTAACCCTAACCTTCCAAAAACTAACCCTAACTCTACAAATGTAACCCTAACCTTTCAAAAACTAACCCAAACTCTACAAAACTAACCCTAACCTTAAAAAAACTAACCCTAACCCACCAAAACCTAACCCTAACCCTCCGAAAACTAACCCCAACTTTCCCAAACTAACCCTAACCTTAAAAAAAAAAAAAAAAAAAAAAAAAAAAAAAAAAAAAAAAAAAACTAACCATACCCCCTCCCAAAACCTAACCCTAACCTTCCGAAAACTAACCCCAACTTTACCAAACTAACCCTAACCTTCCGAAAAACTAACCCCAACTTTCCCAAACTAACCCTAACCTTCCAAAAACTAACCCTAACCCTCCAAAACCTAACCCTAACCTTCAAAAACTAACCCCAACCTCCAAAAACTAACACCAACCTTCAAAAACTAACCCTAACCTTCAAAAAACTAACCCTAACTCTACAAAAGTAACCCTAACCTTTCAGAAACTAACCCTAACCCTCCGAAAACTAACCCTAACCCTCCAAAACTAACCCCACCACTCCAAAACTAGCCCAACCCCCAGAAAGGGTTAGGGTTAGGGTTAGGGTTAGGGTTAGGGTTAGGGTTAGGGTTAGGGTTAGGGTTAGGGTTAGGGTTAGGGTTAGGGTTAGGGTTAGGGTTAGGGTTAGGGTTAGGGTTAGGGTTAGGGTTAGGGTTAGGGTTAGGGTTAGGGTTAGGGTTAGGGTTAGGGTTAGGGTTAGGGTTAGGGTTAGGGTTAGGGTTAGGGTTAGGGTTAGGGTGGGGACCAAGGGGATATGGGCTTAGTAGTGGTGACTCGGATCCACTGCTAGGTATACCACAGTGGTGGTGGTCATATCCCTAAAATCCTCTACGCTCCACCTCCTCGTGGTGGTCCCTGGGAACACACATAGTTGTGTGTTGCTAACGGAGCGAGGGGTATTCCGCGGGAAGTAGTTCCTTTGACGTGTGAGGCGATGCCGGCGGGATCTTCGGATCCTGGCAGGGCCTCCCTTGCCGGTAAGGCTCACACGGAGGGATGAAAACCGCGGTCGGTGTGTCCTGCGGGCAACGGCCGGGGAGGCCGCCGCAGGGCCCCAGACCGTAAACCGGTGGTCATGTTTTACCGGAACGGGGGGGCTTGCCTTAATCGGCTGGCTCTGCGAGGAGGATAAACCTCTATAAAAAAGTCTCCATCCCAAGCTGTCGGAAACGCGGTGAGGGGACTCTCCCGGAGCTCCGGGAGTGGGCGGGGGGATTTCACCCGCTCGTTAGCGTTTGAACACCTCGGGATACCTGCCGACCTCCCGTTGTAAATAGGCTTACCCGGGTAGTGGGGGCTCTGCCCGGGCGGACCTTTATTTCCCGCCATGCTCGTGGGAATACTATGGAGAATTTAAATTTAACTAAAAACGATGAGTTTAAGGAGGGGATACCACGCCCGGAAGTGGTCGAGTTGGGAGTGGAGGAGCCGAGGCCGTCGCCGGCCCCGGTTCCCCGGGATCTCAGGCCCCGGCCTGGGTGGAGCACTCCGGTGCTCGAGACGGAGGACGACCGCCTGTCGACCATCTCGCGTCTTTCGCGCGTTTCGCGCGTTTCGCGCGTGTCATCGAGCGGCGCGGGCGCGAAGCGCACCCGTTTGGGTTCGCCAGCCCCGTCAATCCGCCAGCGCGACAGGCAGGGTGACGTCCCGCCTCCGGACATTAGAGGCCTGCTCCCCGGAGAACTGACCGCCCGTATGGTGGAGCGGTCAGAGGAGGTCCGCGACCTTGCCGAGAGGTCCGGAAATCTTAAGGGAACTTTCCTTAAGGCTTTCCGGGAGGCCTCCGGCGAGATAAAGGCGTGCGCGCGGGAGCTAGACCGCAGGGGCGTCCAGGTTGGACACCCCTCCGTCAGCTCCTGCCTGCCGCCCGTCGCGGACTCCGGGGACAGCGATCTCCGCGCGAGGAACGCGGCGCTGGAGAGGGAGCTCCGCGAGACCCGCGACACGTTGACCGCCATCAGGGGGGAACTGATGGCGGTCAAGCGGTTGCGGGACGCACCTCTCCGGCCGGCCGTCGGCAAGGGACCGGGGGACGCCGCATTGATCGAGGAGAATGCGGCGCTCGGCAGAGAGTTAAGGGAGACCCGCGATTCGCTCGAGGCCATCAGGGGAGAGCTGGTGGCCTTGAAGCGGTTGCGGGATGAACCTCCCCTGCCGCCCCCCGGCGTGAGGGAGGAGGTTGCGGGGCCCGCATCGGACCTGATGGCCCAGATGCGGGCACTTATGGAGGCGGGGCTGAGCTCCATCCGCCAGGAGATGCGGGTGGAGCTCAGGCGTGCGATTGCGGCCGTTGCCCCGGCCGCGGGAGCACGCAAGCCCCCCCTACCGCGGCCTTCCCCGCCCGCGAAACAGCCGACGCCGGCTCCGGGGCCTGCGCCGCCTAAGCCGGCCCCTATCCCAGGGGAGGGAGGGGCCGGTAAGAAGAGAAAAAAGAAGAAGAAGAAGAAGAAAAAGACGAAGGAGGCCGAGGAGGCCAAGCCGGCGCCACCACCGGCGCCGAAGCCGGACCCCCCTGAAGGGGAAACCTGGGCGCAGGTGTTGGGCCGGAGGGCCCTGGCGGCGGCCAAGGCTGCGGCTGCGGTGGCCAATGCGGCGGCCAAGGCACCGACATCGGCCACTAAGGCCAAGAAGGCCGCCGCCCCAACCTCAAAGGGCGGAAAGGCGACGGCCCGTGTGAAGGCTCCCCCCCGCTCGGCGGCGGTATCAGTCACCGTCCCGGAGGGGAGTAAGGCCTCGTACGAGGAGGCAATTAGGAGGGCCCGCCAGGGCGTCGATCTCGACGCCCTCGGCATTGGGGCCCTCCATTGGAAGAGGGCGGTAACCGGGGGCCTCATCATTGAGGTCCCTGGTGCCGATGGGGGCGCCAAAGCCGACGCTCTGGCCGCCAAAATGGCCGCCGTCCTGGGGGGTATGGACGTGAGGGTCTTCAGGCCTGTCAAGAAGGCGGAATTCCGCCTGACGGGCCTGGAGGTATCCGTGACCCCCCAGGAGGTAGTGGAGGCGGTTTGTAAGGCCGGGGGCTGCACCGCCGGGTCCGTAAGGGTGGGGGAGCTGAAGGCCCCGCCCAACGGACTCGGCACCATTTGGGTGCAGTGCCCGGCCGTGGCGGCCTTAGCCATTGAGAAGGCTGGTAAAGTACGCGTGGGGTGGTCCACCGCCCAGGTGGTGGTGCTGGCACCACGACCAATGCAGTGCTTCCGCTGCTTGGCCCTTGGCCATGTCAGGCAGCGGTGCACTGCAGAGGTCGACCGCAGCGGTCACTGTTACCGCTGCGGGGATGCCAGCCACCGGGCGGTGGATTGCAAGGCACCACCCCACTGCGTGGTGTGTGCCGCGGCCGGCCGACCGGCGGGTCACAAGGCGGGGAGCAAGTCGTGCTCCCCGCCCCCAAAGGCCAACAGGAGAGTAAAAGGGGTGGGCGGTGTGGCGCCCCCCCAAACACCGGCAACACCGGCGACGAAGACGGCCACTCCCCCAACCGAAAAGCAGGGGGAGGGTATGGAGGTGGAGGTGGCCCCTGGCGGGTCGGGGGAGTCATCCCCCCCGACACCCGCGCAGGGCGCTGGAGAGGGGACTAGCGCGGGGACCCAATAATGGCCCACACTCCGCGCCGGTCCCCTCTACCGGTTCTCCAGGCCAACCTCAACCACTGCCGCCGGGCCCAGGACCTGATGATCCAATGCCTGGCGGAGTGGGGGGTTGGCCTGGCCGTCGCCACGGAGCCGTACAGGGTCCCGGACCATCCACACTGGTCCGGTGACCTGGACGGCTCCGTGGCGATGTGGTGGGATCGCCATTCGGCGAGTGTACCCCCCTGCTCCGTGGTCGAACGGGGCAGGGGGATGATTTTAGTGAAGTGGGGAGGACTTCTAGTCGTGGGGTGCTACAACTCACCCAGCTGCGACTCCGCCGAACTCGGGTTGTTTTTGGACCGGCTGGGGCTGATGATAGCCCCATATATAGCCGGTCCGGTGTTGGTCCTGGGGGACCTCAATGCGAGGTCCACCACGTGGGGTAACCCCAGGACCAACACCCGAGGCGGAGTCCTAGAAGACTGGGCGGAGGGGATGGAGCTCCGGTTATTAAACCGGGGCTCCGTGCCTACGTGCGTGAGGTGGAACGGCTGGTCGATTGTTGACGTGTCGTTCGCGACGGCCGCCGCCTCACGCCGTGTGTCCAACTGGCGGGTCTGGGATGGAGAGACCTTGTCGGACCACTGCTACGTCCTGATGGACGTGGCAGTGGTCTCGGACCCGCCGTTGGACACGCCCCTCCGACGTGGCACCCCTTCAGCGCCAAGATGGGCGCTGAAGCGACTAGACGGGGACCTGTTGAGGGCCGTGATTATCGGCTCCGCCTGGCCTTCGGCCAGGGAGCGCGGGGTGAATGAGGGGGCGGCCTGGATTCGGGACACGTTACAAATGATTTGTGACGTGGCGATGCCCCGGGTCCAGGCTCAGCCCCCGAGAAAGACCGTTTACTGGTGGTCGGGCGAGCTGGCCGAACTCCGTTGTTCGGCCGGCCGTGCCCGCCGCCAGTACACCCGCGCCCGTCGCCGCCATTTCCTGGGCGGCGACGCGGAGCCGAGGGTCGCCGAGCTGTACAGGGAGTACAGATCGGCGGCCGTGGCCCTCAAGCGAGCTATTGCCGCAGCTAAGGCCAGGGCCTGGGACGAGCTCCTGCTCACCCTCCGTGACGATCCGTGGGGACGCCCATATAAGGCGGTGCTTGGGAAGCTCCGCCCCCGGGCGTCCCCTGTCACGGAGAGGTTGGACCCGGAACTTCTGGGGCGCGTTATCGATACCCTCTTCCCCCTCGCGGAGGAGGGGAGGTGGGTACGCGCCCCAGGTCCGACCATGGGATGGTCGGACGAGTTCCGGGTCACCGAGCTGGAGCTTGACCGGGCCGTCCGGGAGCTCCGGGCCGGGGGCAAGAAGGCCCCTGGCCCCGATGGGGTTCCCGGGAGCGTAATGGTCTTAGCCATAGAGGTCCTCGCCCCGGCGTTCAGGAGCGTCATGGACGCGAGCCTGCGCCGGGGAGTCTTCCCCACTGTTTGGAAGCAAGCGTGCCTGGTTCTCCTCCACAAGGAGGGGAAACCCGCAGAGTCTCCCTCTGCATACCGGCCGGTATGTTTACTCGACGAGGCGGGCAAGCTATTCGAAAGAATAATTGCCGCCCGCCTCGTCGAGCACCTGTCGCGGGGTGGTCCCGACCTGAGCGACAGCCAGTATGGATTCCGGAGGGGGCGCTCTACAATAGACGCATTAGAGCGTCTGCGCCTCCTCCGGGAAAGGGCTGTCGCTCGGGGCGGGGTGTTGATGGCTGTTTCGTTGGACATATCCAACGCTTTCAACACCCTGCCCTGGTCGGAGATAATGGGGGCGCTGGACCATTTCCAGGTGCCCCCTTATCTCCGGGAGGTGGTCGGCGACTATCTCCGCGACAGGGAGGTGGTGTTCACCGGCCGGTATGGCATGGTTTATACGAGGGAGACGCACCGCGGGGTTCCACAGGGGTCGGTCCTTGGGCCACTCCTGTGGAACCTAGCGTATGACGCGGTGCTGCGGGTTGTCCTCCCCCCGGATACGGGTGTCATCTGTTATGCAGATGACACCCTGGTTTATGCCGAGGGGGAGGACTGGAGGAGGACCAGGCACCTTGCTGAGGCCGCCCTGGACTGCGTGGTCGGGCGAATCCGCAGAATGGGTCTGACGGTGGCCGCCGCAAAGACCGAGGCGATCTGGTTATACGGATCGTCTCGGTCGCCGCGGCCACCCCGTGGTCGGGACCTGTGGATTCGCGTCGCTGAAACCTCCGTCGCGATCGGGCCCAGGATGAGGTATCTGGGCCTGATCATAGACGGCCGCTGGCGATTCGATGGACACTTCGAGCTCCTCGCCCCCCGACTAGAGAAGACGGCAGCCGCATTGGCGCGGCTGCTGCCGAATGTCGGGGGGCCGGATTTGAATGTACGCCGCCTATATGTGGAGGTGGTGCGGTCTATAGCCCTGTATGGGGCCCCCGTATGGCACCGCTCGCTCGAGGCCAGCACGCCCAGCCGCAAGCTCTTTGAAAGAGTGCGGCGGCGGCTGGCCTTGCGGGTCATACGGGGGTACCGCACCATCTCCACCGAGGCGGCGGGACTCCTCGCCGTGATTCCACCCTTCACTGTGGTGGCGGCGGAGCGGGCGAAGCTATACCACATCGCCCGCTCCTTCCGCCGCCCGCCGGGGGTGGAACTCACGCGCGAGGAGGAGGAGGAGCTCGAGGGCCAGAATCGCCAGGCCCGGACGGAAAGTTTATCGGAGTGGAGGGCGCTGCTAACGCCCTCCACACGTCCGATTGTCCGGGCCCTCCTGCCCATATTTTATATATGGTGCGGGAGGCGGGGAAGGTTGACCTTCCGCCTCACGCAGGTGCTCTCCGGCCACGGCTGTTTTGGAGAGTACCTGCACAGAATGGGGCGGGAGCCGACGGCGCAGTGCCACCACTGCGGCGAAGATGTCGACACGGCGCGGCACACTCTGGAGGAGTGCCCTGCTTGGGCCATGCCGCGCCGTGTCCTGCGAGCCGCAGTGGGCGGGTGGGACCTCTCGCTGCCGACCGTGGTCGACCACATGGTCGACAGCGAGGGGTCGTGGAGAGCGGTGGCCTCCTTCTGTGAGGATGTTATCAAGCAGAAGGAGGCCGCCGAGCGGGCCCGGGAACGGGACCCGGGCTCCGCGAGGAGGGTGTGGGCGCGGGGACGACCCCCGCGCCGGCGTGTGCCCCCCACGAGGGGGGCGGTGAGGGATGGGAGGGCGCGGGGGTCTCCCCCGCGTCAACCATTGCCCCCGGGAGTGGGGGGCGGAGGGGGTTTGGCGCGGGGAGTATCCCCGCGCCCTGTTTCGCCCCCACCTGTGGGGGCGCTGAATTTGGGGGCCCGGGGTGCGAGCTGACCCGGGCCCCCGGGGGGGAGCGTAGCTCCTCCCGTGATTGGCCGACACCCCCCGGGATAGTTTCCCGGTTAGTGGGGGGTGTCGGTCCCCCCTCCCCCCGATAGGGGAGGGGGACCGTGGGGGGTTTTTGGGGAAAGGAAGGGTCGGGGCGTGCCGGATCGCGCCTCCGACGGCCCTTCCTTCCGGTGGCGGCGTCCTCTTGCTCTGGCCGGGGCTGGTTCCTTCGGGACACCGGCCCCGAGCGGGGCACGAGGACTCCGGGAGCTGTGGGTGGACCGAGCTGGGGCTCGGGAAGCCCAATCCGAAGGCTCCAGGGATGGGGACACCGGGCGGGTCCCTCCGCCCGGGGTCTTATAGCGTAGGCAGTGGGGGAGGTTAACCCCTCCCCCGGGGCATGATGATAGCTGGGAGGTGTCCTGTTGAGTACTCGCGTGATCCAGGCACCTCCCGTGTAGCTTAGGTGGGCGTGAGGTTTTAGTGGGTAGTCTCCGGGGGCTTCGCCCCCCGGAGAGAATCCCACATAACCCCGGCTTCCCCCAGGGAGTCGGGGTATGTATAAAACATTTCCTCACGATAAAAAAAAAAAAAAAAAAAAGGGTTAGGGTTAGGGTTAGGGTTAGGGTTAGGGTTAGGGTTAGGGTTAGGGTTAGGGTTAGGGTTAGGGTTAGGGTTAGGGTTAGGGTTAGGGTTAGGGTTAGGGTTAGGGTTAGGGTTAGGGTTAGGGTTAGGGTTAGGGTTAGGGTTAGGGTTAGGGTTAGGGTTAGGGTTAGGGTTAGGGTTAGGGTTAGGGTTAGGGTTAGGGTTAGGGTTAGGGTTAGGGTTAGGGTTAGGGTTAGGGTTAGGGTTAGGGTTAGGGTTAGGGTTAGGGTTAGGGTTAGGGTTAGGGTTAGGGTTAGGGTTAGGGTTAGGGTTAGGGTTAGGGTTAGGGTTAGGGTTAGGGTTAGGGTTAGGGTTAGGGTTAGGGTTAGGGTGGGGACCTAGGGGATATGGGCTTGGCAGTGGTGACTCGGATCCACTGCTAGGTATGCCACAGTGGTGGCGGTCATATTCCTAAAATCCTCCACGCTCCACCTCCTCGCGGTGGTCCCTGGGCACTCACGACTGTGGGTGGCTAACGGAGCGGGGGGTACGCGGCAGGAAGTAGCCTCGACGATGTGCGAGGCAATGCCGGCGGGATCTTCGGATCCTGGTAGGGGCACCCTTGCCGGTAAGGTTCGCACGGAGGGGCGAAAACTGCCGAGTTGGGACGGGATTTTCGGTGACGGACCAGGGCAAGGCTGGGTGTTTTACAAAATTGACATGGACGGCACAAAGGAAAAGAGTTTAGTTTACGGTGCAGGGGAGGGATACCCCAGTACCGGCGCGACTGTTGGTGGGCGAGCAGGCCACAGCGCGTCGTTATCCAACGACTGCGAGCCGAAGGTGGTGGACCACTGGGCCCCTTCGGAGGTAAATACTACCAGCGAAGCTGTGGTGACGGAAACGTCATCACAGATTTCGGGAGATTCGGACGCGGGCGTGTCGCGCGCGGGAGCCGAGATGCGGGGGGCGGACGGAGCTCCGACGGGGAAGCGGCCCCGGCTGGAGCCGTCCGTGGCAGGAGGGGGGCTGCAGACGCGCAGCGGGAGGGTCGTCGGGGGGACCCCTGAGGAGGGCTCCTCGGGGGCGGGTGCTGAGCAGGTGCTCAGCGACCGCGCCGAGAGGGGCCAGCTCCACAAAATCGCGGAGCTAATGGAGTCCGCGGGGAAGCTGCCGACGGCGCAGCTGGCGGAGGAGGTGGAGGACGCGATGAGACGTGTGGAGGGCGTCTCCACCGTCTCCAGGGGCCTCAAGGGCAATTTTGCCAAGGAGCTCAGGGATTGCTCCGCGCTGGCCAGGGCCTATTGCACTACGCTGGTGCAGCGGGCATACACTGGCACGGCGTGGGGCAATAGCCAGGAGGTCGCCCGTCTCCGCCAACAGACCGAGGCCCTCGCCAAGGAGGTACAGGACCTCCGGGCGAGGCTTCGCGTCGCGGGGGCGGAGAAGCGGGCGGTCGCGGGAAAGACGGCCCCTGGGGCGGTACCCTCCGCCTCCTCAGGCGGGACCGCGGGGACGGGACCGGCGGCGGAAGCGGCGACGCGGGCGGCGGAGGGGGCGGGGGTACTGGACCCTCAAGCCCTTCTCCTCCGCGTCGACGCGATGGTGGCGGCCAGGAATGCTGAGCTGGAAACGAGAATGGAGAATCGTTTCCGGGCAATCCTGGCCGGGATGGTTCCGGCTCTCCAGGGCAGGGGGGGAGGGACGCGCGATGCCCCGCCGGTGGCTTCTCCGCCGGCGGTGGTCGAAACCAGGAGGACTGGGCCGGTGGTGGTGTCCAGCGCCGGGGTGGTGCCGCCCGTGGACATCCCGCCGCCGGTCGACCCAGCCTCCTGGTCGGTGGCGAAGTCGAGGTCCGCGAGGAAGGCGGAGAGGAGGCGGGCAGCGGCGGAGGAGAGGGCGGCCATAGCCCTCGCCGCCGAGTCGGCGGCCGCTGCTTCGGCGAAGCGGAGGACGGCGACCGGGGGTTCGGCGGTCGGCACGCGAAAGGGGGCCGGCGCGATCACGGCGAAGCCGTCAAGTGGGAGGGTTGTTGCCCTGGGGCGCGCCCCCAAGTCCGGGGCCGTGGCGATCACGATCCCCGAGAGCTGTAAGCTCACCTACGCGGGAGTGATCGCCAGGGCCAGAGAGGCAATAGACCTCAAGGCGCTGGGGATTGAGTCGGGGGTGCTCCCCAGGAGGACCAAGACGGGGGGGATCCTCCTGGAGGTAAAGGGCCCGGAGGGCCAAGAGAAGGCACGGGCCCTCTCCACGAGGGTCTCTGAGGCCTTACAAGGGACTGGGGTTAAAGTCGTCCAGGCCGTCAAGCGAGGCGAGTTGCGCGTCGCTGGCCTGGACGACTCGGTTAGCGCAAGGGAGGTCGCGGCGGCACTTGCGGCTGCGGGGGGGTGCTCGGAGGCCGAGTTCCGGGTCGGAGAGATCCGGAGGTCCGCCTCTGAGCGGGTGCTGGGCTCCTGTTGGGCCCAGGGCCCCCTCGCGGCCGTCAGGAAGGTGGTGGCGGGGGGCCGGCTGCTGGTCGGCTGGTCCTCGGCGCGGGTGGAGGCACTGAGGGAGCGACCCCTTCAGTGCTTCCGCTGCTTGGAGACGGGGCACACGCGGTCGACCTGTAAGAGCACGGTCGACAGGAGCGCGAGGTGCTATCGGTGCGGTGCGACCGAGCACCGCGCCTCGGCCTGTGGGGCTGCCCCCAGATGCCCGCTCTGCGCGGATCTGGGGAGGCCCTCGAACCACAGGTTCGGGGCCAAAGCGTGTGCCCCGGCTCCGAGGAGGGGTCGCGCGGCGGTGAAGGGAAGAGGGGAAAAGTCGGCGGCTGCACCCGCGCGGCAGCAGCCGACTACACCGGGGGCCCAGTCCTCCCAGGGGGGGGAGCCTGCAGAGCAAATGTCAGGGTAGGATGTTTTCAGGCCTATTCCGGTTCTGCAGGCGAACCTCAACCACTCGCGTGCGGCCCAGGACTTGTTTGTCCAGGCCGTGCGCGAGCGGGGGACTGGGTTGGCAGTGGCGGCGGAGCCGTACTCCGTTCCCGATCACCCCTTCTGGGTGGGGGACGAGGCCGGCTCCGTCGCCATAGTGGCGGAGGGCCGCCGCGGGTCCCCGTCGATCTCCCTTCTGGAGAGAGGCGAGGGATTCGTGGCGGTGCGGTGGGGGGACATCGCGGTCGTCGGAGTTTATATCTCGCCGAGCCGTGGCCTCGATCATTTTCGGGGGTTCCTGGGCGGGCTGAGTAGCTGCATCGCGCGGTGCAGCGCCCGTCCGGTTCTCGTCCTGGGAGACTTCAATGCCCACGCGGTATCGTGGGGGAGTCCCAGGACGACCACTAGGGGAAGCGAGGTGTTAACCTGGGCGTCCGGCCTGGATCTCCGGTTGATTAACCGGGGATCCACGCCGACGTGCGTGCGGCCGCAGGGTGTCTCTATTGTCGATCTGACATGGGGGACGCCGTCGGCCGTGCGCCGAGTGTCGGGATGGAGGGTGGCGGAAGAACTAGAGCTGGCCTCTGACCACACGCCCATAGTCATGGACGTGTGGCCCGCCGCCCTCTACGCGCGGGATTCCCGGCACGGCCAGGTGGACCGACGGCCGCGATGGGCGTGGAACAGGGCGGACGAGGACCTGTTCCGGGCCGCTGTCGCCGCGGTAACGTGGGGGGGGGCCCCAGCCGGCTGGGGGGGCACCGGCGCGCGGGGCGGAGCGGCTCCGGGAGGTGATGACGGCGGTGTGCGACACCGCGGTGCCCCGGAGCCGGTCCGACCATAGAAGGGCGGCATACTGGTGGTCCGCGGGCATTGCAGAGCTTCGGCGTGCCTGCAATGCCGCGCGGCGCCAGTATGGCCGAGCGCGCAGGAGGCGCGACGACGAGGAGGCGAGGCTCCACGGGGAGTACCGAGCCGCGCTCGGGACTCTCCGGAGGGCCATCGCGAAGGCCAAGGCGGACGCGTGGTCGGAGCTCGTCGGCACGGTGGACGCGGATCCGTGGGGGCGCCCGTATAAGCTTGTAATGAGCAAGCTGCGCGCGTGGGCCCCCCCACTGACGGAATCGATGGACCCTCCCTTACTCGAGGAGGTGGTGACGTCTCTCTTCCCGCGTGAGGGGGGACAGCGACACCGCCTCCATCCGGGCCAGGAGCCTCTCTCCTGGTCCGCGGAGTGGGAGGTGTCAGCCGGCGAGCTCGGGGAGGCGGTGACCAGGGCCCGTCGGGTGGGCCGCAAGGCCCCGGGTCCTGACGGGGTGTCGGGCCGCGCGTTGGTCTTGGCATTGGAGGGGGGGCTCGCTCCCGAACTCAGGCGGCTGTTCAACAGTTGTCTGAGGGAGGGAGTGTTCCCCCCACTATGGAAGTCGGGCAGGCTGGTCCTCCTTCCAAAGGCGGGCAAGTCCCGGGACTCGCCCTCCGGGTACCGGCCAATTTGCTTGCTGGACGAGGCGGGGAAGTTGTTCGAGCGCGTTCTCGTTGGACGCCTCGTCCGGCACCTGTCGGGGGGAGGAGTCCCCGATCTGAGCGAGGCGCAGTTCGGCTTCCGGGGGGGTCTCTCCACCGTCGACGCAATTCGGCGGGTGAGGGCTCTCTCGGGGGCCTGTACGGAGGGGGGCGGTGTTGCGTTGGCGATCTCCTTGGATATCGCCAACGCGTTCAACACCGTCCCCTGGGATAGAATTTCGGAGGCCCTGGTCTTCCACCAGGTGCCTCCGTACCTTAGGAGGGTGATCGGGGACTATCTCTCCGACAGGAGCATAGAATATCCTGGCCGGTACGGGATGATTCGCAGGAGCGTCGTGCGGGGGGTTCCACAGGGCTCGGTGTTGGGCCCGTTGCTGTGGAACCTCGCGTACGACAGCGTCCTGCGGGAGGGGATGCCTCCCGGTGTCAGCCTAACGTGTTACGCCGACGACACGTTGGTGCTTGCCACCGGGAGGTATACGAAGGAGGCCGTCTGCCTGGCGGAGCGCGGCGCGTGGCGCGCGGTACGCGCGATCCGGTCTCTGGGCCTAGAGGTGTCCGTCGCTAAGACCAGGGCCATGTGGTTTTACCACCGGGCCCGGCTGGCGGCGCCTCCCCAGTGCTGGATCGCCGTGGGGGGGGGAGCGGTCGAGGTCGGGTTCCAGATGCGGTACCTGGGACTCGAGCTCGACGGCCTGTGGCGTTTCTGCCGCCACATCGAGTCGCTAGTGCCCCGGGCGGAGAGGGCGACCGCTGCGCTCGGTCGTCTTCTCCCGAATCTCGGGGGACCCTGTGGACGGGTGCGTCGCCTGTTCGCGGTGGTGGTGCGGGTTTTAGTCCTGTACGGAGCCCCTGTGTGGGCGTACGATGTCTTGGCCGGGGGGCGTAGCGGTGTGCGAGCACTGCTGCGCCGAATCGAGCGCAGGCTGGCCATTGGCATCGTGCGGGGGTATCGCACCATCTCTTACGCGACGGCGATGGTGATGTCGGGGCTTATCCCCCTCGAGCTGGAGGCCCGCGTGTTGTCGGACGTACACGGGTACGCCAGGGACCTCCAGCGGAGGGGGATGGCTCCGGATCAGGTGGCGCTCGATGTGGCGGAGTACAGGGGCCGCGCTCGGCGGGCCGCCGCCCGGGAATGGCGCGAAAGCCTTCACGGGACGGAGGAAGGAGGGAGGCGGGCCGTTCGGGCCATCCTCCCCGTGTTCGACCGGTGGAACAGGGGATGGATGGGGCATAGGGTCTCCTACCGAGTGACGCAGGTGATGACCGGGCACGGTTGCTTCGGTGTGTACCTGTGTCGCATCGGGCGGGAGGCCGAGGAGGCGTGTCACCACTGCGGCGAGTCGCGGGACACGGCGCAGCACACTCTGGAGGAGTGTCCAGCGTGGGCGGGTGAGCGCCGTGCTCTGCGGCGCGCAGTGGGCCACGACCTCTCGCTTCCGGCTGTCGTCTCGGCGGCAGCGGGCAGCGAGGGGGCGTGGAGAGGGTTCGCCTCCTTCTGTGAGCAGGTAATGCTGCAGAAGGAGGCTGCGGAACGGGGTCGTGAGCGAAATCACGATCCCGGCCGAAGGGGTGGGAGAAGGAGACGCAGGGCACGCCCCGGGGGCGTGCCTCCGTTGCGGCGTCCTTAACGCGGGCGGGGGCGCCCTTGGTGATCTCGAGGCGGGGGACCGACGGTCTCCTTATACTCGGTTGCCAATGGCGTCCCCGGAGGCCGTCGGACGTCTCGGGCGGGGGCCCGGACGTCCATCGGGCGGCCTAAATGGGGGGGAAGGCTTCACGTCGTCCGTTGCGTGGCGCCTTCGGATAGAGTAGGATAGGGTGGAGGCCGCGTCCCCCACCCAGGGAGGAATGCTAAGGCGGGGGCACACCGGATAGACATGCGCGCGCGGACCACGGGTGCCCCCAGGAGCCTAGGGACGGACGGGGAGGAGTTAGTGGGTATACTCGGCATTGCACCCACCAGCCGAGGAGTCCCACATAACCCGGCCCACTCCCCCCCGGGAGGGGTCGGGTATCCGTAATAGTGATTACCTCCTCGGAAAAAAAAAAAAAAAAAAAAAAAAAAAAAAAAAAAAAAAGGGTTAGGGTTAGGGTTAGGGTTAGGGTTAGGGTTAGGGTTAGGGTTAGGGTTAGGGTTAGGGTTAGGGTTAGGGTTAGGGTTAGGGTTAGGGTTAGGGTTAGGGTTAGGGTTAGGGTTAGGGTTAGGGTTAGGGTTAGGGTTAGGGTTAGGGTTAGGGTTAGGGTTAGGGTTAGGGTTAGGGTTAGGGTTAGGGTTAGGGTTAGGGTTAGGGTTAGGGTTAGGGTTAGGGTTAGGGTTAGGGTTAGGGTTAGGGTTAGGGTTAGGGTTAGGGTTAGGGTTAGGGTTAGGGTTAGGGTTAGGGTTAGGGTTAGGGTTAGGGTTAGGGTTAGGGTTAGGGTTAGGGTTAGGGTTAGGGTTAGGGTTAGGGTTAGGGTTAGGGTTAGGGTTAGGGTTAGGGTTAGGGTTAGGGTTAGGGTTAGGGTTAGGGTTAGGGTTAGGGTTAGGGTTAGGGTTAGGGTTAGGGTTAGGGTTAGGGTTAGGGTTAGGGTTAGGGTTTCAGGGTAGGCTGTTTTCAGGCCTATTCCGGTTCTGCAGGCGAACCTCAACCACTCGCGTGCGGCCCAGGACTTGTTTGTCCAGGCCGTGCGCGAGCGGGGGACTGGGTTGGCAGTGGCGGCGGAGCCGTACTCCGTTCCCGATCACCCCTTCTGGGTGGGGGACGAGGCCGGCTCCGTCGCCATAGTGGCGGAGGGCCGCCGCGGGTCCCCGTCGATCTCCCTTCTGGAGAGAGGCGAGGGATTCGTGGCGGTGCGGTGGGGGGACATCGCGGTCGTCGGGGTTTATATCTCGCCGAACCGTGGCCTCGATCATTTTCGGGGGTTCCTGGGCGGGCTGAGTAGCTGCATCGCGCGGTGCAGCGCCCGTCCGGTTCTCGTCCTGGGAGACTTCAATGCCCACGCGGTATCGTGGGGGAGTCCCAGGACGACCACTAGGGGAAGCGAGGTGTTAGACTGGGCGTCCGGCCTGGATCTCCGGTTGATTAACCGGGGATCCACGCCGACGTGCGTGCGGCCGCAGGGTGTCTCTATTGTCGATCTGACATGGGGGACGCCGTCGGCCGTGCGCCGAGTGTCGGGATGGAGGGTGGCGGAAGAACTAGAGCTGGCCTCTGACCACACGCCCATAGTCATGGACGTGTGGCCCGCCGCCCTCTACGCGCGGGATTCCCGGCACGGCCAGGTGGACCGACGGCCGCGATGGGCGTGGAACAGGGCGGACGAGGACCTGTTCCGGGCCGCTGTCGCCGCGGTAACGTGGGGGGGGCCCCAGCCGGCTGGGGGGGCACCGGCGCGCGGGGCGGAGCGGCTCCGGGAGGTGATGACGGCGGTGTGCGACACCGCGGTGCCCCGGAGCCGGTCCGACCATAGAAGGGCGGCATACTGGTGGTCCGCGGGCATTGCGGGGCTTCGGCGTGCCTGCAATGCCGCGCGGCGCCAGTATGGCCGAGCGCGCAGGAGGCGCGACGACGAGGAGGCGAGGCTCCACGGGGAGTACCGAGCCGCGCTCGGGACTCTCCGGAGGGCCATCGCGAAGGCCAGGGCGGACGCGTGGTCGGAGCTCGTCGGCACGGTGGACGCGGATCCGTGGGGGCGCCCGTATAAGCTTGTAATGAGCAAGCTGCGCGCGTGGGCCCCCCCACTGACGGAATCGATGGACCCTCCCTTACTCGAGGAGGTGGTGACGTCTCTCTTCCCGCGTGAGGGGGGACAGCGACACCGCCTCCATCCGGGCCAGGAGCCTCTCTCCTGGTCCGCGGAGTGGGAGGTGTCAGCCGGCGAGCTCGGGGAGGCGGTGACCGGGGCCCGTCGGGTGGGCCGCAAGGCCCCGGGTCCTGACGGGGTGTCGGGCCGCGCGTTGGTCTTGGCATTGGAGGGGGGGCTCGCTCCCGAACTCAGGCGGCTGTTCAACAGTTGTCTGAGGGAGGGAGTGTTCCCCCCACTATGGAAGTCGGGCAGGCTGGTCCTCCTTCCAAAGGCGGGCAAGTCCCGGGACTCGCCCTCCGGGTACCGGCCAATTTGCTTGCTGGACGAGGCGGGGAAGTTGTTCGAGCGCGTTCTCGTTGGACGCCTCGTCCGGCACCTGTCGGGGGGAGGAGTCCCCGATCTGAGCGAGGCGCAGTTCGGCTTCCGGGGGGGTCTCTCCACCGTCGACGCAATTCGGCGGGTGAGGGCTCTCTCGGGGGCCTGTACGGAGGGGGGCGGTGTTGCGTTGGCGATCTCCTTGGATATCGCCAACGCGTTCAACACCGTCCCCTGGGATAGAATTTCGGAGGCCCTGGTCTTCCACCAGGTGCCTCCGTACCTTAGGAGGGTGATCGGGGACTATCTCTCCGACAGGAGCATAGAATATCCTGGCCGGTACGGGATGATTCGCAGGAGCGTCGTGCGGGGGGTTCCACAGGGCTCGGTGTTGGGCCCGTTGCTGTGGAACCTCGCGTACGACAGCGTCCTGCGGGAGGGGATGCCTCCCGGTGTCAGCCTAACGTGTTACGCCGACGACACGTTGGTGCTTGCCACCGGGAGGTATACGAAGGAGGCCGTCTGCCTGGCGGAGCGCGGCGCGTGGCGCGCGGTACGCGCGATCCGGTCTCTGGGCCTAGAGGTGTCCGTCGCTAAGACCAGGGCCATGTGGTTTTACCACCGGGCCCGGCTGGCGGCGCCTCCCCAGTGCTGGATCGCCGTGGGGGGGGGAGCGGTCGAGGTCGGGTTCCAGATGCGGTACCTGGGACTCGAGCTCGACGGCCTGTGGCGTTTCTGCCGCCACATCGAGTCGCTAGTGCCCCGGGCGGAGAGGGCGACCGCTGCGCTCGGTCGTCTTCTCCCGAACCTCGGGGGACCCTGTGGACGGGTGCGTCGCCTGTTCGCGGTGGTGGTGCGGGTTTTAGTCCTGTACGGAGCCCCTGTGTGGGCGTACGATGTCTTGGCCGGGGGGCGTAGCGGTGTGCGAGCACTGCTGCGCCGAATCGAGCGCAGGCTGGCCATTGGCATCGTGCGGGGGTATCGCACCATCTCTTACGCGACGGCGATGGTGATGTCGGGGCTTATCCCCCTCGAGCTGGAGGCCCGCGTGTTGTCGGACGTACACGGGTACGCCAGGGACCTCCAGCGGAGGGGGATGGCTCCGGATCAGGTGGCGCTCGATGTGGCGGAGTACAGGGGCCGCGCTCGGCGGGCCGCCGCCCGGGAATGGCGCGAAAGCCTTCACGGGACGGAGGAAGGAGGGAGGCGGGCCGTTCGGGCCATCCTCCCCGTGTTCGACCGGTGGAACAGGGGATGGATGGGGCATAGGGTCTCCTACCGAGTGACGCAGGTGATGACCGGGCACGGTTGCTTCGGTGTGTACCTGTGTCGCATCGGGCGGGAGGCCGAGGAGGCGTGTCACCACTGCGGCGAGTCGCGGGACACGGCGCAGCACACTCTGGAGGAGTGTCCAGCGTGGGCGGGTGAGCGCCGTGCTCTGCGGCGCGCAGTGGGCCATGACCTCTCGCTTCCGGCTGTCGTCTCGGCGGCAGCGGGCGGCGAGGGGGCGTGGAGAGGGTTCGCCTCCTTCTGCGAGCAGGTAATGCTGCAGAAGGAGGCTGCGGAACGGGGTCGTGAGCGAAATCACGATCCCGGCCGAAGGGGTGGGAGAAGGAGACGCAGGGCACGCCCCGGGGGCGTGCCTCCGTTGCGGCGTCCTTAACGCGGGCGGGGGCGCCCTTGGTGATCTCGAGGCGGGGGACCGACGGTCTCCTTATACTCGGTTGCCAATGGCGTCCCCGGAGGCCGTCGGACGTCTCGGGCGGGGGCCCGGACGTCCATCGGGCGGCCTAAATGGGGGGGAAGGCTTCACGTCGTCCGTTGCGTGGCGCCTTCGGATAGAGTAGGATAGGGTGGAGGCCGCGTCCCCCACCCAGGGAGGAATGCTAAGGCGGGGGCACACCGGATAGACATGCGCGCGCGGACCACGGGTGCCCCCAGGAGCCTAGGGACGGACGGGGAGGAGTTAGTGGGTATACTCGGCATTGCACCCACCAGCCGAGGAGTCCCACATAACCCGGCCCACTCCCCCCCGGGAGGGGTCGGGTATCCGTAATAGTGATTACCTCCTCGGAAAAAAAAAAAAAAAAAAAAAAAAAAAATAGGGTTAGGGTTAGGGTTAGGGTTAGGGTTAGGGTTAGGGTTAGGGTTAGGGTTAGGGTTAGGGTTAGGGTTAGGGTTAGGGTTAGGGTTAGGGTTAGGGTTAGGGTTAGGGTTAGGGTTAGGGTTAGGGTTAGGGTTAGGGTTAGGGTTAGGGTTAGGGTTAGGGTTAGGGTTAGGGTTAGGGTTAGGGTTAGGGTTAGGGTTAGGGTTAGGGTTAGGGTTAGGGTTAGGGTTAGGGTTAGGGTTAGGGTTAGGGTTAGGGTTAGGGTTAGGGTTAGGGTTAGGGTTAGGGTTAGGGTTAGGGTTAGGGTTAGGGTTAGGGTTAGGGTTAGGGTTAGGGTTGGGGACCTAGGGGATATGGGCTTGGCAGTGGTGACTCGGATCCACTGCTAGGTATGCCACAGTGGTGGCGGTCATATTCCTAAAATCCTCCACGCTCCACCTCCTCGCGGTGGTCCCTGGGCACTCACGACTGTGGGTGGCTAACGGAGCGGGGGGTACGCGGCAGGAAGTAGCCTCGACGATGTGCGAGGCAATGCCGGCGGGATCTTCGGATCCTGGTAGGGGCACCCTTGCCGGTAAGGTTCGCACGGAGGGGCGAAAACTGCCGAGTTGGGACGGGATTTTCGGTGACGGACCAGGGCAAGGCTGGGTGTTTTACAAAATTGACATGGACGGCACAAAGGAAAAGAGTTTAGTTTACGGTGCAGGGGAGGGATACCCCAGTACCGGCGCGACTGTTGGTGGGCGAGCAGGCCACAGCGCGTCGTTATCCAACGACTGCGAGCCGAAGGTGGTGGACCACTGGGCCCCTTCGGAGGTAAATACTACCAGCGAAGCTGTGGTGACGGAAACGTCATCACAGATTTCGGGAGATTCGGACGCGGGCGTGTCGCGCGCGGGAGCCGAGATGCGGGGGGCGGACGGAGCTCCGACGGGGAAGCGGCCCCGGCTGGAGCCGTCCGTGGCAGGAGGGGGGCTGCAGACGCGCAGCGGGAGGGTCGTCGGGGGGACCCCTGAGGAGGGCTCCTCGGGGGCGGGTGCTGAGCAGGTGCTCAGCGACCGCGCCGAGAGGGGCCAGCTCCACAAAATCGCGGAGCTAATGGAGTCCGCGGGGAAGCTGCCGACGGCGCAGCTGGCGGAGGAGGTGGAGGACGCGATGAGACGTGTGGAGGGCGTCTCCACCGTCTCCAGGGGCCTCAAGGGCAATTTTGCCAAGGAGCTCAGAGATTGCTCCGCGCTGGCCAGGGCCTATTGCACTACGCTGGTGCAGCGGGCATACACTGGCACGGCGTGGGGCAATAGCCAGGAGGTCGCCCGTCTCCGCCAACAGACCGAGGCCCTCGCCAAGGAGGTACAGGACCTCCGGGCGAGGCTTCGCGTCGCGGAGGCGGAGAAGCGGGCGGTCGCGGGAAAGACGGCCCCTGGGGCGGTACCCTCCGCCTCCTCAGGCGGGACCGCAGGGACGGGACCGGCGGCGGAAGCGTCGACGCGGGCGGCGGAGGGGGCGGGGGTACTGGACCCTCAAGCCCTTCTCCTCCGCGTCGACGCGATGGTGGCGGCCAGGAATGCCGAGCTGGAAACGAGAATGGAGAATCGTTTCCGGGCAATCCTGGCCGGGATGGTTCCGGCTCTCCAGGGCAGGGGGGGAGGGACGCGCGATGCCCCGCCGGCGGCTTCTCCGCCGGCGGTGGTCGAAACCAGGAGGACTGGGCCGGTGGTGGTGTCCAGCGCCGGGGTGGTGCCACCCGTGGACATCCCGCCGCCGGTCGACCCAGCCTCCTGGTCGGTGGCGAAGTCGAAGTCCGCGAGGAAGGCGGAGAGGAGGCGGGCAGCGGCGGAGGAGAGGGCGGCCATAGCCCTCGCCGCCGAGTTGGCGGCCGCTGCTTCGGCGAAACGGAGGACGGCGACCGGGGGTTCGGCGGTCGGCACGCGAAAGGGGGCCGGCGCGATCACGGCGAAGCCGTCAAGTGGGAGGGTTGTTGCCCTGGGGCGCGCCCCCAAGTCCGGGGCCGTGGCGATCACGATCCCCGAGAGCTGTAAGCTCACCTACGCGGGAGTGATCGCCAGGGCCAGAGAGGCAATAGACCTCAAGGCGCTGGGGATTGAGTCGGGGGTGCTCCCCAGGAGGACCAAGACGGGGGGGATCCTCCTGGAGGTAAAGGGCCCGGAGGGCCAAGAGAAGGCACGGGCCCTCTCCACGAGGGTCTCTGAGGCCTTACAAGGGACTGGGGTTAAAGTCGTCCAGGCCGTCAAGCGAGGCGAGTTGCGCGTCGCTGGCCTGGACGACTCGGTTAGCGCAAGGGAGGTCGCGGCGGCACTTGCGGCTGCGGGGGGGTGCTCGGAGGCCGAGTTCCGGGTCGGAGAGATCCGGAGGTCCGCCTCTGAGCGGGTGCTGGGCTCCTGTTGGGCCCAGGGCCCCCTCGCGGCCGTCAGGAAGGTGGTGGCGGGGGGCCGGCTGCTGGTCGGCTGGTCCTCGGCGCGGGTGGAGGCACTGAGGGAGCGACCCCTTCAGTGCTTCCGCTGCTTGGAGACGGGGCACACGCGGTCGACCTGTAAAAGCACGGTCGACAGGAGCGCGAGGTGCTATCGGTGCGGTGCGACCGAGCACCGCGCCTCGGCCTGTGGGGCTGCCCCCAGATGCCCGCTCTGCGCGGATCTGGGGAGGCCCTCGAACCACAGGTTCGGGGCCAAAGCGTGTGCCCCGGCTCCGAGGAGGGGTCGCGCGGCGGTGAAGGGAAGAGGGGAAAAGTCGGCGGCTGCACCCGCGCAGCAGCAGCCGACTACACCGGGGGCCCAGTCCCACCAGGGGGGGGAGCCTGCAGAGCAAATGTCAGGGTAGGCTGTTTTCAGGCCTATTCCGGTTCTGCAGGCGAACCTCAACCACTCGCGTGCGGCCCAGGACTTGTTTGTCCAGGCCGTGCGCGAGCGGGGGACTGGGTTGGCAGTGGCGGCGGAGCCGTACTCCGTTCCCGATCACCCCTTCTGGGTGGGGGACGAGGCCGGCTCCGTCGCCATAGTGGCGGAGGGCCGCCGCGGGTCCCCGTCGATCTCCCTTCTGGAGAGAGGCGAGGGATTCGTGGCGGTGCGGTGGGGGGACATCGCGGTCGTCGGAGTTTATATCTCGCCGAACCGTGGCCTCGATCATTTTCGGGGGTTCCTGGGCGGGCTGAGTAGCTGCATCGCGCGGTGCAGCGCCCGTCCGGTTCTCGTCCTGGGAGACTTCAATGCCCACGCGGTATCGTGGGGGAGTCCCAGGACGACCACTAGGGGAAGCGAGGTGTTAGACTGGGCGTCCGGCCTGGATCTCCGGTTGATTAACCGGGGATCCACGCCGACGTGCGTGCGGCCGCAGGGTGTCTCTATTGTCGATCTGACATGGGGGACGCCGTCGGCCGTGCGCCGAGTGTCGGGATGGAGGGTGGCGGAAGAACTAGAGCTGGCCTCTGACCACACGCCCATAGTCATGGACGTGTGGCCCGCCGCCCTCTACGCGCGGGATTCCCGGCACGGCCAGGTGGACCGACGGCCGCGATGGGCGTGGAACAGGGCGGACGAGGACCTGTTCCGGGCCGCTGTCGCCGCGGTAACGTGGGGGGGGCCCCAGCCGGCTGGGGGGGCACCGGCGCGCGGGGCGGAGCGGCTCCGGGAGGTGATGACGGCGGTGTGCGACACCGCGGTGCCCCGGAGCCGGTCCGACCATAGAAGGGCGGCATACTGGTGGTCCGCGGGCATTGCAGAGCTTCGGCGTGCCTGCAATGCCGCGCGGCGCCAGTATGGCCGAGCGCGCAGGAGGCGCGACGACGAGGAGGCGAGGCTCCACGGGGAGTACCGAGCCGCGCTCGGGACTCTCCGGAGGGCCATCGCGAAGGCCAGGGCGGACGCGTGGTCGGAGCTCGTCGGCACGGTGGACGCGGATCCGTGGGGGCGCCCGTATAAGCTTGTAATGAGCAAGCTGCGCGCGTGGGCCCCCCCACTGACGGAATCGATGGACCCTCCCTTACTCGAGGAGGTGGTGACGTCTCTCTTCCCGCGTGAGGGGGGACAGCGACACCGCCTCCATCCGGGCCAGGAGCCTCTCTCCTGGTCCGCGGAGTGGGAGGTGTCAGCCGGCGAGCTCGGGGAGGCGGTGACCAGGGCCCGTCGGGTGGGCCGCAAGGCCCCGGGTCCTGACGGGGTGTCGGGCCGCGCGTTGGTCTTGGCATTGGAGGGGGGGCTCGCTCCCGAACTCAGGCGGCTGTTCAACAGTTGTCTGAGGGAGGGAGTGTTCCCCCCACTATGGAAGTCGGGCAGGCTGGTCCTCCTTCCAAAGGCGGGCAAGTCCCGGGACTCGCCCTCCGGGTACCGGCCAATTTGCTTGCTGGACGAGGCGGGGAAGTTGTTCGAGCGCGTTCTCGTTGGACGCCTCGTCCGGCACCTGTCGGGGGGAGGAGTCCCCGATCTGAGCGAGGCGCAGTTCGGCTTCCGGGGGGGTCTCTCCACCGTCGACGCAATTCGGCGGGTGAGGGCTCTCTCGGGGGCCTGTACGGAGGGGGGCGGTGTTGCGTTGGCGATCTCCTTGGATATCGCCAACGCGTTCAACACCGTCCCCTGGGATAGAATTTCGGAGGCCCTGGTCTTCCACCAGGTGCCTCCGTACCTTAGGAGGGTGATCGGGGACTATCTCTCCGACAGGAGCATAGAATATCCTGGCCGGTACGGGATGATTCGCAGGAGCGTCGTGCGGGGGGTTCCACAGGGCTCGGTGTTGGGCCCGTTGCTGTGGAACCTCGCGTACGACAGCGTCCTGCGGGAGGGGATGCCTCCCGGTGTCAGCCTAACGTGTTACGCCGACGACACGTTGGTGCTTGCCACCGGGAGGTATACGAAGGAGGCCGTCTGCCTGGCGGAGCGCGGCGCGTGGCGCGCGGTACGCGCGATCCGGTCTCTGGGCCTAGAGGTGTCCGTCGCTAAGACCAGGGCCATGTGGTTTTACCACCGGGCCCGGCTGGCGGCGCCTCCCCAGTGCTGGATCGCCGTGGGGGGGGGAGCGGTCGAGGTCGGGTTCCAGATGCGGTACCTGGGACTCGAGCTCGACGGCCTGTGGCGTTTCTGCCGCCACATCGAGTCGCTAGTGCCCCGGGCGGAGAGGGCGACCGCTGCGCTCGGTCGTCTTCTCCCGAATCTCGGGGGACCCTGTGGACGGGTGCGTCGCCTGTTCGCGGTGGTGGTGCGGGTTTTAGTCCTGTACGGAGCCCCTGTGTGGGCGTACGATGTCTTGGCCGGGGGGCGTAGCGGTGTGCGAGCACTGCTGCGCCGAATCGAGCGCAGGCTGGCCATTGGCATCGTGCGGGGGTATCGCACCATCTCTTACGCGACGGCGATGGTGATGTCGGGGCTTATCCCCCTCGAGCTGGAGGCCCGCGTGTTGTCGGACGTACACGGGTACGCCAGGGACCTCCAGCGGAGGGGGATGGCTCCGGATCAGGTGGCGCTCGATGTGGCGGAGTACAGGGGCCGCGCTCGGCGGGCCGCCGCCCGGGAATGGCGCGAAAGCCTTCACGGGACGGAGGAAGGAGGGAGGCGGGCCGTTCGGGCCATCCTCCCCGTGTTCGACCGGTGGAACAGGGGATGGATGGGGCATAGGGTCTCCTACCGAGTGACGCAGGTGATGACCGGGCACGGTTGCTTCGGTGTGTACCTGTGTCGCATCGGGCGGGAGGCCGAGGAGGCGTGTCACCACTGCGGCGAGTCGCGGGACACGGCGCAGCACACTCTGGAGGAGTGTCCAGCGTGGGCGGGTGAGCGCCGTGCTCTGCGGCGCGCAGTGGGCCATGACCTCTCGCTTCCGGCTGTCGTCTCGGCGGCAGCGGGCAGCGAGGGGGCGTGGAGAGGGTTCGCCTCCTTCTGTGAGCAGGTAATGCTGCAGAAGGAGGCTGCGGAACGGGGTCGTGAGCGAAATCACGATCCCGGCCGAAGGGGTGGGAGAAGGAGACGCAGGGCACGCCCCGGGGGCGTGCCTCCGTTGCGGCGTCCTTAACGCGGGCGGGGGCGCCCTTGGTGATCTCGAGGCGGGGGACCGACGGTCTCCTTATACTCGGTTGCCAATGGCGTCCCCGGAGGCCGTCGGACGTCTTGGGCGGGGGCCCGGACGTCCATCGGGCGGCCTAAATGGGGGGGAAGGCTTCACGTCGTCCGTTGCGTGGCGCCTTCGGATAGAGTAGGATAGGGTGGAGGCCGCGTCCCCCACCCAGGGAGGAATGCTAAGGCGGGGGCACACCGGATAGACATGCGCGCGCGGACCACGGGTGCCCCCAGGAGCCTAGGGACGGACGGGGAGGAGTTAGTGGGTATACTCGGCATTGCACCCACCAGCCGAGGAGTCACACATAACCCGGCCCACTCCCCCCCGGGAGGGGTCGGGTATCCGTAATAGTGATTACCTCCTCGGAAAAAAAAAAAAAAAAAAAAAAAAATAGGGTTAGGGTTAGGGTTAGGGTTAGGGTTAGGGTTAGGGTTAGGGTTGGGGACCTAGGGGATATGGGCTTGGCAGTGGTGACTCGGATCCACTGCTAGGTATGCCACAGTGGTGGCGGTCATATTCCTAAAATCCTCCACGCTCCACCTCCTCGCGGTGGTCCCTGGGCACTCACGACTGTGGGTGGCTAACGGAGCGGGGGGTACGCGGCAGGAAGTAGCCTCGACGATGTGCGAGGCAATGCCGGCGGGATCTTCGGATCCTGGTAGGGGCACCCTTGCCGGTAAGGTTCGCACGGAGGGGCGAAAACTGCCGAGTTGGGACGGGATTTTCGGTGACGGACCAGGGCAAGGCTGGGTGTTTTACAAAATTGACATGGACGGCACAAAGGAAAAGAGTTTAGTTTACGGTGCAGGGGAGGGATACCCCAGTACCGGCGCGACTGTTGGTGGGCGAGCAGGCCACAGCGCGTCGTTATCCAACGACTGCGAGCCGAAGGTGGTGGACCACTGGGCCCCTTCGGAGGTAAATACTACCAGCGAAGCTGTGGTGACGGAAACGTCATCACAGATTTCGGGAGATTCGGACGCGGGCGTGTCGCGCGCGGGAGCCGAGATGCGGGGGGCGGACGGAGCTCCGACGGGGAAGCGGCCCCGGCTGGAGCCGTCCGTGGCAGGAGGGGGGCTGCAGACGCGCAGCGGGAGGGTCGTCGGGGGGACCCCTGAGGAGGGCTCCTCGGGGGCGGGTGCTGAGCAGGTGCTCAGCGACCGCGCCGAGAGGGGCCAGCTCCACAAAATCGCGGAGCTAATGGAGTCCGCGGGGAAGCTGCCGACGGCGCAGCTGGCGGAGGAGGTGGAGGACGCGATGAGACGTGTGGAGGGCGTCTCCACCGTCTCCAGGGGCCTCAAGGGCAATTTTGCCAAGGAGCTCAGAGATTGCTCCGCGCTGGCCAGGGCCTATTGCACTACGCTGGTGCAGCGGGCATACACTGGCACGGCGTGGGGCAATAGCCAGGAGGTCGCCCGTCTCCGCCAACAGACCGAGGCCCTCGCCAAGGAGGTACAGGACCTCCGGGCGAGGCTTCGCGTCGCGGGGGCGGAGAAGCGGGCGGTCGCGGGAAAGACGGCCCCTGGGGCGGTACCCTCCGCCTCCTCAGGTGGGACCGCGGGGACGGGACCGGCGGCGGAAGCGGCGACGCGGGCGGCGGAGGGGGCGGGGGTACTGGACCCTCAAGCCCTTCTCCTCCGCGTCGACGCGATGGTGGCGGCCAGGAATGCCGAGCTGGAAACGAGAATGGAGAATCGTTTCCGGGCAATCCTGGCCGGGATGGTTCCGGCTCTCCAGGGCAGGGGGGGAGGGACGCGCGATGCCCCGCCGGTGGCTTCTCCGCCGGCGGTGGTCGAAACCAAGAGGACTGGGCCGGTGGTGGTGTCCAGCGCCGGGGTGGTGCCACCCGTGGACATCCCGCCGCCGGTCGACCCAGCCTCCTGGTCGGTGGCGAAGTCGAAGTCCGCGAGGAAGGCGGAGAGGAGGCGGGCAGCGGCGGAGGAGAGGGCGGCCATAGCCCTCGCCGCCGAGTTGGCGGCCGCTGCTTCGGCGAAACGGAGGACGGCGACCGGGGGTTCGGCGGTCGGCACGCGAAAGGGGGCCGGCGCGATCACGGCGAAGCCGTCAAGTGGGAGGGTTGTTGCCCTGGGGCGCGCCCCCAAGTCCGGGGCCGTGGCGATCACGATCCCCGAGAGCTGTAAGCTCACCTACGCGGGAGTGATCGCCAGGGCCAGAGAGGCAATAGACCTCAAGGCGCTGGGGATTGAGTCGGGGGTGCTCCCCAGGAGGACCAAGACGGGGGGGATCCTCCTGGAGGTAAAGGGCCCGGAGGGCCAAGAGAAGGCACGGGCCCTCTCCACGAGGGTCTCTGAGGCCTTACAAGGGACTGGGGTTAAAGTCGTCCAGGCCGTCAAGCGAGGCGAGTTGCGCGTCGCTGGCCTGGACGACTCGGTTAGCGCAAGGGAGGTCGCGGCGGCACTTGCGGCTGCGGGGGGGTGCTCGGAGGCCGAGTTCCGGGTCGGAGAGATCCGGAGGTCCGCCTCTGAGCGGGTGCTGGGCTCCTGTTGGGCCCAGGGCCCCCTCGCGGCCGTCAGGAAGGTGGTGGCGGGGGGCCGGCTGCTGGTCGGCTGGTCCTCGGCGCGGGTGGAGGCGCTGAGGGAGCGACCCCTTCAGTGCTTCCGCTGCTTGGAGACGGGGCACACGCGGTCGACCTGTAAAAGCACGGTCGACAGGAGCGCGAGGTGCTATCGGTGCGGTGCGACCGAGCACCGCGCCTCGGCCTGTGGGGCTGCCCCCAGATGCCCGCTCTGCGCGGATCTGGGGAGGCCCTCGAACCACAGGTTCGGGGCCAAAGCGTGTGCCCCGGCTCCGAGGAGGGGTCGCGCGGCGGTGAAGGGAAGAGGGGAAAAGTCGGCGGCTGCACCCGCGCAGCAGCAGCCGACTACACCGGGGGCCCAGTCCCACCAGGGGGGGGAGCCTGCAGAGCAAATGTCAGGGTAGGCTGTTTTCAGGCCTATTCCGGTTCTGCAGGCGAACCTCAACCACTCGCGTGCGGCCCAGGACTTGTTTGTCCAGGCCGTGCGCGAGCGGGGGACTGGGTTGGCAGTGGCGGCGGAGCCGTACTCCGTTCCCGATCACCCCTTCTGGGTGGGGGACGAGGCCGGCTCCGTCGCCATAGTGGCGGAGGGCCGCCGCGGGTCCCCGTCGATCTCCCTTCTGGAGAGAGGCGAGGGATTCGTGGCGGTGCGGTGGGGGGACATCGCGGTCGTCGGGGTTTATATCTCGCCGAACCGTGGCCTCGATCATTTTCGGGGGTTCCTGGGCGGGCTGAGTAGCTGCATCGCGCGGTGCAGCGCCCGTCCGGTTCTCGTCCTGGGAGACTTCAATGCCCACGCGGTATCGTGGGGGAGTCCCAGGACGACCACTAGGGGAAGCGAGGTGTTAGACTGGGCGTCCGGCCTGGATCTCCGGTTGATTAACCGGGGATCCACGCCGACGTGCGTGCGGCCGCAGGGTGTCTCTATTGTCGATCTGACATGGGGGACGCCGTCGGCCGTGCGCCGAGTGTCGGGATGGAGGGTGGCGGAAGAACTAGAGCTGGCCTCTGACCACACGCCCATAGTCATGGACGTGTGGCCCGCCGCCCTCTACGCGCGGGATTCCCGGCACGGCCAGGTGGACCGACGGCCGCGATGGGCGTGGAACAGGGCGGACGAGGACCTGTTCCGGGCCGCTGTCGCCGCGGTAACGTGGGGGGGGCCCCAGCCGGCTGGGGGGGCACCGGCGCGCGGGGCGGAGCGGCTCCGGGAGGTGATGACGGCGGTGTGCGACACCGCGGTGCCCCGGAGCCGGTCCGACCATAGAAGGGCGGCATACTGGTGGTCCGCGGGCATTGCAGAGCTTCGGCGTGCCTGCAATGCCGCGCGGCGCCAGTATGGCCGAGCGCGCAGGAGGCGCGACGACGAGGAGGCGAGGCTCCACGGGGAGTACCGAGCCGCGCTCGGGACTCTCCGGAGGGCCATCGCGAAGGCCAAGGCGGACGCGTGGTCGGAGCTCGTCGGCACGGTGGACGCGGATCCGTGGGGGCGCCCGTATAAGCTTGTAATGAGCAAGCTGCGCGCGTGGGCCCCCCCACTGACGGAATCGATGGACCCTCCCTTACTCGAGGAGGTGGTGACGTCTCTCTTCCCGCGTGAGGGGGGACAGCGACACCGCCTCCATCCGGGCCAGGAGCCTCTCTCCTGGTCCGCGGAGTGGGAGGTGTCAGCCGGCGAGCTCGGGGAGGCGGTGACCAGGGCCCGTCGGGTGGGCCGCAAGGCCCCGGGTCCTGACGGGGTGTCGGGCCGCGCGTTGGTCTTGGCATTGGAGGGGGGGCTCGCTCCCGAACTCAGGCGGCTGTTCAACAGTTGTCTGAGGGAGGGAGTGTTCCCCCCACTATGGAAGTCGGGCAGGCTGGTCCTCCTTCCAAAGGCGGGCAAGTCCCGGGACTCGCCCTCCGGGTACCGGCCAATTTGCTTGCTGGACGAGGCGGGGAAGTTGTTCGAGCGCGTTCTCGTTGGACGCCTCGTCCGGCACCTGTCGGGGGGAGGAGTCCCCGATCTGAGCGAGGCGCAGTTCGGCTTCCGGGGGGGTCTCTCCACCGTCGACGCAATTCGGCGGGTGAGGGCTCTCTCGGGGGCCTGTACGGAGGGGGGCGGTGTTGCGTTGGCGATCTCCTTGGATATCGCCAACGCGTTCAACACCGTCCCCTGGGATAGAATTTCGGAGGCCCTGGTCTTCCACCAGGTGCCTCCGTACCTTAGGAGGGTGATCGGGGACTATCTCTCCGACAGGAGCATAGAATATCCTGGCCGGTACGGGATGATTCGCAGGAGCGTCGTGCGGGGGGTTCCACAGGGCTCGGTGTTGGGCCCGTTGCTGTGGAACCTCGCGTACGACAGCGTCCTGCGGGAGGGGATGCCTCCCGGTGTCAGCCTAACGTGTTACGCCGACGACACGTTGGTGCTTGCCACCGGGAGGTATACGAAGGAGGCCGTCTGCCTGGCGGAGCGCGGCGCGTGGCGCGCGGTACGCGCGATCCGGTCTCTGGGCCTAGAGGTGTCCGTCGCTAAGACCAGGGCCATGTGGTTTTACCACCGGGCCCGGCTGGCGGCGCCTCCCCAGTGCTGGATCGCCGTGGGGGGGGGAGCGGTCGAGGTCGGGTTCCAGATGCGGTACCTGGGACTCGAGCTCGACGGCCTGTGGCGTTTCTGCCGCCACATCGAGTCGCTAGTGCCCCGGGCGGAGAGGGCGACCGCTGCGCTCGGTCGTCTTCTCCCGAATCTCGGGGGACCCTGTGGACGGGTGCGTCGCCTGTTCGCGGTGGTGGTGCGGGTTTTAGTCCTGTACGGAGCCCCTGTGTGGGCGTACGATGTCTTGGCCGGGGGGCGTAGCGGTGTGCGAGCACTGCTGCGCCGAATCGAGCGCAGGCTGGCCATTGGCATCGTGCGGGGGTATCGCACCATCTCTTACGCGACGGCGATGGTGATGTCGGGGCTTATCCCCCTCGAGCTGGAGGCCCGCGTGTTGTCGGACGTACACGGGTACGCCAGGGACCTCCAGCGGAGGGGGATGGCTCCGGATCAGGTGGCGCTCGATGTGGCGGAGTACAGGGGCCGCGCTCGGCGGGCCGCCGCCCGGGAATGGCGCGAAAACCTTCACGGGACGGAGGAAGGAGGGAGGCGGGCCGTTCGGGCCATCCTCCCCGTGTTCGACCGGTGGAACAGGGGATGGATGGGGCATAGGGTCTCCTACCGAGTGACGCAGGTGATGACCGGGCACGGTTGCTTCGGTGTGTACCTGTGTCGCATCGGGCGGGAGGCCGAGGAGGCGTGTCACCACTGCGGCGAGTCGCGGGACACGGCGCAGCACACTCTGGAGGAGTGTCCAGCGTGGGCGGGTGAGCGCCGTGCTCTGCGGCGCGCAGTGGGCCATGACCTCTCGCTTCCGGCTGTCGTCTCGGCGGCAGCGGGCAGCGAGGGGGCGTGGAGAGGGTTCGCCTCCTTCTGTGAGCAGGTAATGCTGCAGAAGGAGGCTGCGGAACGGGGTCGTGAGCGAAATCACGATCCCGGCCGAAGGGGTGGGAGAAGGAGACGCAGGGCACGCCCCGGGGGCGTGCCTCCGTTGCGGCGTCCTTAACGCGGGCGGGGGCGCCCTTGGTGATCTCGAGGCGGGGGACCGACGGTCTCCTTATACTCGGTTGCCAATGGCGTCCCCGGAGGCCGTCGGACGTCTTGGGCGGGGGCCCGGACGTCCATCGGGCGGCCTAAATGGGGGGGAAGGCTTCACGTCGTCCGTTGCGTGGCGCCTTCGGATAGAGCAGGATAGGGTGGAGGCCGCGTCCCCCACCCAGGGAGGAATGCTAAGGCGGGGGCACACCGGATAGACATGCGCGCGCGGACCACGGGTGCCCCCAGGAGCCTAGGGACGGACGGGGAGGAGTTAGTGGGTATACTCGGCATTGCACCCACCAGCCGAGGAGTCCCACATAACCCGGCCCACTCCCCCCCGGGAGGGGTCGGGTATCCGTAATAGTGATTACCTCCTCGGAAAAAAAAAAAAAAAAAAAAAAAAAAAAAAAAAAATAGGGTTAGGGTTAGGGTTAGGGTTAGGGTTAGGGTTAGGGTTAGGGTTAGGGTTAGGGTTAGGGTTAGGGTTAGGGTTAGGGTTAGGGTTAGGGTTAGGGTTAGGGTTAGGGTTAGGGTTAGGGTTAGGGTTAGGGTTAGGGTTAGGGTTAGGGTTAGGGTTAGGGTTAGGGTTAGGGTTAGGGTTAGGGTTAGGGTTAGGGTTAGGGTTAGGGTTAGGGTTAGGGTTAGGGTTAGGGTTAGGGTTAGGGTTAGGGTTAGGGTTAGGGTTAGGGTTAGGGTTAGGGTTAGGGTTAGGGTTAGGGTTAGGGTTAGGGTTAGGGTTAGGGTTAGGGTTAGGGTTAGGGTTAGGGTTAGGGTTAGGGTTAGGGTTAGGGTTAGGGTTAGGGTTAGGGTTAGGGTTAGGGTTAGGGTTAGGGTGGGGACCGAGGGGATATGGGCTTAGTAGTGGTGATTCGGATCCACTGCTAGGTATACCACAGTGGTGGTGGTCATATCCCTAAAATCCTCTACGCTCCACCTCCTCGTGGTGGTCCCTGGGAACACACATAGTTGTGTGTTGCTAACGGAGCGAGGGGTATTCCGCGGGAAGTAGTCCCGATGATGTGTGAGGCGATGCCGGCGGGATCTTCGGATCCTGGCAGGGCCTCCCTTGCCGGTAAGGCTCACACGGAGGGATGAAAAACCGCGGAATGGGTCCTGCGATAACGACCGGGGAGGTCGCCGCAGGGCTCTTGCCGTAAACCGGTGGTCATGTTTTACCGGAACGGTGGTCTTGCCTTAACCGGCCGGGCCGCGAGGATGATAACCTCTATAAAAAATCCCCAACCCTAAGCTTCGGTGCGCGGTGAGAGGGTACGCCCTGGCAACAGGGCGTGGCTGGTGGGGTACACCAGTCGCGAGCGCACCAACAACCACTGGATATCTGGCGCCTCCAGTGCGTATATAGCCTTACCCGGGTAGTGGGGGCTCTGCCCGGGTGGACCTCTTTTCCCGCCACGCTCGTGGGACTTATTATGGATTTGTCACAAAATAAAAATGATGAGGTTAAGGAGGGGGAACCACACCCGGAAGTGGTTGAGGGGGGAGCTGTGGTGGCACCTGTGCCACCACGGGTTATGGGACCACCGGCCCCGGTCGACCGTCTGAAGCTTCGGCCGAGGAAGGGGACCCCGGGGCACGCTGGACCCATCGGGGAGGAGGACCGAGCATCGGTCACGTCGGCCAGATCGGTCATGTCGGCCAGATCGGTCACGTCGGCCGGGTCGGCCGCCCCCTCCACCAGCGGTGCGGGCAGCAAACGCCCGCTCACCCCGACTCCGGGGAGAGCGTCGCCGACCCCGTCCGATAAGCGGGACAGGCTGGACGGGGAGGTCACCTTCTCCCGGCTCCCTAGCGTGGAGGTGAGGGGCATGCTCCCCGGGGAGCTGACAGCTCTCCTTGTGGGTTTGGCCCGGGAGAACCGGGAGATGGCCGAGAGGAGCCGGAACCTGAAGGGTACCTTCGTGAAGGGCTTCCGCGACTCCTCGGATCTCATTGAAGCGGTGGCCAATGAGATCGACTGCAGGGGCTTCCTGTGGGGAAGCACCGCAGTCGGCCCTGGTCCTGTGCCACCGGCGGGCCCGAGCCCTGGGGAGGAACTCCTGAGGGAGCGTTGCGCGGCCCTTGAGAGGGAGTTGCGGGAGACCCGTGACTCCCTCGAAGCCATCAGGGGAGAATTGATGGCTGTCAAGCGGCTGCGCGACGCTCCCCCCCTACCGGCGCCGGCTGTCGCCGAGGACACCGCGGCGCCTGCATCGGACTTGATGGTCCAGATGCGGGCGCTGATGGAGGCGGGTCTGAGCTCCATCCGCCAAGAGATGCGGGTGGAGCTCCGGCGCGCGGTCGCGGCCGTTGCCCCAGCCGAGGGGGCACGTGGGCCCCCTCGCCCGTCGCCTCGCGTGCCGCTGGCCCAGCCGAAGCCCGCGCCTGCGCCTGCGCCGCCGGCGCCTGCGCCACCGACGCCGGCCCCTGCCCCTTCGGGGCAGAAGAAGAAGAAGAAGAAGGGCAAGAAGGCTGGGGATATCCCCCAGCCTCCGGTCGCCCGTCCGGCGCCGCCCCCAGCACCGAAGCCGGGTCTCCCGAAAGAGGAGACCTGGGCAGAGGTCCTGGGGAGGAGGGCCAGGGCTGCGGCTAAGGCGGTCGCCGCCGTGGCCAACGCTGCGACCGCCGCGGCCAAGGCGCCGGCGGGCGCCACCAAGAAAGGAAAGGCCGCTGCCCCCGCCTCAAAGGGCGGGAAGGCGGCGGCCAAGGTAAAGGCTCCCCCCCGGTCAGCGGCGGTGACGATCACCGTCCCGGAGGGGAGCAAGGCCTCCTACGAGGAGGCCATTAGGAGGGCCCGCCAGGGCGTCGACCTCGACGCCCTGGGCATTGGGGCCCTCAACTGGAAGCGCGCGGTCACCGGGGGCCTCATCATCGAGGTCCCTGGTGCCGACGGGGGCCCCAAGGCCGACGCCTTGGCGGCCAAGATGGCTGCCGTCCTGGGGGGGATGGAGGTTAGGGTCTCCAGGCCCGTGAAGAAGGCGGAATTCCGCCTCACGGGCCTGGAGGTGTCGGTGACCCCCCAGGAGGTAACGGAGGCGGTGGCGAAGGCCGGGGGCTGCGCCGCCGAGTCCGTGAGGGTGGGGGAGCTGAAGGCTCCGCCCAACGGACTCGGCACGGTTTGGGTGCAGTGCCCGGCCGTGGCCGCGGTAGCCATCGAGAAGGCCGGCAAGGTTCGCGTTGGGTGGTCCACCGCCCAGGTGGTGGTCCTTGCTCCACGACCGCTGCAGTGCTTTCGCTGCCTGGCCTTAGGCCACGTACGGCAGCGATGCACAGCAGCGGTCGACCGCAGCGGTCATTGCTACCGCTGCGGGGATGCATCCCACCGGGCGGTGGACTGCAAAGCCACACCGCATTGCGTGGTGTGTGCGGCCGTGGGGAGACCGGCGGGACACAAGGCGGGGAGCAAAGCGTGCTCCCCGCCTCCCAAACAGAAGAAGGGCGCAAAGGGGGGCGGTGTGGCGCCCCCCCAAAGCGCGACGAAGGGGACTGCCGGGGATGCAGTAGCCGCCCCCACCACCTCCACTGAGACAGTGGGGATGGAGGTGGAGGCAGTCCCCAGCGGGGAGGGGGTCCCAGGCCCCCCGCCACCCTCGTCGGTGGCTGAAAAGGGGAGACCGGCTGAAGCCAATTAATGGCCACGTCCAGCCGGTCCCCCCAGTTGGTAGTCCAGGCCAACCTCAACCACTGCTGCCGGGCGCAGGACCTGATGGTCCAGTGCCTGGAGGAGTGGGGGGTTGGCCTGGCCGTCGCCACGGAGCCGTACAGAGTCCCGGACCATCCACACTGGTCCGGTGACGTGGACGGCTCCGTGGCGGTGTGGTGGCGTCGCCACTCGGCGACTGTGCCCCCCTGCTCCGTGGTCGAACGGGGCAGGGGGATGGTTATGGTTAAATGGGGAAGACTTCTGGTCGTGGGGTGCTACAACTCACCCAGTTGTGACTCCGCCGAACTCGGGATGTTCCTGGACCGGCTGGGGCTAATGATAGCCCCATATATAGCCGGTCCGGTGCTGGTCCTGGGGGACCTCAATGCGAGGTCCACCACCTGGGGTAACCCCGGGACCAGCGCTCGAGGCGGAGTCCTGGAAGACTGGGCGGAGGGGATGGAGCTCCGGTTATTAAACCGGGGCTCCGTGCCTACGTGCGTGAGGTGGAACGGCTGGTCGATTGTTGACGTGTCGTTCGCGACGGCCGCCGCCTCGCGCCGTGTGTCCAACTGGCGGGTCTGGGATGGAGAGACCCTGTCTGACCACAGCTACGTCCTGATGGACGTGGCTGTGGTCTCGGACTCGCCATTGGACACGCCCCTCCGACGTGGCACCCCGTCAGCGCCCAGATGGGCGCTGAAACGACTAGACGGGGACCTCCTGAGGGCCGTGATAATCGGCTCCGCCTGGCCTTCGGCCAGGGAGCGCGGGGTAAATGAGGGGGCGACTTGGATCCGGGGCACGTTGCAGATGATCTGCGACGTGGCGATGCCCCGGGTCCGAGCTCAGCCCCCGAGAAAGTCTGTGTACTGGTGGTCGGGGGAGCTGGCCGAACTTCGCAGTTCGGCCGGCCGAGCCCGCCGCCAGTACACCCGCGCCCGTCGCCGCCATTTCCTGGGCGGCGACGCGGAGCCGAGGGTCGCCGAGCTGTACAGGGAGTACAGATCGGCGGCCGTGGCCCTCAAGCGTGCGATTGCCGCTGCTAAGGCCAAGGCCTGGGATGAGCTCCTGCTCACCCTCCGTGACGATCCGTGGGGACGCCCGTATAAGGCGGTGCTTGGGAAGCTCCGCCCCTGGGCGTCCCCGGTCACGGAGAGGCTAGACCCGGAATTTCTGGGGCGCGTAGTGAGTACCCTCTTCCCCGCTGATGATGGGAACGACGGGAGGAGGGAACGCGCCCCGGGTCCGACCATTGAGTGGTCGGACGAATTCCGGGTCACCGAGTGGGAGCTGTACCGGGCCGTCCGGGAACTCCGGGCCGGGGGCAAGAAGGCCCCTGGCCCCGATGGGGTTCCCGGTGGTATAATGGCCTTAGCTATGGAGGTCCTCGCCCCGGCGTTCAGGAGCGTCATGGACGCGAGCCTGCGCCGGGGAGTCTTCCCCAAGGAGTGGAAAAGAGCGTGCCTGGTTCTCCTCCAAAAGGAGGGGAAACCCGCAGAGTCTCCCTCTGCATACCGGCCGGTTTGTTTACTCGACGAGGCGGGCAAGCTGTTCGAAAGAATAATTGCCGCCCGCCTCGTCGAGCATCTGTCGCGGGGTGGTCCCGACCTGAGCGACAGCCAGTATGGATTCCGGAGGGGGCGCTCCACAATTGACGCCCTGGAGCGTCTGCGCCTCCTCCGTGAACGGGCTGTCGCTCGGGGCGGGGCGTTGTTGGCGGTGTCGTTAGACATATCTAACGCCTTCAACGCCCTGCCCTGGAAGGAGATAGTGGGGGCGATGGAGTATTTCCAGGTGCCCCCCTATCTCCGGAAGGTGGTCGGTGACTACCTCCGCGGCAGGAAGGTGATGTTTACCGGCCGGTACAGCATCGTGCACACGAGGGAGACGCACCGCGGCGTTCCACAGGGGTCGGTCCTCGGACCGCTCCTGTGGAACTTGGCTTACGACGCGGTGCTGCGGGTTGTCCTCCCCCCGGATACGGGTGTCATCTGCTACGCAGATGACACCCTGGTATATGCCATGGGGGGGGACTGGGGGAGAACCAGGCACCTGTGTGAGGCCGCCCTGGACCGCGTGGTCGGGCGAATCCGGAGGATGGGGTTGACCGTGGCCGCCGCAAAGACCGAGGCGATCTGGATGTACGGATCGCCTCGGCCGCGGCGGCTACCCCATGGTCAGGACCTCCGGATTCGCGTCGCTGAAACCTCCGTCGAGATCGGGCCCAGGATGAGGTACCTGGGCCTGGTCATAGACGGCCGCTGGCGATTCGAAGAACACTTCGAGCTCCTCGCCCCCCGACTAGAGAAGACGGCAGCCGCATTGGCGCGGCTGCTGCCGAATGTCGGGGGGCCGGATTTGAAAGTGCGCCGCCTCTATACGGAGGTGGTGCGGTCTATAGCCCTGTATGGGGCCCCCGTATGGCACCGCTCGCTCAGGGCCAGCACGCCAAGCCGCAAACTCCTAGAAAGAGTGCGGCGGCGGCTGGCCCTGCGGGTCATACGGGGGTACCGCACCATCTCCACCGAGGCGGCGGGACTCCTCGCCGTGATTCCACCCTTCACTGTGGTGGCGGCGGAGCGGGCGAAGCTATACCACATCGCCCGCTCCTTCCGCCGCCCGCCGGGGGTGGAACTCACGCGCGGGGAGGAGGAGGAGCTCGAGGGCCAGAATCGCCAGGCCCGGACGGAAAGTTTATCGGAGTGGAGGGCGATGCTAACGCCCTCCACACGTCCGATTGTCCGGGCCCTCCTGCCCATATTTCATATATGGTGCAGGAGGCGGGGAAGGTTGACCTTCCGCCTCACGCAGGTGCTCTCCGGCCACGGTTGCTTCGGAGAGTACCTGCACAGAATGGGGCGGGAGCCGACTGCGCAGTGCCACCACTGCGGCGAAGATGTGGACACGGCGCGGCACACTCTGGAGGAGTGCCCAGCTTGGGCCGAGCCGCGCCGTGTCCTTAGAGCCGCGGTGGAAGGGTGGGACCTCTCGCTGTCGACCGTGGTCGACCACATGGTCGACAGCGTGAGGTCGTGGAAGGCGGTGGCCTCCTTCTGCGATGATGTGATCAAGCAGAAGGAGGCCGCCGAGCGGGCCCGGGAACGGGACCCGGACTCCGCGAGGCGTATTTGGGCGCGGGGACGACCCCCGCGCCGACGTGTGCCCCCCAGTAGGGGGGCGGAGAGGGTAGGGAGGGCGCGGGGGTCTCCCCCGCGTCAACGTGTGCCCCCGGTGGTGGGGGGCGGAGTGGGGTTGGCGCGGGGAGTTCCCCCGCGCCCTGTTATGCCCCCACCACTGGGGGCGGCGAATTTGGGGGCCCGGGGCGTGAGCTGACCCGGGCCCCCGGGGGGGAGCATAGCTCCCCCCGTGATAGGCCGACACCCCCCGGGTTAGTTTCCCGGTGTAGGGGGGTGTCGGTCCGTCCCTCCCCGATTGTGGAGGGGGATCCGTGGGGGGTTTTGGGGAAAGGAAGGGTCGGGGCGTGCCGGATCGCGCCTCCGACGGCCCTTCCTCCCGGTGGCGGCGTCTTCTTGCCTCGGCCGGGGCTGGTTCCTTCGGGATACCGGCTCCGAGCGGGGCACGAAGACTCCGGGAGCTGTGGGTGGACCGAGCTGGGGCTCGGGAAGCCCAATCCGAAGGCTCCAGGGATGGGGACACCGGGCGGGTCCCTCCGCCCGGGGTCTTATAGCGTAGGCAGTGGGGGAGGTTAACCCCTCCCCCGGGGTATGATGATAGCTGGGAGGTGTCCTGTTGAGTACTCGCGTGATCCAGGCACCTCCCGTGTAGCTTAGGTGGGCGTGAGGTTTTAGTGGGTAGTCTCCGGGGGCTCCGCCCCCCGGAGAGAATCCCACATAACCCCGGCTTCCCCCAGGGAGCCGGGGTATGTATAAAACATTTCCTCACGATAAAAAAAAAAAAAAAAAAAAAAAAGGGTTAGGGTTAGGGTTAGGGTTAGGGTTAGGGTTAGGGTTAGGGTTAGGGTTAGGGTTAGGGTTAGGGTTAGGGTTAGGGTTAGGGTTAGGGTTAGGGTTAGGGTTAGGGTTAGGGTTAGGGTTAGGGTTAGGGTTAGGGTTAGGGTTAGGGTTAGGGTTAGGGTTAGGGTTAGGGTTAGGGTTAGGGTTAGGGTTAGGGTTAGGGTTAGGGTTAGGGTTAGGGTTAGGGTTAGGGTTAGGGTTAGGGTTAGGGTTAGGGTTAGGGTTAGGGTTAGGGTTAGGGTTAGGGTTAGGGTTAGGGTTAGGGTTAGGGTTAGGGTTAGGGTTAGGGTTAGGGTTAGGGTTAGGGTTAGGGTTAGGGTTAGGGTTAGGGTTAGGGTTAGGGTTAGGGTTAGGGTTAGGGTTAGGGTTAGGGTTAGGGTTAGGGTTAGGGTTAGGGTTAGGGTTAGGGTTAGGGTTAGGGTTAGGGTTAGGGTTAGGGTTAGGGTGCCAGGGCCTGGGACGAGCTCCTGCTCACCCTCCGTGACGATCCGTGGGGACGCCCATATAAGGCGGTGCTTGGGAAGCTCCGCCCCCGGGCGTCCCCTGTCACGGAGAGGTTGGACCCGGAACTTCTGGGGCGCGTTATCGATACCCTCTTCCCCCTCGCGGAGGAGGGGAGGTGGGTACGCGCCCCGGGTCCGACCATGGGATGGTCGGACGAGTTCCGGGTCACCGAGCTGGAGCTTGACCGGGCCGTCCGGGAGCTCCGGGCCGGGGGCAAGAAGGCCCCTGGCCCCGATGGGGTTCCCGGGAGCGTAATGGCCTTAGCCATAGAGGTCCTCGCCCCGGCGTTCAGGAGCGTCATGGACGCGAGCCTGCGCCGGGGAGTCTTCCCCACTGTTTGGAAGCAAGCGTGCCTGGTTCTCCTCCACAAGGAGGGGAAACCCGCAGAGTCTCCCTCTGCATACCGGCCGGTATGTTTACTCGACGAGGCGGGCAAGCTATTCGAAAGAATAATTGCAGCCCGCCTCGTCGAGCACCTGTCGCGGGGTGGTCCCGACCTGAGCGACAGCCAGTATGGATTCCGGAGGGGGCGCTCTACAATAGACGCATTAGAGCGTCTGCGCCTCCTCCGGGAAAGGGCTGTCGCTCGGGGCGGGGTGTTGATGGCTGTTTCGTTGGACATATCCAACGCTTTCAACACCCTGCCCTGGTCGGAGATAATGGGGGCCCTGGACCATTTCCAGGTGCCCCCTTATCTCCGGGAGGTGGTCGGCGACTATCTCCGCGACAGGGAGGTGGTGTTCACCGGCCGGTATGGCATGGTTTATACGAGGGAGACGCACCGCGGGGTTCCACAGGGGTCGGTCCTTGGGCCACTCCTGTGGAACCTAGCGTATGACGCGGTGCTGCGGGTTGTCCTCCCCCCGGATACGGGTGTCATCTGTTATGCAGATGACACCCTGGTTTATGCCGAGGGGGAGGACTGGAGGAGGACCAGGCACCTTGCTGAGGCCGCCCTGGACTGCGTGGTCGGGCGAATCCGCAGAATGGGTCTGACGGTGGCCGCCGCAAAGACCGAGGCGATCTGGTTATACGGATCGTCTCGGTCGCCGCGGCCACCCCGTGGTCGGGACCTGTGGATTCGCGTCGCTGAAACCTCCGTCGCGATCGGGCCCAGGATGAGGTACCTGGGCCTGATCATAGACGGCCGCTGGCGATTCGATGGACACTTCGAGCTCCTCGCCCCCCGACTAGAGAAGACGGCAGCCGCATTGGCGCGGCTGCTGCCGAATGTCGGGGGGCCGGATTTGAAAGTACGCCGCCTCTATGTGGAGGTGGTGCGGTCTATAGCCCTGTATGGGGCCCCCGTATGGCACCGCGCGCTCGAGGCCAGCACGCCTAGCCGCAAGCTCTTTGAAAGAGTGCGGCGGCGGCTGGCCTTGCGGGTCATACGGGGGTACCGCACCATCTCCACCGAGGCGGCGGGACTCCTCGCCGTGATTCCACCCTTCACTGTGGTGGCGGCGGAGCGGGCGAAGCTATACCACATCGCCCGCTCCTTCCGCCGCCCGCCGGGGGTGGAACTCACGCGCGAGGAGGAGGAGGAGCTCGAGGGCCAGAATCGCCAGGCCCGGACGGAAAGTTTATCGGAGTGGAGGGCGCTGCTAACGCCCTCCACACGTCCGATTGTCCGGGCCCTCCTGCCCATATTTTATATATGGTGCGGGAGGCGGGGAAGGTTGACCTTCCGCCTCACGCAGGTGCTCTCCGGCCACGGCTGTTTTGGAGAGTACCTGCACAGAATGGGGCGGGAGCCGACGGCGCAGTGCCACCACTGCGGCGAAGATGTCGACACGGCGCGGCACACTCTGGAGGAGTGCCCTGCTTGGGCCGGGCCGCGCCGTGTCCTGCGAGCCGCAGTGGGCGGGTGGGACCTCGCGCTGCCGACCGTGGTCGACCACATGGTCGACAGCGTGGGGTCGTGGAATGCGGTGGCCTCCTTCTGCGAGGAAGTTATCAAGCAGAAGGAGGCCGCCGAGCGGGCCCGGGAACGGGACCCGGGCTCCGCGAGGAGGGTGTGGGCGCGGGGACGACCCCCGCGCCGGCGTGTGCCCCCCACGAGGGGGGCGGTGAGGGATGGGAGGGCGCGGGGGTCTCCCCCGCGTCAACCATTGCCCCCGGGAGTGGGGGGCGGAGGGGGTTTGGCGCGGGGAGTATCCCCGCGCCCTGTTTCGCCCCCACCTGTGGGGGCGCTGAATTTGGGGGCCCGGGGTGCGAGCTGACCCGGGCCCCCGGGGGGAGTGTAGCTCCCCCCGTGATTGGCCGACACCCCCCGGGATAGTTTCCCGGTTAGTGGGGGGTGTCGGTCCCCCCTCCCCCCGATAGGGGAGGGGGACCGTCGGGGGTTTTTGGGGAAAGGAAGGGTCGGGGCGTGCCGGATCGCGCCTCCAACGGCCCTTCCTTCCGGTGGCGGCGTCCTCTTGCTCTGGCCGGGGCTGGTTCCTTCGGGACACTGGCCCCGAGCGGGGCACGAGGACTCCGGGAGCTGTGGGTGGACCGAGCTGGGGCTCGGGAAGCCCAATCCGAAGGCTCCAGGGATGGGGACACCGGGCGGGTCCCTCCGCCCGGGGTCTTATAGCGTAGGCAGTGGGGGAGGTTAACCCCTCCCCCGGGGCATGATGATAGCTGGGAGGTGTCCTGTTGAGTACTCGCGTGATCCAGGCACCTCCCGTGTAGCTTAGGTGGGCGTGAGGTTTTAGTGGGTAGTCTCCGGGGGCTTCGCCCCCCGGAGAGAATCCCACATAACCCCGGCTTCCCCCAGGGAGTCGGGGTATGTATAAAACATTTCCTCACGATAAAAAAAAAAAAAAAAAGGGTTAGGGTTAGGGTTAGGGTTAGGGTTAGGGTTAGGGTTAGGGTTAGGGTTAGGGTTAGGGTTAGGGTTAGGGTTAGGGTTAGGGTTAGGGTTAGGGTTAGGGTTAGGGTTAGGGTTAGGGTTAGGGTTAGGGTTAGGGTTAGGGTTAGGGTTAGGGTTAGGGTTAGGGTTAGGGTTAGGGTTAGGGTTAGGGTTAGGGTTAGGGTTAGGGTTAGGGTTAGGGTTAGGGTTAGGGTTAGGGTTAGGGTTAGGGTTAGGGTTAGGGTTAGGGTTAGGGTTAGGGTTAGGGTTAGGGTTAGGGTTAGGGTTAGGGTTAGGGTTAGGGTTAGGGTTAGGGTTAGGGTTAGGGTTAGGGTTAGGGTTAGGGTTAGGGTTAGGGTTAGGGTTAGGGTTAGGGTTAGGGTTAGGGTTAGGGTTAGGGTTAGGGTTAGGGTTAGGGTTAGGGTTAGGGTTAGGGTTAGGGTTAGGGTTAGGGTTAGGGTTAGGGTTAGGGTTAGGGTTAGGGTTAGGGTTAGGGTTAGGGTTAGGGTTAGGGTTAGGGTTAGGGTTAGGGTTAGGGTTAGGGTTAGGGTTAGGGTTAGGGTTAGGGTTAGGGTTAGGGTTAGGGTTAGGGTTAGGGTTAGGGTTAGGGTTAGGGTTAGGGTTAGGGTTAGGGTTAGGGTTAGGGTTAGGGTTAGGGTTAGGGTTAGGGTTAGGGTTAGGGTTAGGGTTAGGGTTAGGGTTAGGGTTAGGGTTAGGGTTAGGGTTAGGGTTAGGGTTAGGGTTAGGGTTAGGGTTAGGGTTAGGGTTAGGGTTAGGGTTAGGGTTAGGGTTAGGGTTAGGGTTAGGGTTAGGGTTAGGGTTAGGGTTAGGGTTAGGGTTAGGGTTAGGGTTAGGGTTAGGGTTAGGGTTAGGGTTAGGGTTAGGGTTAGGGTTAGGGTTAGGGTTAGGGTTAGGGTTAGGGTTAGGGTTAGGGTTAGGGTTAGGGTTAGGGTTAGGGTTAGGGTTAGGGTTAGGGTTAGGGTTAGGGTTAGGGTTAGGGTTAGGGTTAGGGTTAGGGTTAGGGTTAGGGTTAGGGTTAGGGTTAGGGTTAGGGTTAGGGTTAGGGTTAGGGTTAGGGTTAGGGTTAGGGTTAGGGTTAGGGTTAGGGTTAGGGTTAGGGTTAGGGTTAGGGTTAGGGTTAGGGTTAGGGTTAGGGTTAGGGTTAGGGTTAGGGTTAGGGTTAGGGTTAGGGTTAGGGTTAGGGTTAGGGTTAGGGTTAGGGTTAGGGTTAGGGTTAGGGTGGGGACCTAGGGGATATGGGCTTGGCAGTGGTGACTCGGATCCACTGCTAGGTATGCCACAGTGGTGGCGGTCATATTCCTAAAATCCTCCACGCTCCACCTCCTCGCGGTGGTCCCTGGGCACTCACGACTGTGGGTGGCTAACGGAGCGGGGGGTACGCGGCAGGAAGTAGCCTCGACGATGTGCGAGGCAATGCCGGCGGGATCTTCGGATCCTGGTAGGGGCACCCTTGCCGGTAAGGTTCGCACGGAGGGGCGAAAACTGCCGAGTTGGGACGGGATTTTCGGTGACGGACCAGGGCAAGGCTGGGTGTTTTACAAAATTGACATGGACGGCACAAAGGAAATGAGTTTAGTTTACGGTGCAGGGGAGGGATACCCCAGTACCGGCGCGACTGTTGGTGGGCGAGCAGGCCACAGCGCGTCGTTATCCAACGACTGCGAGCCGAAGGTGGTGGACCACTGGGCCCCTTCGGAGGTAAATACTACCAGCGAAGCTGTGGTGACGGAAACGTCATCACAGATTTCGGGAGATTCGGACGCGGGCGTGTCGCGCGCGGGAGCCGAGATGCGGGGGGCGGACGGAGCTCCGACGGGGAAGCGGCCCCGGCTGGAGCCGTCCGTGGCAGGAGGGGGGCTGCAGACGCGCAGCGGGAGGGTCGTCGGGGGGACCCCTGAGGAGGGCTCCTCGGGGGCGGGTGCTGAGCAGGTGCTCAGCGACCGCGCCGAGAGGGGCCAGCTCCACAAAATCGCGGAGCTAATGGAGTCCGCGGGGAAGCTGCCGACGGCGCAGCTGGCGGAGGAGGTGGAGGACGCGATGAGACGTGTGGAGGGCGTCTCCACCGTCTCCAGGGGCCTCAAGGGCAATTTTGCCAAGGAGCTCAGAGATTGCTCCGCGCTGGCCAGGGCCTATTGCACTACGCTGGTGCAGCGGGCATACACTGGCACGGCGTGGGGCAATAGCCAGGAGGTCGCCCGTCTCCGCCAACAGACCGAGGCCCTCGCCAAGGAGGTACAGGACCTCCGGGCGAGGCTTCGCGTCGCGGGGGCGGAGAAGCGGGCGGTCGCGGGAAAGACGGCCCCTGGGGCGGTACCCTCCGCCTCCTCAGGTGGGACCGCGGGGACGGGACCGGCGGCGGAAGCGGCGACGCGGGCGGCGGAGGGGGCGGGGGTACTGGACCCTCAAGCCCTTCTCCTCCGCGTCGACGCGATGGTGGCGGCCAGGAATGCCGAGCTGGAAACGAGAATGGAGAATCGTTTCCGGGCAATCCTGGCCGGGATGGTTCCGGCTCTCCAGGGCAGGGGGGGAGGGACGCGCGATGCCCCGCCGGTGGCTTCTCCGCCGGCGGTGGTCGAAACCAAGAGGACTGGGCCGGTGGTGGTGTCCAGCGCCGGGGTGGTGCCACCCGTGGACATCCCGCCGCCGGTCGACCCAGCCTCCTGGTCGGTGGCGAAGTCGAAGTCCGCGAGGAAGGCGGAGAGGAGGCGGGCAGCGGCGGAGGAGAGGGCGGCCATAGCCCTCGCCGCCGAGTTGGCGGCCGCTGCTTCGGCGAAACGGAGGACGGCGACCGGGGGTTCGGCGGTCGGCACGCGAAAGGGGGCCGGCGCGATCACGGCGAAGCCGTCAAGTGGGAGGGTTGTTGCCCTGGGGCGCGCCCCCAAGTCCGGGGCCGTGGCGATCACGATCCCCGAGAGCTGTAAGCTCACCTACGCGGGAGTGATCGCCAGGGCCAGAGAGGCAATAGACCTCAAGGCGCTGGGGATTGAGTCGGGGGTGCTCCCCAGGAGGACCAAGACGGGGGGGATCCTCCTGGAGGTAAAGGGCCCGGAGGGCCAAGAGAAGGCACGGGCCCTCTCCACGAGGGTCTCTGAGGCCTTACAAGGGACTGGGGTTAAAGTCGTCCAGGCCGTCAAGCGAGGCGAGTTGCGCGTCGCTGGCCTGGACGACTCGGTTAGCGCAAGGGAGGTCGCGGCGGCACTTGCGGCTGCGGGGGGGTGCTCGGAGGCCGAGTTCCGGGTCGGAGAGATCCGGAGGTCCGCCTCTGAGCGGGTGCTGGGCTCCTGTTGGGCCCAGGGCCCCCTCGCGGCCGTCAGGAAGGTGGTGGCGGGGGGCCGGCTGCTGGTCGGCTGGTCCTCGGCGCGGGTGGAGGCGCTGAGGGAGCGACCCCTTCAGTGCTTCCGCTGCTTGGAGACGGGGCACACGCGGTCGACCTGTAAAAGCACGGTCGACAGGAGCGCGAGGTGCTATCGGTGCGGTGCGACCGAGCACCGCGCCTCGGCCTGTGGGGCTGCCCCCAGATGCCCGCTCTGCGCGGATCTGGGGAGGCCCTCGAACCACAGGTTCGGGGCCAAAGCGTGTGCCCCGGCTCCGAGGAGGGGTCGCGCGGCGGTGAAGGGAAGAGGGGAAAAGTCGGCGGCTGCACCCGCGCAGCAGCAGCCGACTACACCGGGGGCCCAGTCCCACCAGGGGGGGGAGCCTGCAGAGCAAATGTCGGGGTAGGCTGTTTTCAGGCCTATTCCGGTTCTGCAGGCGAACCTCAACCACTCGCGTGCGGCCCAGGACTTGTTTGTCCAGGCCGTGCGCGAGCGGGGGACTGGGTTGGCAGTGGCGGCGGAGCCGTACTCCGTTCCCGATCACCCCTTCTGGGTGGGGGACGAGGCCGGCTCCGTCGCCATAGTGGCGGAGGGCCGCCGCGGGTCCCCGTCGATCTCCCTTCTGGAGAGAGGCGAGGGATTCGTGGCGGTGCGGTGGGGGGACATCGCGGTCGTCGGAGTTTATATCTCGCCGAACCGTGGCCTCGATCATTTTCGGGGGTTCCTGGGCGGGCTGAGTAGCTGCATCGCGCGGTGCAGCGCCCGTCCGGTTCTCGTCCTGGGAGACTTCAATGCCCACGCGGTATCGTGGGGGAGTCCCAGGACGACCACTAGGGGAAGCGAGGTGTTAGACTGGGCGTCCGGCCTGGATCTCCGGTTGATTAACCGGGGATCCACGCCGACGTGCGTGCGGCCGCAGGGTGTCTCTATTGTCGATCTGACATGGGGGACGCCGTCGGCCGTGCGCCGAGTGTCGGGATGGAGGGTGGCGGAAGAACTAGAGCTGGCCTCTGACCACACGCCCATAGTCATGGACGTGTGGCCCGCCGCCCTCTACGCGCGGGATTCCCGGCACGGCCAGGTGGACCGACGGCCGCGATGGGCGTGGAGCAGGGCGGACGAGGACCTGTTCCGGGCCGCTGTCGCCGCGGTAACGTGGGGGGGGCCCCAGCCGGCTGGGGGGGCACCGGCGCGCGGGGCGGAGCGGCTCCGGGAGGTGATGACGGCGGTGTGCGACACCGCGGTGCCCCGGAGCCGGTCCGACCATAGAAGGGCGGCATACTGGTGGTCCGCGGGCATTGCAGAGCTTCGGCGTGCCTGCAATGCCGCGCGGCGCCAGTATGGCCGAGCGCGCAGGAGGCGCGACGACGAGGAGGCGAGGCTCCACGGGGAGTACCGAGCCGCGCTCGGGACTCTCCGGAGGGCCATCGCGAAGGCCAAGGCGGACGCGTGGTCGGAGCTCGTCGGCACGGTGGACGCGGATCCGTGGGGGCGCCCGTATAAGCTTGTAATGAGCAAGCTGCGCGCGTGGGCCCCCCCACTGACGGAATCGATGGACCCTCCCTTACTCGAGGAGGTGGTGACGTCTCTCTTCCCGCGTGAGGGGGGACAGCGACACCGCCTCCATCCGGGCCAGGAGCCTCTCTCCTGGTCCGCGGAGTGGGAGGTGTCAGCCGGCGAGCTCGGGGAGGCGGTGACCAGGGCCCGTCGGGTGGGCCGCAAGGCCCCGGGTCCTGACGGGGTGTCGGGCCGCGCGTTGGTCTTGGCATTGGAGGGGGGGCTCGCTCCCGAACTCAGGCGGCTGTTCAACAGTTGTCTGAGGGAGGGAGTGTTCCCCCCACTATGGAAGTCGGGCAGGCTGGTCCTCCTTCCAAAGGCGGGCAAGTCCCGGGACTCGCCCTCCGGGTACCGGCCAATTTGCTTGCTGGACGAGGCGGGGAAGTTGTTCGAGCGCGTTCTCGTTGGACGCCTCGTCCGGCACCTGTCGGGGGGAGGAGTCCCCGATCTGAGCGAGGCGCAGTTCGGCTTCCGGGGGGGTCTCTCCACCGTCGACGCAATTCGGCGGGTGAGGGCTCTCTCGGGGGCCTGTACGGAGGGGGGCGGTGTTGCGTTGGCGATCTCCTTGGATATCGCCAACGCGTTCAACACCGTCCCCTGGGATAGAATTTCGGAGGCCCTGGTCTTCCACCAGGTGCCTCCGTACCTTAGGAGGGTGATCGGGGACTATCTCTCCGACAGGAGCATAGAATATCCTGGCCGGTACGGGATGATTCGCAGGAGCGTCGTGCGGGGGGTTCCACAGGGCTCGGTGTTGGGCCCGTTGCTGTGGAACCTCGCGTACGACAGCGTCCTGCGGGAGGGGATGCCTCCCGGTGTCAGCCTAACGTGTTACGCCGACGACACGTTGGTGCTTGCCACCGGGAGGTATACGAAGGAGGCCGTCTGCCTGGCGGAGCGCGGCGCGTGGCGCGCGGTACGCGCGATCCGGTCTCTGGGCCTAGAGGTGTCCGTCGCTAAGACCAGGGCCATGTGGTTTTACCACCGGGCCCGGCTGGCGGCGCCTCCCCAGTGCTGGATCGCCGTGGGGGGGGGAGCGGTCGAGGTCGGGTTCCAGATGCGGTACCTGGGACTCGAGCTCGACGGCCTGTGGCGTTTCTGCCGCCACATCGAGTCGCTAGTGCCCCGGGCGGAGAGGGCGACCGCTGCGCTCGGTCGTCTTCTCCCGAATCTCGGGGGACCCTGTGGACGGGTGCGTCGCCTGTTCGCGGTGGTGGTGCGGGTTTTAGTCCTGTACGGAGCCCCTGTGTGGGCGTACGATGTCTTGGCCGGGGGGCGTAGCGGTGTGCGAGCACTGCTGCGCCGAATCGAGCGCAGGCTGGCCATTGGCATCGTGCGGGGGTATCGCACCATCTCTTACGCGACGGCGATGGTGATGTCGGGGCTTATCCCCCTCGAGCTGGAGGCCCGCGTGTTGTCGGACGTACACGGGTACGCCAGGGACCTCCAGCGGAGGGGGATGGCTCCGGATCAGGTGGCGCTCGATGTGGCGGAGTACAGGGGCCGCGCTCGGCGGGCCGCCGCCCGGGAATGGCGCGAAAGCCTTCACGGGACGGAGGAAGGAGGGAGGCGGGCCGTTCGGGCCATCCTCCCCGTGTTCGACCGGTGGAACAGGGGATGGATGGGGCATAGGGTCTCCTACCGAGTGACGCAGGTGATGACCGGGCACGGTTGCTTCGGTGTGTACCTGTGTCGCATCGGGCGGGAGGCCGAGGAGGCGTGTCACCACTGCGGCGAGTCGCGGGACACGGCGCAGCACACTCTGGAGGAGTGTCCAGCGTGGGCGGGTGAGCGCCGTGCTCTGCGGCGCGCAGTGGGCCATGACCTCTCGCTTCCGGCTGTCGTCTCGGCGGCAGCGGGCAGCGAGGGGGCGTGGAGAGGGTTCGCCTCCTTCTGTGAGCAGGTAATGCTGCAGAAGGAGGCTGCGGAACGGGGTCGTGAGCGAAATCACGATCCCGGCCGAAGGGGTGGGAGAAGGAGACGCAGGGCACGCCCCGGGGGCGTGCCTCCGTTGCGGCGTCCTTAACGCGGGCGGGGGCGCCCTTGGTGATCTCGAGGCGGGGGACCGACGGTCTCCTTATACTCGGTTGCCAATGGCGTCCCCGGAGGCCGTCGGACGTCTTGGGCGGGGGCCCGGACGTCCATCGGGCGGCCTAAATGGGGGGGAAGGCTTCACGTCGTCCGTTGCGTGGCGCCTTCGGATAGAGTAGGATAGGGTGGAGGCCGCGTCCCCCACCCAGGGAGGAATGCTAAGGCGGGGGCACACCGGATAGACATGCGCGCGCGGACCACGGGTGCCCCCAGGAGCCTAGGGACGGACGGGGAGGAGTTAGTGGGTATACTCGGCATTGCACCCACCAGCCGAGGAGTCCCACATAACCCGGCCCACTCCCCCCCGGGAGGGGTCGGGTATCCGTAATAGTGATTACCTCCTCGGAAAAAAAAAAAAAAAAAAAAAAAAAAAAAAAAAAAAAAAATAGGGTTACCGTGCACAACCATAGCTCCCAGATGGGACTGGTTGAGGTGGTCAGGACAGGACAGTAGTAGGAGTCATTCCGGTATCGGCGAGGTGTTGAAAGCCGGGATCATGACTGATAAATTGGCTGGTAGGTTGAATCACTCTGCGTGGGATAGTTTAGAAAAGCTGGGCCGAGTAGCTTTGCCCAAGAAAGCAGACTTGGGGTCGGCTTATGTTAGTCGTGGAGGCTTTAAAATGCAACAGTTGCATGAAGCGGACCCAAATTTCTTTGAGGACGTCAAGGTTGTACTAGACCCTTGCTGTGGATATGGTGGCTTTGCAGAATATTATAGCTGTGCAATGTCGTCGAAGGCTCCCAAGGCTTATATCATGTCCTCTTTATACGAAAAGGGGCACAGAATTCCTGTCGGCGAGGTCAGACAAACTCAGAGGAGTAATGTGGATGTGATACTGGCCACCACAGTTGAGCATGGCGACAAGGGGAATATCAAGGATCCTAGGTGTAGTGCAAGGCTGAAAAGTATTTGTAAAAAGTTGGGCGGAATAGATCTACTAATTTTGGACGCTGGAGAATACAGCTCAGACGGGTTAATCAATAGAAACTTCTGGTATAAGAAGGGTAGAGATAATGTCAGCTTCTTGGATGCCGTGTCCAATTTAATTAACGATGTTAAAAAAGGCGGAAAAATTTGTATTAAAGTGAACGGTTTGTGGCATGGTATCGAACAACTAGTGCAAGTGATCTCTGGCAACTTTGCCAAGATCAAGGCTATCAAGCTTGGGACCACCGCTTTTTCAAGTCCAGAGTGGTACTTGCTAGCTGAGGGCAAGCAAGATAAGGCCTTTGATGTGCGGAGGACTAGTGAGCTAATAGGCGCTTTGTGTGACGAGCAGTTATACCACTATCTTCTGATGCAGCAAATAATTCGTGTTAAAGGAAGAGGTTGGCGAGTCACTAAAAGGGGTGATTGGTTTTCCCCTGGCACAAAGTCGAGGGTTTTTGAGGTTAGAACGAGAGCCGATAACAAGCCTGGTGGCATCAAGGTTGATATAGAGTCTCCCGAGGGACGACTATTAGAAGAGTGGGAACCTGACTGGGATGAGCGAATAAAATTAGTCGTGAAAAAGATTCGCGCCAAGAAACTGAAGTGGGTCGAAGATGCAAAGAAGCCTTTTGATAACATCTATGGTATCGGAACTATTCAGAAAAGGCGTAGGTCTCAGAATCCAAAAAACACAAAGAATGGCTTGATAGCCAGTTTCGTTGAGGACGTCTGGGGTATAGACGAACGAAATAGTACATTCTGCCACACGCAAAACACAGATAAGTGGAAGGACGCTTCGATATCAAAAAGATTGGATGTTAATCCCGGCCATATGGACAGGGGTTCACTACGGAAAATATATCGGGCGATGCATTTGCTCACCAGCGAGTATGGCCACAAGATGAAGGGCAAATGTAGAATATTGACCAAAGAAGAGGTGCTTGGCATGATAAACAACCAAGGAAGTACGGGCGCCCTCGATGAGGGTCACACATTGAGCGAATTTATTAGACAGAGAGAAAATTGGTACGAAGAGTGCTTGGGATTGTTGTCGGCATGGAGAGAAGGAAAGAGTACTTCGAGCTATTTCACTTGCAGGCCAAAAAACGAGCCTAAGCAAAAGAAATGTGTCAGCGAAGGAAAAATAATGGTGAGTGAATCAGAGTTAGATGATTACACTGAACAAGGGCATAGGTTTATACAGTTTGCCGATTCCTTAACTAGGCTGGCACATTATGTGCTCCTTGGTGATATCTTGCGCCAGTCTTCTAAGAATAAACTCTACAAAGGCACGATTAATGGCACCCCACCCATGTACGTCGGACGAGTGATGAGAGCCATGTGGGACCTGAATTCTCCACCTGAAGTTAGAGAGATTAACGAGGGTGAGAACATGTCGATTGGTGTTAGGGTCACAGTAATGAAACCTTGTAAGATTGACACTCCAATGGCCGTGTGCTTGGATTACAGCGGTTGGGATACCACTGTGACGTTAGAAGAGCGTTTAATCGAGGCGGACGACGTGGCTAGCTATTATCCGCTTGAACTTCGCTCTACCATTATGAACTGTTTTAGAGAGATGTCATGCCCTATCACAGTCGATGACGACGGGAATGCCTGGTTGCGCGCGGGACAACGCGGTAGTGGTGAGTTATTCACTTCCTACGGCAACACCAAATTAGTGGCTGCTAATACTGCAGTTGGTGTGTCTGATGCAACTGGGATGAGCCTGGAGGAGGTGTGTGAGACTATAGCAAAGCTGGAGTATTTGATAGGTTACCGAAGCGGGGAGCCAGTGTATAAGACGGTCGAGGTGACAAGACATTGTCAGATGAGCGACGGAGACGATACGTTCCTCATAACGTCCGCGCCTTGGGCTAGAGCTATAGTCAATAACATAGAAGAACCCCTGTCCTTACAAAACAAGAGAATAAGGAGTGGCCAAGAGGGAGGAGCTAAGTTGTGCGCGAAATTCGAGCAGATAGAATTTTGCAGCCACAGTTATAGGCGTGTCAACATCAAAGACGAAAAATGGTGGTTACCCTGCAGACCGATAAGTGACATCTTCTCCAAGCAGCGGCTTACACTTAAGGTCAATACGTCGCGGTGGAATCCGGATGATCCTGATTGTGTGGAAGTGACTAGATCCAAGGTGATGAGCTATCTGTTATTGTATCCACACGTGAGAAGTGTCAGATATCAGTGCTTGACTTTATTAGCTGTTACAGGCGACGGTACTACGAGAATGTATGATTTTGCTAGGAGATGGGAATGGCAGGAAGACATTACTAAATTGACTGCTGTTGGGGCTCTTAAAAGCGTGTATAGGATTAGCCATATTAATGAGATAGGATATACTAATTATAAATATGAGATAGGACAGTTACTTACTCTTAAGAAAAATTCTCTACTTACGAGGAGGATGTCTAGGGTTAACGTGCGCGAATACTTAGTGTTGATGTTTAAGTTTCTTTTGAAACATGCTTCTTTAGATAGTAATGTATTAGTGATAGATGGTGTTTATAGCGAACATTTTTGTACATATCTCGCGACAATAGGTAAGTCTAATGCTTCTACTAACAATATAATAAACAAAAATATAGAACTCAAACTAACATATGATAGAATATTAAGGATCATAGGGGAAGACTCGGGACATAGGGCTTTCAATGATTCTGTAAAACGGCTGATAGCAACCGAGAATAGTCATAGTAAGCGGCCCAGAATGTGATGAGGCTTTACCTTGGGTGTTAGGTTAGTAAGGGGAAACCCTTTAGTTATTAGCAGACATGAGATAATTCTCATGATTGCCTTAGGTTTTATACGCGGTTAATGATACAGGAAAACTACCGGGTTAGTACTGGGGCAATTATGTTGATTCTGTTCGAGCCAGGACACTGTGATCAGTAAAAGTGAGACCAGAAACAACATAGGCTTTCTCTTCGAGCCGCGCCGTGTCCTTAGAGACGCAGTGGGCGGGTGGGACCTCTCGCTGCCGACCGTGGTCGACCACATGGTCGACAGCGAGGGGTCGTGGAGAGCGGTGGCCTCCTTCTGTGAGGTTGTAATGACCCAGAAGGAGGCCGCCGAGCGGGCCCGGGAACGGGACCCGGGCTCCGCGAGGAGGGTGTGGGCGCGGGGACGACCCCCGCGCCGACGTGTGGCCCCCAGGAGGGGGGCGGCGACGGCTGGGAGGGCGCGGGGGTCCCCCCCGCGCCAACGTGTGCCCCCGGTTGTGGGGGGCGGAGTTGGGCTGGCGCGGGGAGTTTCCCCGCGCCCTGTTATGCCCCCACAACTGGGGGCGGGGAACTTGGGGGCCCGGGGTGTGAGCTGACCCGGGCCCCCGGGGGGAGCATAGCTCCCCCCGTGATTGGCCGACACTCCCGGGTTATTTTCCCGGTGTATGGGGGTGTCGGTCCGTCCCTCCCCGATTGGGGAGGGGGATCCGTGGGGGGTTTGGGGAAAGGAAGGGTCGGGGCGTGCCGGATCGCGCCTCCGACGGCCCTTCCTCCCGGTGGCGGCGTCTTCTTGCCTCGGCCGGGGCTGGTTCCTTCGGGATACCGGCTCCGAGCGGGGCACGAAGACTCCGGGAGCTGTGGGTGGACCGAGCTGGGGCTCGGGAAGCCCAATCCGAATGCTCCAGGGATGGGGACACCGGGCGGGTCCCTCCGCCCGGGGTCTTATAGCGTAGGCAGTGGGGGAGGTTAACCCCTCCCCCGGGGCATGATGATAGCTGGGAGGTGTCCTGTTGAGTACTCGCGTGATCCAGGCACCTCCCGTGTAGCTTAGGTGGGCGTGAGGTTTTAGTGGGTAGCCCCCGGGGGTTCGTCCTCCGGTGAGAATCCCACATAACCCCGGCTTCCCCCAAGGAGCCGGGGTATGTATAAAACATTTCCTCACGATAAAAAAAAAAAAAAAAGGGTTAGGGTTAGGGTTAGGGTTAGGGTTAGGGTTAGGGTTAGGGTTAGGGTTAGGGTTAGGGTTACCGTGCACAACCATAGCTCCCAGATGGGACTGGTTGAGGTGGTCAGGACAGGACAGTAGTAGGAGTCATTCCGGTATCGGCGAGGTGTTGAAAGCCGGGATCATGACTGATAAATTGGCTGGTAGGTTGAATCACTCTGCGTGGGATAGTTTAGAAAAGCTGGGCCGAGTAGCTTTGCCCAAGAAAGCAGACTTGGGGTCGGCTTATGTTAGTCGTGGAGGCTTTAAAATGCAACAGTTGCATGAAGCGGACCCAAATTTCTTTGAGGACGTCAAGGTTGTACTAGACCCTTGCTGTGGATATGGTGGCTTTGCAGAATATTATAGCTGTGCAATGTCGTCGAAGGCTCCCAAGGCTTATATCATGTCCTCTTTATACGAAAAGGGGCACAGAATTCCTGTCGGCGAGGTCAGACAAACTCAGAGGAGTAATGTGGATGTGATACTGGCCACCACAGTTGAGCATGGCGACAAGGGGAATATCAAGGATCCTAGGTGTAGTGCAAGGCTGAAAAGTATTTGTAAAAAGTTGGGCGGAATAGATCTACTAATTTTGGACGCTGGAGAATACAGCTCAGACGGGTTAATCAATAGAAACTTCTGGTATAAGAAGGGTAGAGATAATGTCAGCTTCTTGGATGCCGTGTCCAATTTAATTAACGATGTTAAAAAAGGCGGAAAAATTTGTGTTAAAGTGAACGGTTTGTGGCATGGTATCGAACAACTAGTGCAAGTGATCTCTGGCAACTTTGCCAAGATCAAGGCTATCAAGCTTGGGACCACCGCTTTTTCAAGTCCAGAGTGGTACTTGCTAGCTGAGGGCAAGCAAGATAAGGCCTTTGATGTGCGGAGGACTAGTGAGCTAATAGGCGCTTTGTGTGACGAGCAGTTATACCACTATCTTCTGATGCAGCAAATAATTCGTGTTAAAGGAAGAGGTTGGCGAGTCACTAAAAGGGGTGATTGGTTTTCCCCTGGCACAAAGTCGAGGGTTTTTGAGGTTAGAACGAGAGCCGATAACAAGCCTGGTGGCATCAAGGTTGATATAGAGTCTCCCGAGGGACGACTATTAGAAGAGTGGGAACCTGACTGGGATGAGCGAATAAAATTAGTCGTGAAAAAGATTCGCGCCAAGAAACTGAAGTGGGTCGAAGATGCAAAGAAGCCTTTTGATAACATCTATGGTATCGGAACTATTCAGAAAAGGCGTAGGTCTCAGAATCCAAAAAACACAAAGAATGGCTTGATAGCCAGTTTCGTTGAGGACGTCTGGGGTATAGACGAACGAAATAGTACATTCTGCCACACGCAAAACACAGATAAGTGGAAGGACGCTTCGATATCAAAAAGATTGGATGTTAATCCCGGCCATATGGACAGGGGTTCACTACGGAAAATATATCGGGCGATGCATTTGCTCACCAGCGAGTATGGCCACAAGATGAAGGGCAAATGTAGAATATTGACCAAAGAAGAGGTGCTTGGCATGATAAACAACCAAGGAAGTACGGGCGCCCTCGATGAGGGTCACACATTGAGCGAATTTATTAGACAGAGAGAAAATTGGTACGAAGAGTGCTTGGGATTGTTGTCGGCATGGAGAGAAGGAAAGAGTACTTCGAGCTATTTCACTTGCAGGCCAAAAAACGAGCCTAAGCAAAAGAAATGTGTCAGCGAAGGAAAAATAATGGTGAGTGAATCAGAGTTAGATGATTACACTGAACAAGGGCATAGGTTTATACAGTTTGCCGATTCCTTAACTAGGCTGGCACATTATGTGCTCCTTGGTGATATCTTGCGCCAGTCTTCTAAGAATAAACTCTACAAAGGCACGATTAATGGCACCCCACCCATGTACGTCGGACGAGTGATGAGAGCCATGTGGGACCTGAATTCTCCACCTGAAGTTAGAGAGATTAACGAGGGTGAGAACATGTCGATTGGTGTTAGGGTCACAGTAATGAAACCTTGTAAGATTGACACTCCAATGGCCGTGTGCTTGGATTACAGCGGTTGGGATACCACTGTGACGTTAGAAGAGCGTTTAATCGAGGCGGACGACGTGGCTAGCTATTATCCGCTTGAACTTCGCTCTACCATTATGAACTGTTTTAGAGAGATGTCATGCCCTATCACAGTCGATGACGACGGGAATGCCTGGTTGCGCGCGGGACAACGCGGTAGTGGTGAGTTATTCACTTCCTACGGCAACACCAAATTAGTGGCTGCTAATACTGCAGTTGGTGTGTCTGATGCAACTGGGATGAGCCTGGAGGAGGTGTGTGAGACTATAGCAAAGCTGGAGTATTTGATAGGTTACCGAAGCGGGGAGCCAGTGTATAAGACGGTCGAGGTGACAAGACATTGTCAGATGAGCGACGGAGACGATACGTTCCTCATAACGTCCGCGCCTTGGGCTAGAGCTATAGTCAATAACATAGAAGAACCCCTGTCCTTACAAAACAAGAGAATAAGGAGTGGCCAAGAGGGAGGAGCTAAGTTGTGCGCGAAATTCGAGCAGATAGAATTTTGCAGCCACAGTTATAGGCGTGTCAACATCAAAGACGAAAAATGGTGGTTACCCTGCAGACCGATAAGTGACATCTTCTCCAAGCAGCGGCTTACACTTAAGGTCAATACGTCGCGGTGGAATCCGGATGATCCTGATTGTGTGGAAGTGACTAGATCCAAGGTGATGAGCTATCTGTTATTGTATCCACACATGAGAAGTGTCAGATATCAGTGCTTGACTTTATTAGCTGTTACAGGCGACGGTACTACGAGAATGTATGATTTTGCTAGGAGATGGGAATGGCAGGAAGACATTACTAAATTGACTGCTGTTGGGGCTCTTAAAAGCGTGTATAGGATTAGCCATATTAATGAGATAGGATATACTAATTATAAATATGAGATAGGACAGTTACTTACTCTTAAGAAAAATTCTCTACTTACGAGGAGGATGTCTAGGGTTAACGTGCGCGAATACTTAGTGTTGATGTTTAAGTTTCTTTTGAAACATGCTTCTTTAGATAGTAATGTATTAGTGATAGATGGTGTTTATAGCGAACATTTTTGTACATATCTCGCGACAATAGGTAAGTCTAATGCTTCTACTAACAATATAATAAACAAAAATATAGAACTCAAACTAACATATGATAGAATATTAAGGATCATAGGGGAAGACTCGGGACATAGGGCTTTCAATGATTCTGTAAAACGGCTGATAGCAACCGAGAATAGTCATAGTAAGCGGCCCAGAATGTGATGAGGCTTTACCTTGGGTGTTAGGTTAGTAAGGGGAAACCCTTTAGTTATTAGCAGACATGAGATAATTCTCATGATTGCCTTAGGTTTTATACGCGGTTAATGATACAGGAAAACTACCGGGTTAGTACTGGGGCAATTATGTTGATTCTGTTCGAGCCAGGACACTGTGATCAGTAAAAGTGAGACCAGAAACAACATAGGCTTTCTCTTCGAGCCGCGCCGTGTCCTTAGAGACGCAGTGGGCGGGTGGGACCTCTCGCTGCCGACCGTGGTCGACCACATGGTCGACAGCGAGGGGTCGTGGAGAGCGGTGGCCTCCTTCTGTGAGGTTGTAATGACCCAGAAGGAGGCCGCCGAGCGGGCCCGGGAACGGGACCCGGGCTCCGCGAGGAGGGTGTGGGCGCGGGGACGACCCCCGCGCCGACGTGTGGCCCCCAGGAGGGGGGCGGCGACGGCTGGGAGGGCGCGGGGGTCCCCCCCCGCGCCAACGTGTGCCCCCGGTTGTGGGGGGCGGAGTTGGGCTGGCGCGGGGAGTTTCCCCGCGCCCTGTTATGCCCCCACAACTGGGGGCGGGGAACTTGGGGGCCCGGGGTGTGAGCTGACCCGGGCCCCCGGGGGGAGCATAGCTCCCCCCGTGATTGGCCGACACTCCCGGGTTATTTTCCCGGTGTATGGGGGTGTCGGTCCGTCCCTCCCCGATTGGGGAGGGGGATCCGTGGGGGGTTTGGGGAAAGGAAGGGTCGGGGCGTGCCGGATCGCGCCTCCGACGGCCCTTCCTCCCGGTGGCGGCGTCTTCTTGCCTCGGCCGGGGCTGGTTCCTTCGGGATACCGGCTCCGAGCGGGGCACGAAGACTCCGGGAGCTGTGGGTGGACCGAGCTGGGGCTCGGGAAGCCCAATCCGAATGCTCCAGGGATGGGGACACCGGGCGGGTCCCTCCGCCCGGGGTCTTATAGCGTAGGCAGTGGGGGAGGTTAACCCCTCCCCCGGGGTATGATGATAGCTGGGGGGTGTCCTGTTGAGTACTCGCGTGATCCAGGCACCTCCCGTGTAGCTTAGGTGGGCGTGAGGTTTTAGTGGGTAGTCTCCGGGGGCTCCGCCCCCCGGAGAGAATCCCACATAACCCCGGCTTCCCCCAGGGAGTCGGGGTATGTATAAAACATTTCCTCACGATAAAAAAAAAAAAAAAAAAAAGGGTTAGGGTTAGGGTTACCGTGCACAACCATAGCTCCCAGATGGGACTGGTTGAGGTGGTCAGGACAGGACAGTAGTAGGAGTCATTCCGGTATCGGCGAGGTGTTGAAAGCCGGGATCATGACTGATAAATTGGCTGGTAGGTTGAATCACTCTGCGTGGGATAGTTTAGAAAAGCTGGGCCGAGTAGCTTTGCCCAAGAAAGCAGACTTGGGGTCGGCTTATGTTAGTCGTGGAGGCTTTAAAATGCAACAGTTGCATGAAGCGGACCCAAATTTCTTTGAGGACGTCAAGGTTGTACTAGACCCTTGCTGTGGATATGGTGGCTTTGCAGAATATTATAGCTGTGCAATGTCGTCGAAGGCTCCCAAGGCTTATATCATGTCCTCTTTATACGAAAAGGGGCACAGAATTCCTGTCGGCGAGGTCAGACAAACTCAGAGGAGTAATGTGGATGTGATACTGGCCACCACAGTTGAGCATGGCGACAAGGGGAATATCAAGGATCCTAGGTGTAGTGCAAGGCTGAAAAGTATTTGTAAAAAGTTGGGCGGAATAGATCTACTAATTTTGGACGCTGGAGAATACAGCTCAGACGGGTTAATCAATAGAAACTTCTGGTATAAGAAGGGTAGAGATAATGTCAGCTTCTTGGATGCCGTGTCCAATTTAATTAACGATGTTAAAAAAGGCGGAAAAATTTGTGTTAAAGTGAACGGTTTGTGGCATGGTATCGAACAACTAGTGCAAGTGATCTCTGGCAACTTTGCCAAGATCAAGGCTATCAAGCTTGGGACCACCGCTTTTTCAAGTCCAGAGTGGTACTTGCTAGCTGAGGGCAAGCAAGATAAGGCCTTTGATGTGCGGAGGACTAGTGAGCTAATAGGCGCTTTGTGTGACGAGCAGTTATACCACTATCTTCTGATGCAGCAAATAATTCGTGTTAAAGGAAGAGGTTGGCGAGTCACTAAAAGGGGTGATTGGTTTTCCCCTGGCACAAAGTCGAGGGTTTTTGAGGTTAGAACGAGAGCCGATAACAAGCCTGGTGGCATCAAGGTTGATATAGAGTCTCCCGAGGGACGACTATTAGAAGAGTGGGAACCTGACTGGGATGAGCGAATAAAATTAGTCGTGAAAAAGATTCGCGCCAAGAAACTGAAGTGGGTCGAAGATGCAAAGAAGCCTTTTGATAACATCTATGGTATCGGAACTATTCAGAAAAGGCGTAGGTCTCAGAATCCAAAAAACACAAAGAATGGCTTGATAGCCAGTTTCGTTGAGGACGTCTGGGGTATAGACGAACGAAATAGTACATTCTGCCACACGCAAAACACAGATAAGTGGAAGGACGCTTCGATATCAAAAAGATTGGATGTTAATCCCGGCCATATGGACAGGGGTTCACTACGGAAAATATATCGGGCGATGCATTTGCTCACCAGCGAGTATGGCCACAAGATGAAGGGCAAATGTAGAATATTGACCAAAGAAGAGGTGCTTGGCATGATAAACAACCAAGGAAGTACGGGCGCCCTCGATGAGGGTCACACATTGAGCGAATTTATTAGACAGAGAGAAAATTGGTACGAAGAGTGCTTGGGATTGTTGTCGGCATGGAGAGAAGGAAAGAGTACTTCGAGCTATTTCACTTGCAGGCCAAAAAACGAGCCTAAGCAAAAGAAATGTGTCAGCGAAGGAAAAATAATGGTGAGTGAATCAGAGTTAGATGATTACACTGAACAAGGGCATAGGTTTATACAGTTTGCCGATTCCTTAACTAGGCTGGCACATTATGTGCTCCTTGGTGATATCTTGCGCCAGTCTTCTAAGAATAAACTCTACAAAGGCACGATTAATGGCACCCCACCCATGTACGTCGGACGAGTGATGAGAGCCATGTGGGACCTGAATTCTCCACCTGAAGTTAGAGAGATTAACGAGGGTGAGAACATGTCGATTGGTGTTAGGGTCACAGTAATGAAACCTTGTAAGATTGACACTCCAATGGCCGTGTGCTTGGATTACAGCGGTTGGGATACCACTGTGACGTTAGAAGAGCGTTTAATCGAGGCGGACGACGTGGCTAGCTATTATCCGCTTGAACTTCGCTCTACCATTATGAACTGTTTTAGAGAGATGTCATGCCCTATCACAGTCGATGACGACGGGAATGCCTGGTTGCGCGCGGGACAACGCGGTAGTGGTGAGTTATTCACTTCCTACGGCAACACCAAATTAGTGGCTGCTAATACTGCAGTTGGTGTGTCTGATGCAACTGGGATGAGCCTGGAGGAGGTGTGTGAGACTATAGCAAAGCTGGAGTATTTGATAGGTTACCGAAGCGGGGAGCCAGTGTATAAGACGGTCGAGGTGACAAGACATTGTCAGATGAGCGACGGAGACGATACGTTCCTCATAACGTCCGCGCCTTGGGCTAGAGCTATAGTCAATAACATAGAAGAACCCCTGTCCTTACAAAACAAGAGAATAAGGAGTGGCCAAGAGGGAGGAGCTAAGTTGTGCGCGAAATTCGAGCAGATAGAATTTTGCAGCCACAGTTATAGGCGTGTCAACATCAAAGACGAAAAATGGTGGTTACCCTGCAGACCGATAAGTGACATCTTCTCCAAGCAGCGGCTTACACTTAAGGTCAATACGTCGCGGTGGAATCCGGATGATCCTGATTGTGTGGAAGTGACTAGATCCAAGGTGATGAGCTATCTGTTATTGTATCCACACGTGAGAAGTGTCAGATATCAGTGCTTGACTTTATTAGCTGTTACAGGCGACGGTACTACGAGAATGTATGATTTTGCTAGGAGATGGGAATGGCAGGAAGACATTACTAAATTGACTGCTGTTGGGGCTCTTAAAAGCGTGTATAGGATTAGCCATATTAATGAGATAGGATATACTAATTATAAATATGAGATAGGACAGTTACTTACTCTTAAGAAAAATTCTCTACTTACGAGGAGGATGTCTAGGGTTAACGTGCGCGAATACTTAGTGTTGATGTTTAAGTTTCTTTTGAAACATGCTTCTTTAGATAGTAATGTATTAGTGATAGATGGTGTTTATAGCGAACATTTTTGTACATATCTCGCGACAATAGGTAAGTCTAATGCTTCTACTAACAATATAATAAACAAAAATATAGAACTCAAACTAACATATGATAGAATATTAAGGATCATAGGGGAAGACTCGGGACATAGGGCTTTCAATGATTCTGTAAAACGGCTGATAGCAACCGAGAATAGTCATAGTAAGCGGCCCAGAATGTGATGAGGCTTTACCTTGGGTGTTAGGTTAGTAAGGGGAAACCCTTTAGTTATTAGCAGACATGAGATAATTCTCATGATTGCCTTAGGTTTTATACGCGGTTAATGATACAGGAAAACTACCGGGTTAGTACTGGGGCAATTATGTTGATTCTGTTCGAGCCAGGACACTGTGATCAGTAAAAGTGAGACCAGAAACAACATAGGCTTTCTCTTCGAGCCGCGCCGTGTCCTTAGAGACGCAGTGGGCGGGTGGGACCTCTCGCTGCCGACCGTGGTCGACCACATGGTCGACAGCGAGGGGTCGTGGAGAGCGGTGGCCTCCTTCTGTGAGGTTGTAATGACCCAGAAGGAGGCCGCCGAGCGGGCCCGGGAACGGGACCCGGGCTCCGCGAGGAGGGTGTGGGCGCGGGGACGACCCCCGCGCCGACGTGTGGCCCCCAGGAGGGGGGCGGCGACGGCTGGGAGGGCGCGGGGGTCCCCCCCGCGCCAACGTGTGCCCCCGGTTGTGGGGGGCGGAGTTGGGCTGGCGCGGGGAGTTTCCCCGCGCCCTGTTATGCCCCCACAACTGGGGGCGGGGAACTTGGGGGCCCGGGGTGTGAGCTGACCCGGGCCCCCGGGGGGAGCATAGCTCCCCCCGTGATTGGCCGACACTCCCGGGTTATTTTCCCGGTGTAGGGGGGTGTCGGTCCGTCCCTCCCCGATTGGGGAGGGGGATCCGTGGGGGGTTTGGGGAAAGGAAGGGTCGGGGCGTGCCGGATCGCGCCTCCGACGGCCCTTCCTCCCGGTGGCGGCGTCTTCTTGCCTCGGCCGGGGCTGGTTCCTTCGGGATACCGGCTCCGAGCGGGGCACGAAGACTCCGGGAGCTGTGGGTGGACCGAGCTGGGGCTCGGGAAGCCCAATCCGAATGCTCCAGGGATGGGGACACCGGGCGGGTCCCTCCGCCCGGGGTCTTATAGCGTAGGCAGTGGGGGAGGTTAACCCCTCCCCCGGGGCATGATGATAGCTGGGAGGTGTCCTGTTGAGTACTCGCGTGATCCAGGCACCTCCCGTGTAGCTTAGGTGGGCGTGAGGTTTTAGTGGGTAGCCCCCGGGGGTTCGTCCTCCGGTGAGAATCCCACATAACCCCGGCTTCCCCCAAGGAGCCGGGGTATGTATAAAACATTTCCTCACGATAAAAAAAAAAAAAAAAAAAAAAAAAAAAAAAAGGGTTAGGGTTAGGGTTAGGGTTAGGGTTAGGGTCTCGAGGGCCAGAAAAGCCAGGCCCGGACGGAAAGCTTTTCGGAGTGGAGGGCGCTGTTAACGCCCTCCACACGTCCGATTGTCCGGGCCCTCCTGCCCATATTTTATGTATGGTGCAGGAGGCGGGGAAGGTTGACTTTCCGCCTCACGCAGGTGCTCTCCGGCCATGGCTGTTTTGGAGAGTACCTGCACAGAATGGGGCGGGAGCCGACGGCGCAGTGCCACCACTGCGGCGAAGATGTAGACACGGCGCGGCATACCCTGGAGGAATGCCCGGCTTGGGCCGGGCCGCGCCGTGCCCTGAGAGCCGCAGTGGGCGGGTGGGACCTCGCGCTGTCGACCGTGGTCGACCACATGGTCGGCAGCGTGGGGTCGTGGGAGGCGGTGGCCTCCTTCTGCGAGGAAGTGATGAAGCAGAAGGAGGCCGCCGAGCGGGCCCGGGAACGGGACCCGGGCTCCGCGAGGAGAGTGTGGGCGCGGGGACGACCCCCGCGCCGACGTGTGCCCCCCAGGAGGGGGGCGGAGAGGGGTGGGATGGCGCGGGGTTCTCCCCCGCGCCAACGTGTGCCCCCGGTGGTGGGGATTGGAGGGGGTCTGGCGCGGGGAGTCTCCCCGCGCCCTGTTATGCCCCCACAACTGGGGGCGGATAACTCGGGGGCCCGGGGTGTGAGCTGACCCGGGCCCCCGGGGGGGAGCATAGCTCCCCCCGTGATAGGCCGACACCCCCCGGGTTAGTTTCCCGGTGTAGGGGGGTGTCGGTCCGTCCCTCCCCGATTGGGGAGGGGGATCCGTGGGGGGTATTGGGTGAGGAAGGGTCGGGGCGTGCCGGATCACGCCTCCGACGGCCCTTCCTTCCGGTGGCGGCGTCTTCCTGCCTCGGCCGGGGCTGGTTCCTTCGGGATACCGGCCCCGAGCGGGGCATGAAGACTCCGGGAGCTGTGGGTGGACCGAGCTGGGGCTCGGGAAGCTCAATCCGAAGGCTCCAGGGATGGGGACACCGGGCGGGTCCCTCCGCCCGGGGTCTTATAGCGTAGGCAGTGGGGGAGGTTAACCCCTCCCCCGGGGTATGATGATAGCTGGGGGGTGTCCTGTTGAGTACTCGCGTGATCCAGGCACCTCCCGTGTAGCTTAGGTGGGCGTGAGGTTTTAGTGGGTAGCCCCCGGGGGTTCGTCCTCCGGTGAGAATCCCACATAACCCCGGCTTCCCCCAAGGAGCCGGGGTATGTATAAAACATTTCCTCACGATAAAAAAAAAAAAAAAAAAGGGTTAGGGTTAGGGTTAGGGTTAGGGTTAGGGTTAGGGTTAGGGTTAGGGTTAGGGTTAGGGTTACCGTGCACAACCATAGCTCCCAGATGGGACTGGTTGAGGTGGTCAGGACAGGACAGTAGTAGGAGTCATTCCGGTATCGGCGAGGTGTTGAAAGCCGGGATCATGACTGATAAATTGGCTGGTAGGTTGAATCACTCTGCGTGGGATAGTTTAGAAAAGCTGGGCCGAGTAGCTTTGCCCAAGAAAGCAGACTTGGGGTCGGCTTATGTTAGTCGTGGAGGCTTTAAAATGCAACAGTTGCATGAAGCGGACCCAAATTTCTTTGAGGACGTCAAGGTTGTACTAGACCCTTGCTGTGGATATGGTGGCTTTGCAGAATATTATAGCTGTGCAATGTCGTCGAAGGCTCCCAAGGCTTATATCATGTCCTCTTTATACGAAAAGGGGCACAGAATTCCTGTCGGCGAGGTCAGACAAACTCAGAGGAGTAATGTGGATGTGATACTGGCCACCACAGTTGAGCATGGCGACAAGGGGAATATCAAGGATCCTAGGTGTAGTGCAAGGCTGAAAAGTATTTGTAAAAAGTTGGGCGGAATAGATCTACTAATTTTGGACGCTGGAGAATACAGCTCAGACGGGTTAATCAATAGAAACTTCTGGTATAAGAAGGGTAGAGATAATGTCAGCTTCTTGGATGCCGTGTCCAATTTAATTAACGATGTTAAAAAAGGCGGAAAAATTTGTGTTAAAGTGAACGGTTTGTGGCATGGTATCGAACAACTAGTGCAAGTGATCTCTGGCAACTTTGCCAAGATCAAGGCTATCAAGCTTGGGACCACCGCTTTTTCAAGTCCAGAGTGGTACTTGCTAGCTGAGGGCAAGCAAGATAAGGCCTTTGATGTGCGGAGGACTAGTGAGCTAATAGGCGCTTTGTGTGACGAGCAGTTATACCACTATCTTCTGATGCAGCAAATAATTCGTGTTAAAGGAAGAGGTTGGCGAGTCACTAAAAGGGGTGATTGGTTTTCCCCTGGCACAAAGTCGAGGGTTTTTGAGGTTAGAACGAGAGCCGATAACAAGCCTGGTGGCATCAAGGTTGATATAGAGTCTCCCGAGGGACGACTATTAGAAGAGTGGGAACCTGACTGGGATGAGCGAATAAAATTAGTCGTGAAAAAGATTCGCGCCAAGAAACTGAAGTGGGTCGAAGATGCAAAGAAGCCTTTTGATAACATCTATGGTATCGGAACTATTCAGAAAAGGCGTAGGTCTCAGAATCCAAAAAACACAAAGAATGGCTTGATAGCCAGTTTCGTTGAGGACGTCTGGGGTATAGACGAACGAAATAGTACATTCTGCCACACGCAAAACACAGATAAGTGGAAGGACGCTTCGATATCAAAAAGATTGGATGTTAATCCCGGCCATATGGACAGGGGTTCACTACGGAAAATATATCGGGCGATGCATTTGCTCACCAGCGAGTATGGCCACAAGATGAAGGGCAAATGTAGAATATTGACCAAAGAAGAGGTGCTTGGCATGATAAACAACCAAGGAAGTACGGGCGCCCTCGATGAGGGTCACACATTGAGCGAATTTATTAGACAGAGAGAAAATTGGTACGAAGAGTGCTTGGGATTGTTGTCGGCATGGAGAGAAGGAAAGAGTACTTCGAGCTATTTCACTTGCAGGCCAAAAAACGAGCCTAAGCAAAAGAAATGTGTCAGCGAAGGAAAAATAATGGTGAGTGAATCAGAGTTAGATGATTACACTGAACAAGGGCATAGGTTTATACAGTTTGCCGATTCCTTAACTAGGCTGGCACATTATGTGCTCCTTGGTGATATCTTGCGCCAGTCTTCTAAGAATAAACTCTACAAAGGCACGATTAATGGCACCCCACCCATGTACGTCGGACGAGTGATGAGAGCCATGTGGGACCTGAATTCTCCACCTGAAGTTAGAGAGATTAACGAGGGTGAGAACATGTCGATTGGTGTTAGGGTCACAGTAATGAAACCTTGTAAGATTGACACTCCAATGGCCGTGTGCTTGGATTACAGCGGTTGGGATACCACTGTGACGTTAGAAGAGCGTTTAATCGAGGCGGACGACGTGGCTAGCTATTATCCGCTTGAACTTCGCTCTACCATTATGAACTGTTTTAGAGAGATGTCATGCCCTATCACAGTCGATGACGACGGGAATGCCTGGTTGCGCGCGGGACAACGCGGTAGTGGTGAGTTATTCACTTCCTACGGCAACACCAAATTAGTGGCTGCTAATACTGCAGTTGGTGTGTCTGATGCAACTGGGATGAGCCTGGAGGAGGTGTGTGAGACTATAGCAAAGCTGGAGTATTTGATAGGTTACCGAAGCGGGGAGCCAGTGTATAAGACGGTCGAGGTGACAAGACATTGTCAGATGAGCGACGGAGACGATACGTTCCTCATAACGTCCGCGCCTTGGGCTAGAGCTATAGTCAATAACATAGAAGAACCCCTGTCCTTACAAAACAAGAGAATAAGGAGTGGCCAAGAGGGAGGAGCTAAGTTGTGCGCGAAATTCGAGCAGATAGAATTTTGCAGCCACAGTTATAGGCGTGTCAACATCAAAGACGAAAAATGGTGGTTACCCTGCAGACCGATAAGTGACATCTTCTCCAAGCAGCGGCTTACACTTAAGGTCAATACGTCGCGGTGGAATCCGGATGATCCTGATTGTGTGGAAGTGACTAGATCCAAGGTGATGAGCTATCTGTTATTGTATCCACACGTGAGAAGTGTCAGATATCAGTGCTTGACTTTATTAGCTGTTACAGGCGACGGTACTACGAGAATGTATGATTTTGCTAGGAGATGGGAATGGCAGGAAGACATTACTAAATTGACTGCTGTTGGGGCTCTTAAAAGCGTGTATAGGATTAGCCATATTAATGAGATAGGATATACTAATTATAAATATGAGATAGGACAGTTACTTACTCTTAAGAAAAATTCTCTACTTACGAGGAGGATGTCTAGGGTTAACGTGCGCGAATACTTAGTGTTGATGTTTAAGTTTCTTTTGAAACATGCTTCTTTAGATAGTAATGTATTAGTGATAGATGGTGTTTATAGCGAACATTTTTGTACATATCTCGCGACAATAGGTAAGTCTAATGCTTCTACTAACAATATAATAAACAAAAATATAGAACTCAAACTAACATATGATAGAATATTAAGGATCATAGGGGAAGACTCGGGACATAGGGCTTTCAATGATTCTGTAAAACGGCTGATAGCAACCGAGAATAGTCATAGTAAGCGGCCCAGAATGTGATGAGGCTTTACCTTGGGTGTTAGGTTAGTAAGGGGAAACCCTTTAGTTATTAGCAGACATGAGATAATTCTCATGATTGCCTTAGGTTTTATACGCGGTTAATGATACAGGAAAACTACCGGGTTAGTACTGGGGCAATTATGTTGATTCTGTTCGAGCCAGGACACTGTGATCAGTAAAAGTGAGACCAGAAACAACATAGGCTTTCTCTTCGAGCCGCGCCGTGTCCTTAGAGACGCAGTGGGCGGGTGGGACCTCTCGCTGCCGACCGTGGTCGACCACATGGTCGACAGCGAGGGGTCGTGGAGAGCGGTGGCCTCCTTCTGTGAGGTTGTAATGACCCAGAAGGAGGCCGCCGAGCGGGCCCGGGAACGGGACCCGGGCTCCGCGAGGAGGGTGTGGGCGCGGGGACGACCCCCGCGCCGACGTGTGGCCCCCAGGAGGGGGGCGGCGACGGCTGGGAGGGCGCGGGGGTCCCCCCGCGCCAACGTGTGCCCCCGGTTGTGGGGGGCGGAGTTGGGCTGGCGCGGGGAGTTTCCCCGCGCCCTGTTATGCCCCCACAACTGGGGGCGGGGAACTTGGGGGCCCGGGGTGTGAGCTGACCCGGGCCCCCGGGGGGAGCATAGCTCCCCCCGTGATTGGCCGACACTCCCGGGTTATTTTCCCGGTGTAGGGGGGTGTCGGTCCGTCCCTCCCCGATTGGGGAGGGGGATCCGTGGGGGGTTTGGGGAAAGGAAGGGTCGGGGCGTGCCGGATCGCGCCTCCGACGGCCCTTCCTCCCGGTGGCGGCGTCTTCTTGCCTCGGCCGGGGCTGGTTCCTTCGGGATACCGGCTCCGAGCGGGGCACGAAGACTCCGGGAGCTGTGGGTGGACCGAGCTGGGGCTCGGGAAGCCCAATCCGAATGCTCCAGGGATGGGGACACCGGGCGGGTCCCTCCGCCCGGGGTCTTATAGCGTAGGCAGTGGGGGAGGTTAACCCCTCCCCCGGGGCATGATGATAGCTGGGAGGTGTCCTGTTGAGTACTCGCGTGATCCAGGCACCTCCCGTGTAGCTTAGGTGGGCGTGAGGTTTTAGTGGGTAGCCCCCGGGGCTCCGCCCCCCGGAGAGAATCCCACATAACCCCGGCTTCCCCCAGGGAGTCGGGGTATGTATAAAACATTCCTTACGATAAAAAAAAAAAAAAAGGGTTAGGGTTAGGGTTAGGGTTAGGGTTAGGGTTAGGGTTAGGGTTAGGGTGGGGACCGAGGGGATATGGGCTTAGTAGTGGTGACTCGGATCCACTACTAGGTATGCCACAGTGGTGGCGGTCATATCCCTAAAATCCTCTACGCTCCACCTCCTCGTGGTGGTCCCTGGGAACACACATAGTTGTGTGTTGCTAACGGAGCGAGGGGTATTCCGCGGGAAGTAGTCCCAATGATGTGTGAGGCGATGCCGGCGGGATCTTCGGATCCTGGCAGGGCCTCCCTTGCCGGTAAGGTTCACACGGAGGGATGAAAAACCGCGGAATGGGTCCTGCGATAACGACCGGGGAGGTCGCCGCAGGGCCCTTGCCGTAAACCGGTGGTCATGTTTTACCGGAACGGTGGTCTTGCCTTAACCGGCCGGGCCGCGAGGATGATAACCTCTATAAAAATCCCCAACCCTAAGCTTCGGTGCGCGGTGAGAGGGTACGCCCTGGCAACAGGGCGTGGCTGGTGGGGTACACCAGTCGCGAGCGCACCAACAACCACTGGATACCTGGCGCCTCCAGTGCGTATATAGCCTTACCCGGGTAGTGGGGGCTCTGCCCGGGTGGACCTCATTTCCCGCCATTCTCGTGGGACGAACTATGGAATATTCAAACACAAACATAGAGGGTAAGGAGGGGGTACCACACCCGGAAGTGGTTGAGGGGGGAGCTGTGGTGGCACCAGTGCCACCACAGGTTATGGGGCAGCCGGCCCCGGCGGTACCCACGCCGTTGGTGATGGGACCGCCGCTTCTTCCGGTTCCCCGGGATCTCAGGCCCCGGCCTGGGAGGGGGACTCCGATTCCGGACCTGGAGGATGACGGGCTGTCGATCATCTCCGTGACAGCCTCCTCCAGTGGCGCTGGGAAAAAGCGCAAGCGGGATCGCGAGCGTGAGCGTCTGGAGGATCCAGCGCGGCCGGATATACGGAGCCTGCTCCCCGGGGAGCTGACCGCTCTAATGGTAGAGCGGTCCGACGAGGTCCGCGAGCTGGCCGAGAGGTCCGGCAATCTTAAGGGCACGTACCTTAAGGCCTTCCGGGAAGCCTCCGGCGATATCAAGGCATGCGCGCGGGAGATGGACCGTAGGGGTGTCCAGGGTGGACACCCTGCGGCTTGCTCCTGCGTTACGCCCGTAGCGAGCCCCGGGGAGAGCGCTCTCCGGGAGAGATGCGCGGCGTTGGAGAGGGAGCTCCGGGGGACCCGCGACTCGCTGGAGGCCATCAGGGGAGAACTGATGGCCGTAAAGCGGTTGCGGGACGCTCCTCTCCTGCCAGCTCCCGGCGCCGGCGTGGCCACCATGGCGCCCGCATCGGACGTTATGGCGCAGATGCGGGCCCTCATGGAGGAGGGTCTGAGATCCCTCCGCGAGGAACTGCGGAGGGATTTGCGTCGCGTGGTTGGCGGGTGCGGGGCCTCTCGGCCACTGCCGCCGGCGCCTCCGACGCCGCCGCGGCCCGCACCGGCGCCGGCGCCGCCGACGCCTGCACCCGCTCCTACCCCGGCGTCGGGAGGGGCGGGAAAGAAGAAGAAGAAGAAGAAGAAGAAGAAGAAAGGCGGAAATTCTGCGGGGGGGAGCGCCCCCGTCGCCACCCCGGCCCCCGCCCCTTCTCCGCCAGCACCGGGTGTCCCCGATAAAGGGGATACCTGGTCAGAAGTCGTTAGGAAGAAGGGCAAGGCCAAGGCTGCGTCCCAGGCTGCGGCATCCGCAGCCGGCACCTCCAAGGCCAGGAAGGCCGTTGCCCCCGCCCCGAAGGGGGGGAAACCAGTTTCCAGGGTGAGGGCCCCTCCCCGCGCGGCGGCGGTCACCTTGACCGTCCCCGAGGGGAGCAAGGCCTCGTATGAGGAGGCCGTGAGGAGGGCCCGCCAGGGCATCGACTTAGATGCCCTAGGCATCGGGGCCCTCAATTGGAAGCGGGCGGTCACCGGGGGCCTCATTATTGAGGTCCCTGGTGCCGACGGGGGCCCGAAGGCCGACGCCTTGGCGGCCAGGATGGCCACCGTCCTGGGAGGGATGGAGGTGAGGGTCTCCAGGCCCGTCAAAAAGGCGGAGTTTCGCCTCACGGGCCTGGAGGTGTCGGTCACCCCCCAGGAGGTGACGGCGGCGGTGGCGGAGGCCGGGGGCTGTGCCGCCGAGTCCGTCAGGGTGGGCGAGCTCAAAGCTCCGCCCAACGGACTCGGCACTGTTTGGGTACAGTGCCCGGCCGTGGCCGCGCTGGCCATAGAAAAGGCCGGCAGGGTGCGAGTGGGGTGGTCCACCGCCCAGGTGGTAGTTTTGGCTCCGCGTCCGTTGCAGTGTTTTCGCTGCCTGGCCCTAGGCCATGTACGGCAGCGATGCACTGCGGAGGTCGACCGCAGCGGTCACTGTTACCGCTGCGGGGACGCCAACCACCGGGCGGTGGAATGCAGGGCGCCACCACACTGCGTGGTGTGCGCTGCGGTAGGCAGGCCGGCGGGCCACAAGGCGGGGAGCAAGGCGTGCTCCCCGCCGCCCAAAAAGAAGAAGGGCGCAAAGGGGGACGGTGTGGCGTCCCCCAAAAGCGCGGCGCCGATTACCCCGGGGGGGAAGTCGGCCGCTCCCCCAAACCCAAAGGAGGGGGAGACGATGGAGGTGGAGGCGGGCCCTAGCGGGACCGCAGAGGAGGGGACCAGCACAGAGGCCAACTAATGGCCCACATTCCGCGCAGGTCTCCTCTACCGGTACTCCAGGCCAACCTCAACCACTGCCACCGGGCGCAGGACCTGATGGTCCAGTGCCTGGGGGAGTGGGGGGTTGGCCTGGCCGTCGCCACGGAGCCCTACAGGATCCCGGACCACCCACACTGGTCCGGTGACGTTGACGGCTCCGTGGCGATATGGTGGCGTCGCCACTCGGCGACTGTGCCCCCCTGTTCCGTGGTCGAACGGGGCAGGGGGATGGTTATGGTAAAGTGGGGAAGATTTCTGGTCGTGGGGTGCTACAGCTCACCCAGTTATGACTCCGCCGAATTAGGGATGTTCCTGGACCGGCTGGGGCTAATGATAGCCCCTTATATAGCCGGTCCAGTGTTGGTCCTGGGGGACCTCAATGCGAGGTCCTCCACCTGGGGTAACCCCGGGACCAACGCCCGAGGCGGAGTCCTGGAAGACTGGGCGGAGGGGATGGAGCTCCGGTTGTTAAACCGGGGCTCCGTGCCTACGTGCGTGAGGTGGAATGGCTGGTCCATAGTGGACGTGTCATTCGCGACAGCCGCCGCACAGTGGGCCGGATTGGAGATTCACACGACATTTTGCGAAAAAGTCGACTTTCTAATTTTGGTATTTTTTCAATTGCTATTGATTCCTAAATGTCCACCGACTACGAAAATGAAAAAATTAATTAAATATAATAACAGTTTTAGTTGCAATACACGCATAAAGTTAGACATTCTCGGAATCTCGATTTTCCCTACATAATTTGGTCGTTCGTTCTTAAAGTGTCCTGATAACTGTGTGCAACTTCTTGCCCTGAATTTTTTTCTACATCAAAATACACCCTTTATTGATAAGAAATCAGTTTTCATTAACAATTATGATATATAACATATTTAAAAAAAATGCTGAATAAAATGCAATCAATTGTGAAATTTTTTTATCTTTGACAGTCCCGATCTTTTTACTCCCACTATATCCCACTTTCTAACAAGTAAGGATCTTTTCAGTGAACCTTCTTCTATGTAATGCCACAAAAATCACATCCCCCTCGAAACCACCCCGGGAGAAATTACTGTTTGAACACAACTGCATCGCTCGTACACGTGCGCGTTGAATTCGTTGAATTCGAATAAAGGCTATTAGCATGTAATGCATTTACGTTTTGTTTTACGTTTCGTTTTTTTTTTTTTGATGCTTTTATGTTTTGCATTCAGTTATTTTTAATGTTTTAACTGCATTCTGTTCGACGAGTTCCTTTCGGCAGTGCACAACGATTCCACGACGTTTTTTCTCAATTTAAGCTGAGTCATAGTTTATTTAAGTCTTATTTATTGTATAAGCTATACGTATAATTTAATTTTTACATTTCATTCTACATATATTTGGTAAGTAATTTTTCTCCTATAAACTACTTCTAAGTCATTTTCTATCTCTCACGTGATCAATTTTTACCTATTATGCAGATAGTACTTTAAAATGGAGGCATTTCGCAAATATAAAGATTTGTACTTCCAATTAAAAAACGCTTCGAAAGATTTTAAAGATTATTTGTTTTTGAGTGAAAAAATAGAAGAGACGGTTGAGATTCCGACAGAAGATTTGGAAACGTTACGAAATGCATTAATGAAATTTACTTGGAAACTGAAGCAGAAGTGGATTAAAGCAAGATATACTGAACACAGATTTTTAAAACAAAATGAAAAATGGTTAGAGACAGATTTTATTTATCCCACTAGTATGTTAAACATTTCATCAACAAGAAGTTCAACATCAAAAACATTAAGACGAAACTCAACTGTGGAAATATATAAAGGAAAAAAATTGTTTTTAGATTGTAGTGATAGAGAGCAATTGCGAAGAGCTCGCTCTTTAGTTGACAATTTCTCGTTAGAAGAGTTACTACATGCGACAAAATTGAGTTTCAAGCTGCGCGGAATGCATCACCAAGCGTATTTAATTCGTTGCCTTCAAGGATATAATTATTATGACAAGATTAAAGCCATTTTTGAGAAAAAAGTGTGTCAAAATAGAAAATTAATTACAACAACGGAAGCATTGAACATTTATATACTAGCAGATCTTTCAAAATATCATTACATTAGCATTAGGAATGAGGCAATAAAATACAAAAATAATCCATTTCCTTCTTACTTTAAATTGGCGGCTGAAAAGCAAAATTGCTATCCTCCAAAAAGTGCTATAACAGTTACAGAAACTTATGTTAGAGTGGAATTACAAACTTTATTAAATCATACAGTCTCAAGATTGGTAAAAACATTAAAGGAATTGGAAAAAAATAGCACATTAATTTTGACATGCAAATGGGGTTGCGATGGAACCTCTGGGCAACCCAGATACAAACAAATATCTCACACAGGTCAGGATATAAATGAAGAATCAACTTTAATTTCTAGTCTTGTGCCTTTAAGATTACATAACGAAAGAAATCAAGAAGTTTTATGGGATAATCCACGCCCATCATCCCCGTGGTTTTGTCGTCCCATAAAATTTGAATTTATCAAAGAAACCACGGAAGTTTTAAATTCAGAAATAACCCGTATTAACAATGAAATAGAAAATTTAAAATCAGTTCAAATAGGAAGTATTCAAATAAAATATAACATGTTATTAACAATGGTTGATAACAAAGTATGTAACGCCAACACGGGTACAACGTCTACAATGCGTTGCTATATTTGCAACGCTACACCAGTAGAAATGAACAATTTAACGTTGCTCTCTACCAAACCGTGCAATACGAACAACTATTCTTTTGGCATTTCATCACTCCATGCCTGGATTCGAAGTTTTGAATGCTTGTTGCATATATCATATAATCTGCCATTTCAAAAATGGGCAGCAACCAAGCCACAAATGAAGCAGCTACAAGCAGAAAGAAAAAAAGAAATCCAAGAACTATTCAAAAAGAAATTAGGTCTTTTTGTCGATTATGTAAAACAAGGGTGGGGTAGTTCAAACGACGGAAATACCGCACGTCGTTTCTTCGAAAATGCTGAAATCTCAGCAGAAATAACAAAATTAGATATAACATTGATAAAACGATTTCATATCATTTTACAAGTAATCTCATCACCATATGAAATAGATCCGGATAAATTTCAGGCATATACTTTTGAAACGGCAAACCATTTTGTTAAAAATTACGGATGGTATTATATGCCTCCGTCTGTCCACAAACTTCTTTTGCACGGGGCAGATATAATAAAACATGCATTGCTTCCTATTGGACAATTGTCCGAGGAAGCACAAGAAACCAGACACAAAGATTTTAAAAAATACAGGACGAAAAATACCAGAAAAATTTCAAGGATCTCTACAAATGAAGACACGTTTTACAGACTTCTATTAACGTCAGATCCGTACATGTCTTCTTTAAGAATACAATCAACAAAAAAAGAACGGAAAAAATTGGATCCAGAAGCTATGGAATTGCTATCTATTTAACTAAGAGAAATATAGTTACATGACACGTAAGTTACATTACATATATTTCTACTTTTAACACTTTATTCTTTTATGGTTTATGCAATAACTAACTTAATTTTAATTTAATTATTTTTTTTTACAGCATTACATTTTATTTCCACCATTTTGAATTTATTACAGTAAAAATAGATTTTATTTTCTCTTTTTCTCATATTTTCTTTTTATTCTTGTACTTATGTATATTTTATATAGTTTATTGTTAAATATTATTAATTATTATATAGTTTATTATACATATATTATATAATGTTCATTATAATGTAATTTATGTTTGATTTATGATATAATCTATAAAAAAATTGTTTATAACATTAATAAAAAAATGGATTAAACAAACAAAAAATGTATCATTGCAACGGAATTATAGTTCTAAGTATTCATTTCAAATTTCATTGCGATATCTATTACGAGTCAAAAGTTATTCACAAATGTCGTGTGAATTTCCAATCCGGCCCACTGTGCGCCGCCTCGCGCCGTGTGTCCAACTGGCGGGTCTGGAGTGGAGAGACCCTGTCGGACCACAGCTACGTCCTGATGGACGTGGCTGTGGTCTCGGACTCGCCATTGGACACGCCCCTCCGACGTGGCGCCCCGTCAGCGCCCAGATGGGCGCTGAAACGACTGGACGGGGACCTCCTGAGGGCCGTGATTATCGGCTCCGCCTGGCCTTCTGCCAGGGAGCGCGAGACAGACGAGGGGGCGGCTTGGATCCGGGGCACGTTGCAGATGATCTGTGACGTGGCGATGCCCCGGGTCCGAGCTCAGCCCCCGAGAAAGTCAGTTTACTGGTGGTCGGGGGAGCTGGCCGAACTCCGCAGTTCGGCCGGCCGAGCCCGCCGCCGGTATGCCCGCGCCCGTCGCCGCCATTTTCTGGGCGGCGACGCGGAGCCGAGGGTCGCCGAGCTGTACAGGGAGTACAGATCGGCGGCCGTGGCCCTCAAGCGTGCAATTGCCGCTGCTAAGGCCAAGGCCTGGAATGAGCTCCTGCTCACCCTCCGTGACGATCCGTGGGGACGCCCGTATAAGGCGGTGCTTGGGAAGCTCCGCCCCTGGGCGTCCCCGGTCACGGAGCGGCTAGACCCGGAACTTCTGGGGCGCGTAGTGGATACCCTCTTCCCCCTGAGTGAGGGGGGAGGGAACGCGCCCCGGGTCCGGCCATTCAATGGTCGGACGAATTCCGGGTCACCGAGTGGGAGCTGTACCAGGCCGTCCGGGAGCTCCGGGCCAGGGGCAAGAAGGCTCCTGGCCCCGATGGGGTTCCCGGTGGTGTAATGGCCTTAGCTATGGAGGTCCTCGCCCCGGCGTTCAGGAGCGTCATGGACGCGAGCCTGCGCCGGGGAGTCTTCCCCACTGTGTGGAAAGAAGCGTGCCGGGTTCTCCTCCAAAAGGAGGGGAAACCCGCAGAGTCTCCCTCTGCCTACCGGCCGGTGTGTCTGCTCGACGAGGCGGGCAAGTTGTTCGAAAGAATTATTGCTGCCCGCCTCGTTGAGCATCTGTCGCGGGGTGGTCCCGACCTGAGCGGCAGCCAGTTTGGGTTCCGGAGGGGGCGATCCACTGTAGACGCATTGGAGCGCCTGCGCCTCCTCCGGGAGCAGGCTGTCGCTCGGGGCAGGGTGTTGATAGCAGTGTCATTGGACATTTCCAATGCGTTCAACGCCCTGCCCTGGTCGGAGATAATGGGGGCGCTGGACCATTTCCAGGTGCCCCCTTATCTCCGGGAGGTGGTCGGCGATTACCTCCGCGACAGAGAGGTGGTTTACACCGGCCGGTATAACACCGTTTACAAGAGGGAGACGCACCGCGGCGTTCCACAGGGGTCGGTCCTCGGACCGCTCCTGTGGAACTTGGCGTACGACGCGGTGCTGCGGGTTGTCCTCCCCCCGGACACGGGTGTCATCTGCTATGCAGATGACACCCTGGTTTATGCCGAGGGGGGGGGGGGGACTGGAGGAGAGCCAGGCACCTGGGTGAGGCTGCCCTGGACTGCGTGGTCGGGCGAATCCGGAGAATGGGGTTGACCGTGGCCGCCACAAAAACCGGGGCGATTTGGATGTATTCGCCTCGGGTGTGGCGGCTACCCCGCGGTCAGGATCTCCGGATTCGCGTCGCTGAAACCTCCGTCGCGATCGGGCCCAGGATGAGGTACCTGGGCCTGATCATAGACGACCGCTGGCGATTTGATGGACACTTCGAGCTCCTCGCCCCCCGACTAGAGAGGACGGCAGCCGCATTGGCGCGGCTGCTGCCGAATGTCGGGGGGCCGGATTTGAAAGTACGCCGCCTCTATGTGGAGGTGGTGCGGTCTATAGCCCTGTATGGGGCCCCCGTATGGCACCGCTCGCTCGAGGCCAGCACGCCTAGCCGCAAGCTCTTTGAAAGAGTGCGGCGGCGGCTGGCCTTGCGGGTCATACGGGGGTACCGCACCATCTCCACCGAGGCGGCGGGACTCCTCGCCGTGATTCCACCCTTCACTGTGGTGGCGGCGGAGCGGGCGAAGCTATACCACATCGCCCGCTCCTTCCGCCGCCCGCCGGGGGTGGAACTCACGCGCGAGGAGGAGGAGGAGCTCGAGGGCCAGAATCGCCAGGCCCGGACGGAAAGTTTATCGGAGTGGAGGGCGATGCTAACGCCCTCCACACGTCCGATTGTCGGGGCCCTCCTGCCCATATTTTACATATGGTGCGGGAGGAGGGGAAGGTTGACCTTCCGCCTCACGCAGGTGCTCTCCGGCCACGGTTGCTTCGGAGAGTACCTGCATAGAATGGGGCGGGAGCCGACTGCGCGGTGCCACCACAGCGGCGAAGATGTCGACACGGCGCGGCACACTCTGGAGGAGTGCCCTGCTTGGGCCGGGCCGCGCCGTGTCCTGAGAGCCGCAATGGGCGGGTGGGACCTCGCGCTGTCGACCGTGGTCGACCACATGGTCGACAGCGTGGGGTCGTGGAATGCGGTGGCCTCCTTTTGCGAGGATGTTATCAAGCAGAAGGAGGCCGCCGAGCGGGCCCGGGAACGGGACCCGGGCTCCGCGAGGAGGGTGTGAGCGCGGGGACGACCCCCGCGCCGACGTGTGCCCCCCAGTAGGGGGGCGGAGAGGGTAGGGAGGGCGCGGGGGTCTCCCCCGCGTCAACGTGTGCCCCCGGTGGTGGGGGGCGGAGTGGGGTTGGCGCGGGGAGTTCCCCCGCGCCCAGTTATGCCCCCACCATTGGGGGCGGCGAATTTGGGGGCCCGGGGCGTGAGCTGACCCGGGCCCCCGCGGGGGGGAGCATAGCTCCCCCCGTGATAGGCCGACACCCCCCGGGTTAATTTCCCGGTTTGGGGGGTGTCGGTCCGTCCCTCCCGTTAGGGGAGGGGGATCCGTGGGGGGTTTGGGGAAAGGAAGGGTCGGGGCGTGCCGGATCGCGCCTCCGACGGCCCTTCCTTCCGGTGGCGGCGTCCTCTTGCTCTGGCCGGGGCTGGTTCCTTCGGGACACCGGCCCCGAGCGGGGCACGAGGACTCCGGGAGCTGTGGGTGGACCGAGCTGGGGCTCGGGAAGCCCAATCCGAAGGCTCCAGGGATGGGGACACCGGGCGGGTCCCTCCGCCCGGGGTCTTATAGCGTAGGCAGTGGGGGAGGCTAACCCCTCCCCCGGGGTATGATGATAGCTGGGAGGTGTCCTGTTGAGTACTCGCGTGATCCAGGCACCTCCCGTGTAGCTTAGGTGGGCGTGAGGTTTTAGTGGGTAGTCTCCGGGGGCTCGCCCCCGGGGAGAATCCCACATAACCCCGGCTTCCCCCAGGGAGTCGGGGTATGTATAAAACATTTCCTCACGATAAAAAAAAAAAAAAAAAAAAAAGGGTTAGGGTTAGGGTTAGGGTTAGGGTCGTAGTGGATACCCTCTTCCCCCTGAGTGAGGGGGGGAGGGAACGCGCCCCGGGTCCGGCCATTCAATGGTCGGACGAATTCCGGGTCACCGAGTGGGAGCTGTACCAGGCCGTCCGGGAGCTCCGGGCCAGGGGCAAGAAGGCCCCTGGCCCCGATGGGGTTCCCGGTGGTATAATGGCCTTAGCTATGGAGGTCCTCGCCCCGGCGTTCAGGAGCGTCATGGACGCGAGCCTGCGCCGGGGAGTCTTCCCCACTGTGTGGAAAGAAGCGTGCCTGGTTCTCCTCCAAAAGGAGGGTGTTTCGGATCACGCGAGCTCCGCGGCGGCACGAGACCCAAGTCCGGGGCAAGGGGCAAGAGAGGTGACGGGAATGCCCAAACACAACAAGGCGCTAGACCACCGAGCCTCTCGTCACCTCTCCCCACCATCTTCAGCGCAACCGACTCCCGATAAGTCGTTATAATTAGTCTTTTGAACTGCTCTGTCTAATACGCATCGCTTCGCTCGAGCCTTGCTGTTTTTCTCTTCGCAAAAGGAAACTCATTGCGCTTCTTCGGGTTTCCGCGCTTAGCTTAGTTATAGTTTTCTTACTTTGTTTTACGTATAGTCTTAAGTTGGTGACGGTATTAGTTTATAAGTGACTCACGCAAGTTTGGAAGAAAATAGACGATATATTTAGAACACCACAGTGCTCACAACGAAGTTTCTTAACTCCCTCCACGATTCCTACTGCATCCTTTAACATAAATTAGTGGTCCTTCGAGCCGGATCCTCGTGTGAAACGTGGAAAACGTGTCGTGGAGGTGCGTCGTTTGAATTTAACGGTCGCTAGTGCTGTGTGTGTTGTTCGACCCCGTAAGACTTTGACTTTGACGGTTTGACTTTGTCCGGAACGCGCTGTGCTTCAGCCAACTGCCATTTTAAACCCACCATGGATGCCGTTCTTAAAAAGCAGGAGACGTTGGCGGCAAGGATCTCTCGCATGATCGAGAACCTAAAAAAGAAGGGAGCCGACAATATTAATCGGGATACAGTCGAGGCAAGACTCGAATTGCTGGAGTCCTACTGGCTGGAGTTCACCAACAACGACGACAAGATCCGCGCCAAAGCGGACGACGAGCTTCTGAAATCCCGCTATCTCGTCGATAACCAATTCGACGTAGCTGAAGAGGCCTATATATCGCAAAAGGCCGGACTAAAGAAGATGCTGGGAAGAACCACGGTTCAACCGGGAGCTGCTGCCGCCCCTCCACAACCGAAACGAGCATCGATGCCGAAAATCGTCATCGAACCTTTCGACGGCGACTACACAAGGTGGACCAGCTTCCGGGACCTCTTTCGGTCGTTGGTTATTAACAACCAACAACTGACCGACGTCGAGCGCCTTCACTACCTAAAGACGAGCATTATCGGGGAACCTGCCGATAGCCTGCGTCACATTCCCATCACCGACGACGACTTTCCTCGCGCATGGAAGCTGCTCGAAAGGGAATATGACAACGTCGCCATGCTAGTCAACGCTCAACTTGGCGTACTGTTGTCTCTTCCAGGCATGAGGACTGCATCGGCTTCTGAGCTCAAAACCCTGTTGCATGGAACTCAGAACGCCGTGGAAGCTCTAGCTGCGTTAAAACGCCCCGTCGAACACTGGAGCGATTGGCTCAATTACATTACCGTCCAACGCCTGGACAGTGAGACAAGGCTTAGCTGGGAGACAACGCTGGAGGGAGAAGATGAGATGCCGACCTTTTCCCGATTACTGGACTTCCTGAGGGCACGCTTGCGGTCTTTGACCGTATCCTCGCTACCCTCTTGCAACTTGCTCACCACCGCCGCTTCATCGCACCTTACTGTTCCATCTGACGACGGAAGGCCCCCCACTCCAACTGCTGGAAGACGGGCCCCCACTCCACCTGCAGCTCCTCGCGGGACATCTCGCCGGCCGAAGGTGCACGCCGTGACGGGAACACCCGGAAACTCGCGATGCCGTCTCTGCCGCAAGGATCACTTTGTCCTTTTCTGTCCCTCGTTTAAAAGCTGCACACCCCCGGAGAGGAGGAAATTGGTAACAGAACACGATCTCTGCTTCAACTGTCTATCTAACCACCACGTACGCGATTGTAAATCGAATAAGCGTTGCCAAACCTGCGTGGGCAAACATCATACTGCCCTTCATATTCCTCACGGGAGTACTCCCTCTGAGTACAATGCCGAAGCGTCGTCCTCCGTGTCCAAACCTATCGCTAAAATAGTAAATTGTACGCGGATGAACCAAACCCTCATTCTAGCTACCGCGATCGTGGGGATAGAGGTCTATCCGGGCGAAAGAATCTTTGTCCGCGCTTTAATCGACCCTTGTTCCGAAGTCTGCTTGATCGGGGAAAGCATCGTGCAACGATACAAATTATCTCGCAAACCTTTTAATATACCGCTGGAGGGAGTCGATTCGATGCGAAGTCGACCCCGAGGGAGAGTGAATTTGACCGTGTCATCGCGATTAGACCACACGGTCTCATACTCGGTAGACGCTGTCATTCTCCCGCGGCTATCGTCTTACGAGCCACCTACCACTGCCTGTCCTAATGCATGGCCTCACCTCGCGAACCTGGAAATGGCGGACCCGGAAATCACTTCGCGACAACCCATCGAGCTTTTGCTTGGAGCCGATGTCTACGCGTTAATTCTTCGCGAAGGTCTGCGGACGGGCGCGGCGGGCGCTCCTATCGCCCAAGCTACCACCCTGGGCTGGATTGTGACCGGACCGCCGGGAGAGTCGGAATTTTCTCCTTCAAACCCTCGTCGGATCGTCCTGCATTGTGCAGTCGACGATGATATCAGCACCCTGCTGCAAAAATTCTGGTCCTTGGAGGAAGTAGTCGCTCCCCCCTCCTCTAGTGAGTTGACCGCTGACGAAGACGAGTGCGAAAATCACTTCGCCCGTACTCACACGCGTGACCGTACGGGTCGATACATCGTCCGGCTTCCGTTTAAGCGTGCTCTCTCGGTGCTAGGTGACTCTCGACGTACAGCCGCCGCGATGCTTTCTAAACTTGAGAGACGTTTCTTAAATGCCGAGGACCTTGCCGAGAAATACCGCTCCTTTCTAGATGAGTATCTCCAGCTAAATCATATGGAAATCGCTACCGGGATTAGAGAAAACTCCAAAATTTTCTATCTTCCGCATCACGGCGTCTGGCGAGAGTCAAGCACCACGACCAAGCTACGCGTCGTGTTCAATGGCTCTAGTAAGACGACAACCGGTGTCTCGCTGAATGACATTCTACATTCTGGCCCCAACTTGTTGCCGGAGATTCCTGACCTTCTGCTCCGTTGGCGTTGCCACGCTATAGTTTTCGCCGCCGATATGGAGAAGATGTATCGGCAAATCTGGCTTGCTGAGGAGGATCGCGACGCCCAACGCATCCTGTGGCGCCGCGATTCAGGCGACCAGGTGGGCGAGTATCGACTCCGGACGGTCACGTACGGTCTAGCTTGCGCTCCCTACCTGGCTATGCGTACAATACGACAACTCAGTCTCGACGAGGGGGGTCGTTTTCCGCTGGCTGCCGCCTGTTTACAGTCCGACGTTTACATGGACGATGTGCTCTCCGGAGCCTCGACTATCGATGAGGCTCTGGCAATCCAGGGACAATTAATTGCAACACTCAAGGCGGGCGGCTTCACCCTGAGGAAATGGACCTCCAATGACTCAAGGTTGCTTGACCACCTCTCAGCGGAACACGTCGCTTCCTCGGGGGAACGCCCATTCGAGAGCATCCTTTCTTTACTGGGACTAAAGTGGCAGCCCGCGGGAGACTTTTTTCTCTTCAATCTGAAACCGCGTGACACTCAGGCAATGATCACTAAGCGACAGGTTTTGAAGGAGATGGCTTCGGTCTACGATCCTCTCGGTTTTTTGGCGCCGGTCACGGTTACAGCAAAAATATTTCTCCAGACGCTCTGGCTCTTGAGACTCGATTGGGACGACCCCCTGCCCCCCGCGCATGCTAAATATTGGGCGACCTATTCGCACAGTCTCGCGGGGATTTCGGCTGTCAAGATGCCTCGCTGGGTGGGGATGGGTAGTAAACACGCGATAGAAATACATGGGTTTGCCGACGCTTCGGAAAAGGCGTATGCCGGCGTTGTTTACCTTCGCTCATTTCCGAACACCGCGAAGCCACTCGTGAGGCTAGTCATCGCCAAAACAAAAGTCGCCCCCCTCCAACAGGTATCTCTTCCTCGGCTTGAATTGTGCGCCGCCGTGCTTCTTTCGCGGCTAGTCAAACGTACACTAAACGCCTTATCGTTGCATGACGCTAAAATATACCTCTGGTCAGACTCGAAAATAGTTCTCGGCTGGCTTCAGGGTCGATCCTCCAAATGGAAGACATTTGTTGCTAACAGGGTCGCGGAGATTCAAAACCTCTTCCCCGGTGATGTATGGTATCACATCCGCTCAAAGGAAAACCCTGCCGATCCCGCTTCTCGGGGCTTAAACGGGGACACTCTGGCTAACAATTCGCTCTGGTGGCAGGGGCCGTCCTTCCTCTCCACCTCGATCACTGAATTTAAAGGACACGATGCGACCGTTCTGGACACGGAGGAAGAAAGACGCGCTGAAAAAACCGTCCTTAATACTACCGTCGCGTCGCAGTCCTCCGCGCCAACTACCGACTTACTCTTTCGGTACTCGTCCTTCACGCGCCTCCTGCGGTCGGTTGCGTGGTGCTTGCGGTTCCTCAACTGCGCGCGAGGAACTTCTACCGTCAAGGACAGCTTTCTACGGACCGCTGAATTGGACAACGCTCGACTTGTCATCGTTCAATGCGAGCAGCGGCGTTTCTTCGCAGCAGAGATTTCGGGTTTAGAGAAGTCGCGCTCCCCTCTCCGGGGACCCCTCGTCCGCCTCAACCCGTTCCTGGATGAGCGCGGAATTTTGCGTGTCGGCGGGCGTTTAAAACACTCTCTCCTGGATTACGATGAGAAGCACCCGATTATCCTGCCCGAAAAAAGCAAGGTGACCGCGCTACTCATCGTCTACTTCCATGAGAAATTGTTGCATGGCGGAACACAGCTTACGCTGCACAATTTGCGTCGCAGGTACTGGATCCCGCGCGGTCGCCAAGCAGTGCGGAAACACATCCACGGATGCCTAAAATGCTAGAGATGGCGCACGAAAGCGGCTGAACAAAAAATGAGCGATCTCCCTGCTTCGCGCGTCACACCCGCGCGTCCCTTCTACAATTCTGGCGTCGACTATGCGGGGCCCTTTCACACGAAAATTTCCCCTGGACGTGGGACTAGGACACGCAAGTCCTATATCGCCGTGTTTGTCTGCCTTGCAACGCGTGCGGTACATCTAGAGCTAGTTTCCGACTACTCGTCAGAAGCCTTCCTCGCTGCTTATCGTCGCTTTGTTTCGCGCCGCGGACTCTGTTCTTCCCTACGTAGCGATTGCGGCACGACCTTCGTTGGGGCCGACAAGGAATTAAGGCGAATGTTCCACGCTGCCAACGCAGAGACGCGAAAAACTCTGCAAGCTCTAGCGGAAGCAGGCACTCGCTGGGTGTTTAACCCTCCTTCTGCACCTCACTTCGGAGGCATCTGGGAGGCTGCGGTCAAGGCGGTGAAGTACCACCTACGCCGCGTAATCGGGGAGACTCTCCTCACTTTTGAGGAGATGTCGACGCTGCTCGCTCAAATCGAGGCTTGCCTAAATTCTCGACCCCTCACCCCCCTCAGCGACGAGCCTACCGATCTCTCCGCCTTGACCCCAGCCCACTTCCTCATAGGTTCCCCCTTAACGGCCATCCCGGAACCATCGCTGTCGGATGTCCGATCGTCCCGGCTTACTCGCTGGCAACTTCTCCAACAGCAGCGGGACCATTTTTGGAATCGCTGGTCTTTCGAGTACCTGCAGACCTTACAGCACAGGACCAAGTGGACGAAGGAGAAACCCAATCTCAAGCCTGGTGACTTGTGCCTCATCCTCAACGAGGCTACTCCACCCACACGATGGCCGTTAGGGAGGGTCGAACAAGTGCACGCCGGATCGGACGGACTTGTCCGAGTTGTAACGGTGCGCACAGCGACGGCAACACTCACACGGCCGGTCGCTAAAATTTGTCCCTTTCCCCCCCGTACCTCGACCGATGACAGCTGAGCCATCAGCTCGGCACATAATTTGTTGATGCGTCGCCTCGATCAACAAAGGCGGGCGGGATGTTTCGGATCACGCGAGCTCCGCGGCGGCACGAGACCCAAGTCCGGGGCAAGGGGCAAGAGAGGTGACGGGAATGCCCAAACACAACAAGGCGCTAGACCACCGAGCCTCTCGTCACCTCTCCCCACCATCTTCAGCGCAACCGACTCCCGATAAGTCGTTATAATTAGTCTTTTGAACTGCTCTGTCTAATACGCATCGCTTCGCTCGAGCCTTGCTGTTTTTCTCTTCGCAAAAGGAAACTCATTGCGCTTCTTCGGGTTTCCGCGCTTAGCTTAGTTATAGTTTTCTTACTTTGTTTTACGTATAGTCTTAAGTTGGTGACGGTATTAGTTTATAAGTGACTCACGCAAGTTTGGAAGAAAATAGACGATATATTTAGAACACCACAGTGCTCACAACGAAGTTTCTTAACTCCCTCCACGATTCCTACTGCATCCTTTAACAGAGGGGAAACCCGCAGAGTCTCCCTCTGCCTACCGGCCGGTGTGTCTGCTCGACGAGGCGGGCAAGTTGTTCGAAAGAATTATTGCTGCCCGCCTCGTTGAGCATCTGTCGCGGGGTGGTCCCGACCTGAGCGACAGCCAGTTTGGGTTCCGGAGGGGGCGCTCCACTGTAGACGCATTGGAGCGCCTGCGCCTCCTCCGGGAGCAGGCTGTCGCTCGGGGCAGGGTGTTGATAGCAGTGTCATTGGACATTTCCAATGCGTTCAACACCCTGCCCTGGTCGGAGATAATGGGGGCGCTGGACCATTTCCAGGTGCCCCCTTATCTCCGGGAGGTGGTCGGCGACTATCTCCGCGACAGAGAGGTGGTATTTACCGGCCGGTATGGTATTGTGCACTCGAGGGAGACGCACCGCGGCGTTCCACAGGGGTCGGTCCTCGGACCGCTCCTGTGGAACTTGGCGTACGACGCGGTGCTGCGGGTTGTCCTCCCCCCGGATACGGGTGTCATCTGCTATGCAGATGACACCCTGGTTTATGCCGAGGGGGAGGACTGGAGGAGAACCAGGCACCTGGGTGAGGCTGCCCTGGACTGCGTGGTCGGACGAATCCGGAGAATGGGGTTGACCGTGGCCGCCACAAAAACCGAGGCGATTTGGTTGCATTCGCCTCGGGAGTGGCGGCTACCCCGCGGTCAGGATCTCCGGATTCGCGTCGCTGAAACCTCCGTCGCGATCGGTCCCAGGATGAGGTACCTGGGCCTGATCATAGAAGGCCGCTGGCGATTCGATGGACACTTCGAGCTCCTTGCCCCCCGACTAGAGAGGACGGCAGCCGCATTGGCGCGGCTGCTGCCGAATGTCGGGGGGCCGGATTTGAAAGTGCGCCGCCTCTATACGGAGGTGGTGCGGTCTATAGCCCTGTATGGGGCCCCCGTATGGCACCGCTCGCTCGAGGCCAGCACGCCTAGCCGCAAACTCCTCGAAAGAGTGCGGCGGCGGCTGGCCTTGCGGGTCATACAGGGGTACCGCACCATCTCCACCGAGGCGGCGGGACTCCTCGCCGTGATTCCACCCTTCACTGTGGTGGCGGCGGAGCGGGCGAAGTTATACCAGATCGCCCGCTCCTTCCGCCGCCCGCCGGGGGTGGAACTCACGCGCGAGGAGGAGTCGGAGCTCGAGGGCCAGAATCGCCAGGCCCGGACGGAAAGTCTTTCGGAGTGGAGGGCGATGTTAACGCCCTCCACACGTCCGATTGTCCGGGCCCTCCTGCCCATATTTTATATATGGTGCAGGAGGCGGGGAAGGTTGACCTTCCGCCTCACGCAGGTGCTCTCCGGCCACGGTTGCTTCGGAGAGTACCTGCACAGAATGGGGCGGGAGCCGACTGCGCAGTGCCACCACTGCGGCGAAGATGTGGACACGGCGCGGCATACCATGGAGGAGTGCCCTGCTTGGGCCGGGCCGCGCCGTGTCCTGCGAGCCGCAGTGGGAGGGTGGGACCTCGCGCTGCCGACCGTGGTCGACCACATGGTCGGCAGCGTGGGGTCGTGGAAGGCGGTGGCCTCCTTCTGCGAGGACGTTATCAAGCAGAAGGAGGCCGCCGAGCGGGCCCGGGAACGGGACCCGGGCTCCGCGAGGAGGGTGTGGGCGCGGGGACGACCCCCGCGCCGGCGTGTGCCCCCCACGAGGGGGGCGGTGAGGGATGGGCGGGCGCGGGGGTCTCCCCCGCGTCAACCATTGCCCCCGGGAGTGGGGGGCGGAGGGGGTTTGGCGCGGGGAGTATCCCCGCGCCCTGTTTCGCCCCCACCTGTGGGGGCGCTGAATTTGGGGGCCCGGGGTGCGAGCTGACCCGGGCCCCCGGGGGGGAGCGTAGGTCCCCCCGTGATTGGCCGACACCCCCCGGGATAGTTTCCCGGTTAGTGGGGGGTGTCGGTCCCCCCTCCCCCCGATAGGGGAGGGGGACCGTGGGGGGTTTTTGGGGAAAGGAAGGGTCGGGGCGTGCCGGATCGCGCCTCCGACGGCCCTTCCTTCCGGTGGCGGCGTCCTCTTGCTCTGGCCGGGGCTGGTTCCTTCGGGACACTGGCCCCGAGCGGGGCACGAGGACTCCGGGAGCTGTGGGTGGACCGAGCTGGGGCTCGGGAAGCCCAATCCGAAGGCTCCAGGGATGGGGACACCGGGCGGGTCCCTCCGCCCGGGGTCTTATAGCGTAGGCAGTGGGGGAGGCTAACCCCCTCCCCCGGGGTATGATGATAGCTGGGGGGTGTCCTGTTGAGTACTCGCGTGATCCAGGCACCTCCCGTGTAGCTTAGGTGGGCGTGAGGTTTTAGTGGGTAGTCTCCGGGGGCTCCGCCCCCCGGAGAGAATCCCACATAACCCCGGCTTCCCCCAGGGAGCCGGGGTATGTATAAAACATTTCCTCACGATAAAAAAAAAAAAAAAAAAAAGGGTTGGTGATCGGTGATTAAGTTGAATTTGTGTCCGTAAACGTACGGTCTGAAATGCTGTACGCAGTAAACTATGGCGAGGCATTCCTTTTCGATAGTTGAGTAATTTAGCTCTGCCCCATGTAGTAACCGAGACGCGTATGCGATAGGTCGATCTTTCCCTGGCTCGCCTTGGCTAAGAACTCCTCCTATGGCATAGCCTGACGCGTCGGTAGTGATGTTGAATTCACGAGAGAAATCCGGATATTGCAATAAAGGTTCTGTTGTCAAAATTTCACGCAAGGTGTTAAAAGCGGACTCCTGCTCAGAACCCCATTCGAACTTCTTTTCCTTTTTCAATAGGATAGTCAGTGGTTTAGAAGTTTGCGAAAACTGGTTTATGAATCGGCGGTAGTAGCCCGCGAGCCCTAAAAATTCGCGGACGCTCTTAACATTTTTGGGGCGAGGAAACTCTTTAACCGCTATTATCTTTTTAGGACACGGTTTTACTCCGTCTTCCCCGATGACGTGGCCAAGGTATGCGACTTCGCGGTGCAAGAGCCCACACTTTGAGGGTTGTAATTTCAAATTTGCTCGCCGCAACCTGCCAGCGAGCTTCTCGAATTTTATTTTGTGCTCGGTAAGACTTCGAGCATATATGACGATATCGTCCAGGTACACGAATAATTCCGTGCCCTGGAGTCCTGTTAGAATATTATCCATTAACCGCTGGAAGGTGGCGGGGGCGTTACGGAGACCGAAGGGCATTCTTTTAAATTCGTAGTGCCCGTACGGCGTGGAAAATGCCGTCTTGGCCGCGTCCTCGGGTTCCATGCCGATCTGATGAAACCCGTTCGCGAGATCGAAGACGCTGAAGTATTTTGCGCTCCCGAGCTGGTCCAAGATCTCTAGTATGCTTGGCAGAGGGTATGCGTCTGGGATCGATTTTTCATTTAGCGCACGGAAATCGATTACCATACGCCAGCGCTTGTTGCCGTGCTCGTCCGGCTTTTTAGGAACAATCCACAAGGGGCTGTTGTACGGAGACACGGAAGGAGTAACAATTTCGCTTTCCAAAAGTTCCTTCATTTGCTTATCTATCTCTTCCTTGTGGATTGGTGGATATCTATACTGTTTTACATGAACCGGCATCTGATCTGTCGTTACGATTTTATGGCGTACGGCGTTCGTTTTTCCCAGGCGATCTCCTGGGAGATGGAAGAGATCGTGGTGATCTCGAATTAAATTTTCGACGTGATGCTTCTCGTCCTCGCCGAGGTGACCAGTGCTTATTATGCCTGATATCTCCTCGATTCGCGAGGCGGGAGAGCGTGAATTGGAAGAACCAGTGGATATAGAAGATATGGTAGAGCTCGTGTTCGAGTTGGAATTAGAATAGAGATTGGAGTTTGCGTTCGAATTTAGCGAAATAGGGGATTGAATGGACTCCGCGGATTCCACGATTTCTTCCACCTCCTCCAGCTCCATGATCGGCATGGGGAGAGTGATATCGGATTCTGTCGTGTTGATAACCTTAATAAAGATTTTTCCGTCGGAGATGCGGGCGAGGCAATGCGGGACGAGTACACCGGTCGTTAGCTTGCACCTCGGTACGTAGCCGAATTCGGGGCCGGTGGCGAGTATCGCAATGCACGCAGAAGATCGTGCCTTAATGTGACACGTATTTAAGTTAATGAAGGGTATGTCTTTCCCCTTCCACGAAACGCAGTGTCGGACATATGAAATTTCCGCGCCTTTCGCGAGAAATGCTGATCCCAGTATTCCGTCGGTAGGAATTGGGAATGCGTCCGGCACGACGTGAAATTCTATTTCGGTCTCGTCGACCGTCAACATCGCGGAGCCAAGAGTCGATACGTGCCCTTCCGTGATACCGGATATATTTACAGCGTTATTGGTATTGATTGACACGCCGGGTTTTAGTAGCGAGATCTTAATTATGTTCGGTTCAGCTCCGGTATCTACCATTGAGTTCGCTTCGTCGCAAAGCTCGGGACAAGCGACCCGGACGTGGGGCACGGTGGTATCGGACTTTAGTTCGATTCGGGAGATGGCTCGCGGTTCTCCCTGGGCTCCTCTTGGCTTATTGCTCGAACTCGGTGTGGGTCGCGGGGACTCGTTTCCTCCCGTCGGGGACCCGAAGCAGATGGGAGGTTTCGTCCGTTTCCCGACTGGTTTCCACGGATGCGATTATTATACTCGCGCTTCCTGCACTCATGAATGTCATGACCCGCGTTCTTACAGTAGTTGCAGGATTTAGCGGGTGAGCGCGGTGCGACTTCCGGTCTATGTGAGTCATGGTGGGGCGGCATATACGCATCGCGGGATCGAGGGTTATCGCGCGTGATATCGTTTCGGATGGCACGCGAATCGTGTCGCGTTGCGTAGGGGGACTGATATCGGTATCTGTCCGGCGTCGGGCTTCTGTTACGATTCGCGTTATCATTATCGCGATAGGGCGAATAGGATCGCTCAGGGCGGCGGTAATCCGATCGCTGATTATAACGCGAGGACAGGTGTGAGGTGTCGTTGTTACCAGCCTTATCGGTTCCGGATTCGGTGAATCGCACCTGTCGCTCTGGGCGGTCGTAGCGGATTTTGTCGATTTCCGCTTCCTTGTGGAATTCGATGGCCTCGTCGAAAACGCGGTTCAACGGGGCGTTGCGGTACGTGCGCATTCCGGATCGGAGGTTTGGTATTAGACCGCTTATGAAGCTATCGCGTGTCAATGCGTCTACGTCAGCAACGTTGGGACGCGATCTGTCGCAATCTAGTATTGCGGCTCGGAGGTCTTTCACGCGGCTAATGAAATCGAGGATGTGCTCGTTCGATTTCATATATATGTTGGTCATTTCGCCGCGGTAATGATCAACTGAGTGTCGCGGTCCTAGCACATCTTTAAGGCGATTGCAGATGTGGGCGACGGTGTCTAGGTGTTCGTCTTCTACAGCTGTGTAGGCGCGACCGCGTAATTTTGTAATTATCAATTTAGCCAAGGTTTGCTCGGCTTGGGTCGGCACGAGGTCACGGGCGCGATGACAAGTGCGTACGAATTGTAACACGGGCATGTTATTCCCGTCGAACGTGGGGATCGAGTCTATAGCGGCTTTCATCGTGTAGCTCGCGCTTTCTGACGGCATTTCGGGTTGACCGTGGCTTGTGCCGGGAAGATTACGACTCGCGTCTTCGTCCGGAATTGGTATAGGTCGCGGCGTCACGCGGTGGTCGTCGAGGGCCTTAGTATCTCCTTGCAACTGGGAGATTTGTGCGCGGAGACTCGCGTTATCCGAAAGGGCGTCGCGGAGGGAGTCGCGGTCTTTCCGGTACTTTTGTTTTGCTTGCTCGGCATCGACGAGAAATTGTGATCTTTCCGCTTCAAAAGCAACTGCTTCTTCGCGGAGTCTATGCTCTTTCTCGCGGAGTTGACTCTGTAGCATTTTAATTTCATCTTCGGACATTTTCGATGAGTTATTGCGAAGATTTCCTGCGGGACCGTCTGGAGTTTTTAACATTTTGAACCGTGGTGGTTGAGATCCCACCGCTGCCACCAATTTGTTACGTCCCGCGGTTGGTTACACGATGGTAAAAAGACGCTTCGCGATTTTACCGCGGAGAGACGCTTCAAAATTACAACCATTTGGCTCACTCGACTCGTACGTTCGAAGTCTAGCCGGGTCCACGGTTCCACATAAATATGTAGATATGCTACTCACCAACAGTCCTGGACAGATTGCAAGAAACAGAGGCAGATGGGGCAGCCGTGATCCCTCGGATTGGCTACGGAGAATGGGTCGGTGTCCTTGTCCCTCTTAGGTCGATCTCTCTCTCTCTCTCTCTCTCTCTCTCTCTCTCTCTCTCTCTCTCTCTCTCTCTCTCTCTCTCTCTCTCTCTCTCTCTCTCTCTCTCTCTCTCTCTGGAGATTGGTCCTGATGCTGCGCGGCCGCGAGATGGTGCGGACGTTCGCCGAATGGATTGGATTGTTAGACACGAGAGGGCGAGATAACTGGCGTGATTAGTGTTTACAACCGGCGCGACGCGGCACTCTCTTGCGCGGGATTGGCGGATAATAAATGACAGGATTTGAATGGTTAACACTAAGTATATATATTCAAAAATAGTTGAGATACAAAGGCGCTAAATACTAAGATTGGAACAGCTAGATATAGTAACGCTTGAAGATAGAAACGCGAGATGTTGACGCGACCAGGTCGCGGATGAGAACCAACTTTCTCGGGAATTGTCCAGACCTCCTTCGCTCGGAGATCGCGTGGAGGGGCGCGTGACGTATTACGCGTCGTAGTGGGGCTCGCTAGAGCGCGGTGACGTAATAACGGGACTTAGAATTCTATGTGATGTAATGTAGTGGCTATCTATATATTATACAACTTATGGCCTAACGCGACATCTAGTTATAACTAAACACAACATCCCGACGGCGCGACATCTATTCAGAAGCTAACGCAACATGTCGATAGGCGTGACATCTAGTTATAACCTAGCGCAGCAACACGTCGGCAGACGTGACACCAACGACGGTATCTCGTCGGTGCAGAAGACCACGAAGGAAATTCTCGTCGGTGAGAAGGTGAATCATCACGGAACCATACCGATTATCAAATGTTACATTCTCCGACGAACGTATTCTAATTAAACAGATATTTTTTTCTTTAGTGTTGCTTTTTAAGATTTAAAATATTAAAAGTAAAACTAATATCAAGAACGAAAAATTCGTAAAAATATTTTACGTAAGAAATGATTAAAGCATAATTTTAGGAAAATGAATTTCTACTTCAAATTTCATATGAGATACCTTGTTTCGTATCTTTCCCTGCTTGGAAAGATTCGCGGGAAACAATGAAGAATGCAACGAAGCTCGCGAGGAGAATTAAAGGATTGTGGATGAGTGTGTAACTGGAATGGTATGAAAGTATGCTGAGTGAAAGTGGAGAAAGCGGACTGTATGAATGAATTGAATGGAAGGCAGATTTGCAATAAATTAACTGTATTTTCTTACTGTAAAGTTTCAGTTTGTCAGACAACGGTTGAAGAAATATAATAAATGAATGATAAGCGAACGATCTCGAAATTTGCCTCTTGTTACGTAACGCACAGCTGACTGGGGTTTTTCAGAAAGAGAGAGAGTAACGGTTCTCTCTCGGTTTTATTACCTCGATCCTTCGGGAAGTTCGTCACGCACAGATGTTTTCGTTTTTACTTCGAGAACGTTCCAGAAGGATCGAGCCTGTTTTCCGCGAATCACGCTTGAGGGTTTCGCCCGCGCGAGCCTCGACAACAGACGCTGTTTGTCAGTGTTCTAGCGCGTGTCGCGGGACACTCTATGATTGGCAGTCGCGCGGTTGAGAACGGTGAGGCATTATGGCGTCCGCACGCGCCAATCTCAAACATACCTTAATTTGTAATTTAAAAATGTTTCATGAACAAGCAATATTTCCTTACACTTTTTTTATAGTGTTAGACACGATTATTGTATCTTCGGGTTTGTCGCCGCGACCCCCGTGTCACCTTAGCAGCGGAGCGTGTTTAGATTCCGCGAAACGAGCTCCCATGCGTGGAACTGGTGGGGTTACCCGTCCAAACGGGTAACATCATAGTTCGGAGAAATTCAAAATCAGTTCCGTTGTACTTTCCTCTACGAATACACGCGAATCTTACATGATTATTCGTTTTCTCTCCTCTGCGAGTTCAAGCGAAGCATTATCAAGTTGTCATTCTTTCTGATGTACGTTACTCCTCTGAGAGTAACCGCGAAGTCGTGCAACGTACGATCTGCTCATTTATATTAGTAAAAATTAAACGAGACGAACAAGCCGCAGAAACCCGGTTTGGAATTCTGACCAGTGAGTTCGGTTAATTCGGTACCCTCGGTTCAAACTCCTGTTCCTAGTCTTCCTGCATCACTATCCCGGCGTTTATCGTTTCCCGGAAAAGTATCGGCGAAACAGTTTTTGGTCCTTCGAGCCGGATACGCGGATAGACAAAGAACATTCGGAACCAGTGTACGGCCGCTAACAAACTGTCGATTTCAAACGGGAGTACGTATTGTGTTTCGTGACTTTCAAAAGTGACAACAGTTTGCACAATGAACACGAGTGTCATGGAGACCTTCGAGGCGGTCCTCGAGCGCCAAACCCAGCCGTTCACACAGTTGACAAAAATACTGACCAACACCAAGAAGAAAGGTGTGGACAACTACACGGTGGAGTACTTGGACTCCAGGTTAACCATGTACCAGGAAACTTGGACACAGATTACCCTCTTCAACGGCTACCTACAGGCGTACCGAAAGGCGGACAAATCGAAGGCGGACGTTCCGTATTTTAAAGCTGACTCCATGGATAGGATGGAGGACGCGTACCTCGAGGGCTGGGCCTACCTACGGGACGCGGTCGCACGCCTGCGACCCCCGATGACCCCCCCTCAGGCAAATTCATCGTTAGCGTTTCCTGCACCTCCGGTAAACAGCGTCGCACACATAAGATTACCACGGGTCGAACTACCGAAATTCGACGGCGAATACGCGTCGTGGAAGTCGTTCGAATCGCGCTTCAGCTCCGCGATAATAAAAAACGAAACATTGTCGGATGCGTTGTCGGAAACGCTGTCAGCCGAAACAGCAGCTTCCCTCCCCCGCAGAATCGTCGAGTTTCTCCCGGCAAAAGTCGACCGCGCACGTAGTTGAAGAAATACGTCCCTCCGCTCTATGCTTCTTATGCAAGGAAGCACATTCACCTCGGGATTGCAGCACGTTCCGAAAGCTTTCCCCCCTTGCTCGGTTCGAAACGATAAAAACACAGCATGTGTGCATTAACTGTCTAAGCGCCGATCATACCGTGTCGAATTGTCCGAGCACGAATGTTTGTCGACAATGTGGCGGGAAACACCACACGTTATTGCATCGAGGGGAACAGCGGGCCCCCAGCAGACCCAAATCAAATGGCCATTTCAGTCAAGCTGCCCCATACAAGCCACCGAGGGCAGAATCGTCTGACCTTGCGCAGGGACCCCCTACGCTCGCGTCATCTGGCCAGACAGCGCGACCCTCGGTCCGTGAAGGAACATGCGAGAATGACGCGACCCACTTCGCCGAAGCCGGCACGAACGGCGGAACAACCGTCCTGCTAGCGACCGCGATAGTAACCGTTTTCGCGCCGAACGGCCAGTCGCGATTGGCTCGCGCGCTCCTCGACCAAGGCTCTCAATCTTCGTTCGTCTCCACGAACCTAGTGCAACAATTGCGATTGCATAAAATCCGAACGCCCATCTCGGTGACGGACCTCGGCGGCGAGCACACGAGTCACGTCGATTATAGTGTGCAACTGCGCGTAGGAACTTCCCCGAAGTCTTCGTCTGTCTTTTCTACCCGCGCGTTTATAGTACCGAATATCTCCCAGTACGTACCGCCGCCGATCGACGTTGACCTTTACCAAGAGCTGTCGAACCTTACGCTGGCTGATCCCACCCCCGCCTCGAAGCAACGCATCGAGCTGTTGCTCGGAGCGGACGTATTCGCCCAGGTTATCCGTCCAGGTATCCGGAATACACGGAACAATGAACCGGTAGCACAAAATACCGTCTTCGGATGGATCTTATCTGGACGCACCAACCCTGCAGACGCCCCCACCTTCGCGATCACCTCGCATCACGGAGTAACCGTGGATCCACTGGAGCGCGCGTTGTCTCGATTTTGGGAAACGGAAGCAGTCCCCGAATCGCGTACTTTTACTCCGCTAGAGAACGAATGCGAGCGACATTTCCGGTCGACATATTCGCGGGACACTATCGGTCGATTCATCGTGCGACTGCCGTTTTCAAAACCGCTCCCCGACGACTTTCTCGGCGATTCCCTCCGAGGAGCATCTACGCCCCTTAAGCGTTTGACCCTTAAACTACGCGATGACGAAAGGGTCAACCGACAGTATACGCAGTTCATTCGCGAATACGAATCATTCGGGCATATGACGCGCCTCCACCGCATTGACAGTTTACGGACGTATATTCCGCATCGCGCCGTTCTGCGGGAGGACAGCTTGACGACTAAACTTCGAGTCGTATTTAACACGTCACACCGTACATCGAGTGGTTATTCGCTTAACGATATTCTCCATACCGGACCGAAGCTGCAACTGGACATTTCACGAATATTGTTAGAATGGCGCCTCCACAAATTTGTACTCGTCGCGGATATCGAGAAAATGTTCCGCCAGATCTTCGTCCACCTACAAGATCGTAAGTACCAATGTGTCTTGTGACTAGACACGCGCACGAATGAAAGTTTAAATTTTTAGATTTTTCAACATATCCTCCTAAAATTGTGACGAGCAAATGGAGGGGATTTTCCTGATGAAAATGAGGTCAAATTCGAGTGTAATCGAACAAGTTTCACTGATACGTAATGTTACGATAAAAATTACAATCTCATTAAAGACAGTCCAAATGATGTCGTGTTTGGACTCATTTTGATCGGGATAAGCTGTACAACTCATTCGTATTAACAATATTGTTCTGATTAAAAACATAAAAGCATAAATTGCCAATAATGCTTTTACGAGGTCTTTGAACACGACCCCCGTCGATGACCGTGATGCGCCTTCGGAGCCGGCTTAAGCGAAATGTAACCATTTACATATGAAATGCTTCCTTTACCAACATCTCTGGTCTCAGAACAATAAGAATATGTTCACGCAAGAGGTACTTATCAAATTTCTTTTCGATTGCTAATGCATCGCTGACTGTCGTGAAATAAGCATGAATGTACCTAATTCCAGAGTCTGGTACTTGCTCGATGAAAGTAGTGGCGATCGGACGATAATCATTCAAAAGAGTTAATATCTCCTTTAGCTCTACACTGGGATCGATATTGGCTATAATCACCTCTTGAGATGGAATAATGGTTTTTTATTTCTGTAGACCAAGGAAGGAATTTCATCTTCGTTAAATGTACTCTCCATTGTCTTTGTAGTCTGGTCAGCAATTTCAGAGCTGATCGAAATTTCAGACCTTCTTTTGTTCATCTGTAACATGTTCAGCTGTTGTGGCAAACTTGACGTTGATCCAACAGAGGTGTCACAATCACTGTCTATTTTACTGACCACATTATCAAAACCCGATTGCTTCTGAATTGCTTCTTCAGAATTGGAGGGTTTGATTAGTCCTGTTTTCCCAGGATTCCGTTTATTATTGGTATCATTCTTGTATATATGGAAATGGAAACTGACATAGAAAATAAAAATAAAATCAAAAAAATTCCAATCAGGCTATATCCAGAAAATCATAAGGGACCAGCATTACTAGAAATAAAACTTGATTCAGCAAACATGAAGGACAGAAAAAGAGAAAATTTAATGGAAATTTGAAAAGTGACTGTCCCGGAGGGTTTGAAAACCCCTTTCAGTTGAAAACCATAAAGTTGGTTTTCTCTAGTGAAAGATCGAGTCCTATTTTTACTAGATTTCTGTTTACCTCTTTCAGTGCCTTCTCGATAGATATTTTAGCATCAGTTGTAGCATAGCTACATAACTTAAGTTTGCATACTTGGCATCACGGACACAAGTGATGCACGAACACACGAATTTGCGTGTTAGTGAATACGCGTCAGCATGGCTGAAATTCAGGGTAATAACGACAAATTCGAAGACATTTTTTGATGTTACTGAGCAGGGTAGAAGTAATAGAAAATGCAAAACCCCCACGGACCAACACCATGATCTTTTATCATTAAAGCAGGCAGCTTTATTAGTTCATGAAACTCTGGCTAGATTAGTGGTTTATGGATGTAATAATCACAAAGTTTTGTTAACATCATTAGCAGGTGCATGTTCTTGTAAAGAAGATTTGGAAAAATTGGAAATCGAGCTAGATTGGAGAAACATAAGTGAATACCCACGGATCAACACTTTGAAAAAATTCGCATAAACCCGATAAACACACTCCAAGACAAGTTGGACAATTAGATTTCATTAGCCAATTCGCCACCAACATTCAACATATTTCCGGACGCTACGATGTGGTCGCGAATGCATTGTGCAGAACTGCAACAGTGGATAAGGGCATTCATTTCGATGAGCTAGCGACAGACCAGCCAAGTTGACTCAGAGTTGCAGACGCATATCGCCAACAACGTCAGTCTGAAGCTAAAAAACAGACGGCCCACGATTATACCATCACTAGGTCAAGTTAGGGGACGAGAGCCTTGTCTAAAAGAAAATGGTCAGAGTGGTTTCGACAGTCGAAGAGAGCGGATCGCAGTGCATAGTACAGAACAGCGTGGTATTACTAGATTCTAATCAAATATAGTTTTCACATTATCTTAAACACAGACTTGATTTAACGAAACCTTCCAATCCTCACAATCTTTATGGGGGCTCGGCCGAGATAGAGTGAGTGTATAAGTGTATAAGTGGACTGTGAGGATTGCTTTCCGCGTAATTCAGCTTACAAACTTCAAAAGTGGGATCACTTTTTAAGTGATCTCTTAAAAGATCAACATTGACAATTATCACCAACTATTTAAAACGTGCGACGCTCGCCTCATACGGGACTTTAGTGGACAGCAGAGTTGTCTTCTAATCGTGTCTGTGTTTCTTGTTCAATTATCGCGAGGATATCATGGTGTCGTTTGTGTCATATTCGCATGCCGAACATGACTTAAAAGGGAGTCATGCCAACGCTCCGCTGGTAAGTACTGTTAACGCACAATTGTACTTTTTCGACAAACTTGTACCATTGATCGAGTTTGTCCAAAGATAATTGTGTAAGTACCGGAATTATCGTCCTAACTGTTCTCTCGACCTGCCCGTTCCCTCGTGGAATCCCCGTCGTAACTAAAATATGTTAAATTCTTTCATCCATACAATAGTTTTGAAAGTCGACCGAAGTAAACGCCGCTCCTCGATCGGAAATAATTCTTTCGGGATTTCCGAAACTGCAACGGTGGATAAGGGCATTGATTTCGATGAGCTAGCGACAGACCAGGCAGTTGACTCAGAGTTGCAGACGCATAATGCCAACATCGTCAGTCTGAAGCTAAAAAACAAACGACTCACGATTACACCATCACCGGGTCAGGTTATCCGGCTATAGAAACTTGCCAGTTAGTCTTGCTTAAACCGTCGGAGAGCGAAGTTCCATTCTTTCCATTTATTCAAACTACTGATCAGTAAATTAAAACCTATCATCTGGTATTTGCATGACCGTCCGTCCGCCGTTTGAGCGACCGGGACCATCTGCATACTGGTGCAATCGTCAACGCGGGATTAGAGTCGCAGATGGCGGTAATTAAACAGCGAAGCACCACATATCTATCAGCGGTGGGACAATCAAAAAATATGACAGCCACGGGTTGTACACAGAACACACGCGTTCTAGTGATGTACGAACACACGAACTTGCGTGTTAGTGAATACGCGTCAGCATGGCTGAAATTCAGGGGAATAGCGACAAATTCGAAGACATCTTTTGTTGTTACTGAGAAGAGTGGCAATAATAGAAGAGGCAAGACCTCCACGGGTCAACAATCTGATAAATTTCGCATAAACCCGATAAACACACTCCGAGACAAATTGGACAATTAGACTTCATTAGGCAATTCCATCCAAGTCCATCCACAATACAGTGATCTAAATCCTCTGGAGTAAATTAGGGCTTAGCCTGGTATGGGAGCTCTACAGGACTGGACATTTTTTCCCACCATTGAACCAAGACTTCAATGGACGATGATGGAAAAAATCAAAACATTGCAACGTTACAACCTTTTGGTTCGTTAATGTTTTGACTTCAACGACGATGTTTGACTTTAACGTTAGACTTCAAACGTCACGCTACAGAATTAATAGCAATTTCCAAGGCAATTTACTGCGCTGGACGCGCATACGCAAAACACCCGTCCAATATCCCATCGTTGAACTCGCCAGCAGTGATGGGATTTCAGACGGGTTTTCTCGCGCATGCGCGCCTAAAACCAATACCGTAGCTATATTGTGGAGAAAGTCGTGGGGAAGTGTTATTATCGGGAATGTGCCAAATGCAACGAACTAATATATATACATACATTTACGCATATTATACATTCATTTTTCAAAATTAAATCATCACAAATTTTGCGAAATTATGCGACTAAGGTACCCCAGTTTAGCCAATCTTATTACTTTACTGACGACAAAACCGTCGCGTATGCGCAAAAAAAAACCGTTCAATTTCCCATCTCTGCTTGCCAGGAGGTAACCAGCTGCCGAAATTTGGGAGTCATTGTTGTGCCGTCCGTTAGGAATATTCGTAGTTAGTCTGTGTACGTATGGGTAACCGTACAAAAGTAAATTGGACCCGAAATAATACAAGCAAAATCGACTCTTCATCTTGAAGGTACGTAAATTATTGTAACTGTGAAGTTTCCCAGTTAACCAAATGCTGTTTCGAACAAAGGGCCTAACCCAGTGATTAACCACCGAACTTTAGTGTTAAACAGAATATCGCCATATTCGCTTTCCACATCTTTCAAAAATTCTTTAAACTCACCATGGTTTAGTCCTCGAAATCTAATAAAATTTACAATTCTAATAATAGGTGGAACTAAATTAGACATTTTTAAAACTTTAGCACCCAAATTTTCTTGGTGTAAAATACAATGCGAAATAAATATTTCACGGCCTGTTAAATTTTTAATATCTTTCGATAATAATCCCGACAAACCAACATTCATACTCGACATGGCTCGAGCTCCAACTGTACTTGTTCCAACAATCTTTTCCATTGGGATATTTAATACATTCAGAACAGTGAAGAGGATTAGGACGGGAGGTTTAGATGATGAGGACGAAACATTAATTCCAAGCTCGAAATATGATGCTACATCTAATGTTGCACTAATATCGACAAATACAAGTCCTGAACGTGAAATTGATCAAGAAACGTTTATTGATGTCGAAGAAGTTGTCATTGATGCGTCATATATAATTGATAAAACATTAGAAGTATCTGGGGTTGAATATTTTGCAGGATTTGTGGTCATGAAATATGTTGCAAAATCTGGTTGCGAACAATGTTCGATCTCATTAATTAGCGAAAATCACGAATTCCTGGACGCTACAGATACATAAGGGAGAACGCGCTGATTTGTGTTTTGTCAGTACACGCTAACCTTTCATCGTCGTATTTTAGGGTCGCACTGATGATGATTTAGTTGCTTGCACACATTGTATACTCTACGTTCTGTCACAGAACCGAATTATAAACGAAACTGGAACCGAAAAATAACAGTTATAGGATCGATATAGTAGGGGAAAAGTCACATAAAATATTATTTAAACATATTTGTGTGATCATTCACCGGTAAAAATCAGGGGGTATAGCCACAAATTAAAATGGACGACTTGCAATTATTTCCAACTGAGACCATTACTCTGGAAACATTATTAAAAATGATACAGCCAAGAAATAAGGAGCAATATCGGATGGTCGACAGCTCGGAAGTGAGTTATATGTTTGGGGATATAGAAATCTTCACCAAAGGGAATATGATATCACCAGAGTCATGCGTACAACTAAATACATTGTCACCATCCAATTTTAAATTACCAGAAGAATATAAGAAACTCAAAATTCCTAGTTTCAGGGCAACAAATGTTCTTAACATCAACACAAATCTACTCGAGGATTTATTCTCAATGATGATGCACAATCAAGACTTAATAGACGGAGGTGTAGAGAACTTACACGATTGGTTATGTTTGTTTTTAGTCTATGGAAATGATTTCTTTGCAATTATAAGTAAATGCGCCGAGAACTCCGATGAAGGAGTACAGATTAAAGACAAGATTAAAGAAGATTATACATTAAAGGTAGTAAATAAACCGGACTTAAAAAATTTAGACGATTTTCGTTTATTAAGATTCCTTTGGAACCTTAATATGTGTCACCGGACACGTAACTCCGCCGTTCCTAGTCCAGTCAAATAGGTGAATCAGCCGGGCAAAAAGGGCGAAGATAAGGTTGGAGGATGATGCGGCATAACAGTACTGTGTACACTTCCGTTTTGGGGGATCGTCCCATTTTACAGGCACGCTTTCTTCATTATTCATTACATTTTCTGTTAGCAATTTTGTGTACTATGCTCTGAATTTCTGTGGATCCTTTGTACAGTACTGAATTGTACTGTAAACAGTAAGATTACATTGAAAGTAAAAGAATGTTGTTATCAATATTCTTTACACTCATTGTAGTGTGTAGGAATGAAGCATTTAACATTCAGTCCAGTTATGGTAAAATTTCTGTGTACTATGCTCTGGACGGCACTGAACACATTTATTCTATGGCGATATGGACCATCGCTGGGATCAATTACTTTTTTAATCAAATCAAAAAACAATTTCCCTTTAAGAGTCGATGATGAGCGGGAAGATTCTCGTAACGGAAGCCTCCATCGAGGCAGTCGTGTTTTGTGATAAAGTCGACTGTCGAATACGAAGATTCTGAAGACATCTTTTGATGTTTCTAAGAAGAGCAGGATCAATAGAAGAGGCAAGACCTCCATGGGTCAACAATCCGAAAAATTTCGCATAAACCCGATGAACACACTCCGAGACAAATTGGACAATTAGATTTCATTAGCCAATTCGCCACCAACATTCAACATATTTCCGGACGCTACGATGTGGTCGCGAATACGTTCTCCAGAACTGTGTCACGTCCGGTGGTTCGACCGCTCAAGAATCAAACGATTAAAACTTCAGACAAAGAATTATTATGAACTATTGTTGAAACCCAATAACGTCACGCGAGGAGAAGGAAATAAATAGGATTAAGATAGGTGTTAAAATTTCTAGGAAGTTAGCGCACAAAACAATTCCAATTATCCTCCTGCGACAGACGCAGTCAGGATCGGTGTCACCCTGAAAAATAAACAGAAAGTGTGTCCAGTTATACTAAGTTCCAAGAAGGCACACTGATCCCATGGTAAGAGTGACGCACATTGGATAGAAAAATTAGAAGATTAAATCAACATCCTATTGAAACAAAGGACTGTCCATCCTATAAAAGGGAACCAATATAACAAAGATCAATCATTCTGTCATAGAGTTCGGTCCAGTTCATTCCGTTACAAAGTTTTGAAAGTTTGTCACGCAATAAAACAACAGTTCTGTTTTAAATAAATCACGGGTTTCTGGCGTAAAGTGCGGTGAAGTGCTTTTTAATTAAAAAGGGTGCCCAGTGACCCTCCTACAAGCACAGCGACTCCGACTTTCCGACTTGCGAGCGAATTGAAATACCAGCGCCCTAACTTGCGAGGAATCCAGAAAAGCGGCGACTTTCGCGAAAGCGAAATATTTGTAAGCTATCTAGTTCACGCACTAACTACATACAATCTCTATTTGTAAAATCATATTTAAAATATCTGATTCAGCACATAATTTTGAATAAATCAATAATTTTGTTGTTTTTTGAAAATAAGAATATTTAAATAATCCTCAATTTCCCGAACCGTAGCCGGTGTATGCAGGTAGGTTCGAAACTGCGTCCTATCCTCTTAAAATCGTAATTCATCCCACTTGGGACGTAACACTATCAAAGCTTGCAAAGGAGTATCTTTGTGTTATGGCAACATCTGTTCCTTCCGAAAGAGTATTCTCAAAGACTGGCGAAATAATTAGTAAAAAAAAAGAAATAGATTAAAAGACAATATAGTGAATAAAATATTGCTTCTTAATATGTACAAAATAAATCCTTTATTATGTCTACTTCGTATATTTTCGTTTTATCTACGTTTTTTTCTTGCCGAAATGTTCCAGTATTTCCACTCGCGGCATTTCTATACTCATGTCAGGTCGGAACTCGCAGTCAAATTTAAAGCATCGAGATATTTGAAGGAATCATTTGGCAATCGATACATATAGTATAGAAACAGCTTATAGTGATCATGAATAGATTACTTCTGCGAATTTGATTGCAAAGTGGAAGAACATTGACCCCATCGACTCGATACTTTCATAGGGTGTATTAACGAAAGTTTGTTGTGCATTGTAGGTATTAACGAAAGAACCCTCCCCCGCCCTAAAGAACAAATTCGGTCATTCAAAATAGGCAGAATTTTTCATCAAAATAGGCAGTTTTTTGCAAATATCTCGGAAAATAAAGATACCGCAGTACTGTGCGGACTAATGGCCTGTTTTTGGGCACTTCTCGTAATTTGGTTATTAATGTGTATATATATATATAAGGCGCTAAAACTCAAGGAACGTAAAGAATATATTTCACAGAAGTCATAAGAAAATACCAATCCCTACGACCCATATCCCATAAATTCCAAGTTCAAGAAAACAAAATCTATTCAAATTAAAACATTGATAAAGAAATAATGAGGAAATACCTGCAAAATTACTTCTTAACCGTTCAAAAGGAAACATGAGATCCTGGGGTGACCGAGGAACCAGTGCGTGAGGTAAAGAGCGAACCAGCATTGCATCCGTTGGCCAACCTCACCCATTTGAAAACACTGGAAATAAATAATAACATGTATCACTCAATGAATACATATATAGAAACAACTTATCGTGATCATGAATAAATTACTTCTGTGAATTTGATTGCAAAGTGGGAGAACATCGACTCGATAATTTCATAGGGTGGATAATAAAAATCTCCTTGTGGATTTTAACCAAACAACCCTCCCCCGCCCTAAAGATCAAATTCGGTCATTCGAAATAGGCAGAATTTTTCATCAAAATAGATAGTTTTTTGCAAATATCTCGGAAAATAAAGAGACCGCCGTACTGTGCGGACTAATGGCCTGTTTTTGGGCACTTCTCGTAATTTGGTTATTAATGTATAAATATAAATCAGAAATTGTTTGCAGAAAATTAAATTTACTGTGGCGGCCCGTGCAAATAGCACGCCGACGAACCGCCAATATACATTGTAAACGCGGCGACGACCGTCCTCGGAAAGCCGCAAAGAAACACGTGAAGATCGGCTCCGGGGACGGTCGCCATCTGTTAAACAATTGAATGACGCGAGGGAGAGGTGGTCAGTCAAAGGTATGTGATCGACACTCGGTCGCGAACGTCGATACACGGCAGTCGACGGTCCACCGACCAATAAAGACGTATACCACCGAACACGGCCTCGATCATTAGACCCGACACCCACATTTACCAATATAATTAATAAATTTAACAAGCAAACTTAACAAATCACTATTCGCTATAAACAATTTCGATCTATCTTTACATTCTTATTACTTTTCCAGTAGGTGTAAAACATATATTAAAAACAAATTAAGAATACGTAAAATGACATGATGCGAGTTACAGCGGGAAAATATCAGCACATCGATATTATCAAGCAGTTTAGTATATTGAGAATGCTAAATGTTTGCGATGTTTTATTATATATTTTGATAGTGAAATGGATATAATGAGTAATGATTAATGTTGATTCAGAATTTGTATAACCCTTATTGAAAATAATTATGCAATAATAACTATTTCCTAATTTATGTAAATAACTAGATGTGAACTAGGTATTTTATATATTCCTTTATATTATACTCCGGTTCAGTGTATAGTCGTAAAAATGTGTTGTCGCAAAATTGTTTATAATGTTGAAAATTAACGTTAAACTTCGTTAAATAGTTTTTGAAAGGAATGGATATATTTCCCTTCACTTGGCTGGAAGGTATCTTCTTTGGTAGGCTATCGAATGGCGCAAATTGTAATAAAACCCCTTCCAGGGCAGATTTTTGCCCCCCAAACCCGGCTATAGCCTTTGAGGTTATTTCGCGCCGAATATTTCGTTTCTGCCTAGGGCTTAATTTATTATATGGTTTTCGCGAAACCGACTTCTTCAAAATTCTACCATATTAATATTATACTACCGTAATAATACCACGTGGCAATACTTATCTGGCGTCTCCTCTGCTTCTATCCTTCCTTCCTTCGAATCCACTGCTCATCCAGTCTTCACTGCTTCAGAGTTAATTCACGAACTTAATAATTAGTAATTAACTAACAAAGGAATCACTAATCAAACAAGACGGAATAAGTGCGTGTGTCGAAAATTATAACATAATTACATTATATATAAGTGTTACATCCGATCCACTCGTCGCGGATTGCAACAATGACGAAGAACTTGCCGAACCCTTAGTCCGGTAATTTAACCCTTTCGTTACGGGTGCCGACTATAGTCGGCGGCCGCGAGACGACCTGTGGGTACGCGTGCCGACTATAGTCGGCGTTCACGAGACAACCTGTGTGCACGGGTGCCGACTATAATCGGTACAAAGTGTACATACAAGACAATCACAAAGTGGCGTTGAAAGACGTAAGTCCGAACATCGAAAACTACCGACGTGCAAAGTGTACACTTCGCACGGATGGCGCATATGGCCAACAACGTCAGCCTGAAGCTAAAAAACAGACGACCCACGATTACGCCATCACTGGGTGTTCGGTTTCGAGACGTGACCGTAGCCTTATAGCCTCATTCAATCGGATCCCGTTACCCAATATTAAATTGGCGGGTAACTTCTCGGCGACACGGGTACGCGACGCGTTCACAACGGTGAATCCCGAGCCTTACAACCTCGGGTGGATATACAGTGGAAATCCGCGCGGCACACTCGATAGTCGCATCGCAAAACACTGGATCAGGTTATTCGGCTATCGAAACTTGCCAGTTAGTCGTTCCTAAACCATTCGAGAGTAAAATATTATTGTTTTCATTTATTGAAACAGCCCCTTGCGGGCCACACGGGGATACCGCTCCATCTCCGTCAAGGTGGTGGGCCTCCTCGCAACGGTTCCATCGTTCCATTTGGCGGCGGCAGAGCGTGGGAAGTTATACCACATCGCCTGCTCGTTCCGCCGCCCGGCGGAGGTGGAGCTTATGCGCGGGGAGGATGAGGAGCTTGTGGCTCTGATACGCCAGGCCCGGGCGGACACGTTTGCTGAATGGGGGAAACTGCTCGCCCCCTCGACGCATCATACCGTACGGGGCCTCCTGTCCATATTTGGTATATGGTGCAAGAGGCGGGGAAGGTTGACCTTCCGCCTCACGCAGTTGCTCTCCGGCCACGGGTGATTTGGGGAGTGCATGCACAGGATGGGGCAGGAGACAACGGCGCAGAGTCACCACTTCGGTAATAAGTAGGTTAATGTTGGAATTTATTTCATAAACAGAACAAAATGAATCTGTTATTTCTTTAGAAGGAAGGATCGTTTTGATATACATTGTATCTGCAGTTAATATACATTGTATGTTGTCCCCGGCATGGGACCCTCGATCCTCTGATGTTCATATTGAACTGTTGGCTCCTCTGTTTCGTTTTCTTGTTTCATTCGCGACGTTTCTCTCAAACCGTAAAGACGTGTCTGACGACGTGTTATTAGAGAATTCGTTAAAATATAATCTCTATTCCGTGTGCTATAAAAGAGTGTGCTTTCTTTGTATATATGTTACCGTGAATGACCGAAATTGGAGAATGTCGACTTTCACCGGTGAATGTCAACAGATACCAAATACGTCGGTGAAAGATCGAATATTTTATTACATTATTGTATATTCGGACCCTGTCCGGTGTATGTCGACAATCACAGATATGCTCTGGTGGAGGTCCAAAACAGAAGAGTCAAAAAACAAGCGACTGGCTCTCTCCCGCCAAATCCTTTGTTCTGCTCGGAGTCAATCAGCTTTGTCAGTCTTATGCAAGCTTTGATAACGCGAGCAACGTTTTCTTAATTTTTTTTCCAATACACTAATATATACTAAATGGATACTGCAGTAAATCGTGATCTTTTTCTTGAAAAGTTAAATGCATTAATTGCGGGTAAACGAGCAGACAATTGTTTTTATTTTTCTCAAGAAAAGTATTCTAAAATACTTTCTGAAGTGGTTTCTGCTAAAATTAAATGCAACACACCTTTGGATTACAGACGATTAAAACGTTTTGATGTTTTAAAAATTAATGATAAAGAGAAGTTAATTGTACCATTAAAACCAGGGGAAACGAACATACAGTATTATGTTACCAATGAAGAATTATACAGTATACTATATGAAACTCACACCAGAATAGGCCACGGAGGAAGAACACGTATGCTTAAAGAGTTGCAAGTTAAATACAAAAATATCACATATGAAGTTGTAATGTTGTATTGAAATTTATGCAAACAGTGTCAAATGAAACACAGTGCACCTAAGAAAGGTATTGTTGTGAAGCCGATGGTTAGTTCTGAATCAAACTCAAGATGTCAAGTTGATCTGATAGATCTGCAGTCAATCAGAGATGGCGAATATAAGTTCATAATGGTATATCAAGATCATTTAACTAAGTTTGTCCAGCTACGACCTCTGAAAACTAAAAGAGCTGAAGAAGTAGCGCATCACGTTCTTTCAATATTTTTAACATTTGGTGCACCAGCAATATTGCAATCAGATAATGGTAGAGAATTTAGTAATCAAGTCATATCCGAAATATGCGTTATGTGGAAAGATGTTAAAATAGTTCATGGAAAGCCTCGTCACAGTCAAACACAAGGCTCAGTTGAAAGGGCCAATCAGGATATACAGAATATGCTAACTGCATGGATGAACGATAACGATACAAATAAATGGTCAGATGGTTTATCCTTTGTTCAATTTGCCAAGAACACTACATACCACGAAGGAATACGCCAAAGTCCTTATGAAGCCATGTTTGGCGTTAAAGCAAAAAGAGGCATAGCATCGTCTTTTTTGCCTGGCGAACAAATCGCAAATATTGAAACTGAAGAACAACTCGAAGAAATTGCCAATACTTCTGAAACCGAAGAACAGCTTGAAGAAACTGTTAATGCTTATAAAAAAAATTTGAGCGGTGGTCATACCGAAAACCATATTCCAAAGAAAAATATTGAAGAGGACCTACAACCTACAAAGTCTTCACATCAAATTCTGACTGAAAAACACGAGTTGATTTCTACAAAAAGAGCGGCCGCGAAAGAAAATCTTCTACTGCAAGCAACAAAAATGTTACGAACCTCACAAAAACAATTTCCTCCTGCTCAAATTGGTGATAATGTACGAATACAAGTCCCTGATGTCGACCGTGGTCGTACAGATAGCCGAAATGTGTTAGCGGTTGTTGTTGAAATACAAGACTCCGACTTCTATAAACTGGCAAATAAAAATGGTACCCTCAAGCAGCTTTACACACGTAATCAGTTCGTAATTTGCAAAGAAAAGTTACTTTCCATAGATGAGATTTCTTTTCAAGAAATGTCGATGAGAGAAGCAGCTGCAGCTAATTCGAAAAGCGGTGGACAAGGCTATACACGCTGTCATTGCAAAAGAAAGTGTTCCACAAATAAATGCAGTTGTAAAAGCAAGGGACTCTTGTGCAATTCAAAGTGTCATAATAGTTTAAGTTGTTGCAATAAATAAGATTTGAATCACATAAGTAAGTCATTTTTTTATTACTATTATTTTCTTTTCTCATGTAGAATGTACTGTGTATTTTAAATTCTTGGTCATTCCTTTCCTATTCAAAAGTCGATTCGCCACCCCGTTGCCCTCCCCAAATTTATTTTCGCCTCCTCTAAAAATCGTTGCATCTCCTAAACCGAGCGTCGTAGGAAGAAAATAACAAAATTTTGGGAGGATTTACCAGGGGCATACCACCCTTACCTAATCCCGTAGTTCTACTCGAAAGTCGATTCACCCCCTTCTACCCCCAAGTGATTCCCTAATTCTAACCCTAACCGTAACCCTAAACCTTTTTTATGAGGAAATGTAACGTAACGCACATAACCCGAAATTAATCACGACTTGGCGTGACGTTTTATAGCGACTGAATTACGGAGAAGAAAATATAAATCTCCAACATGTTCAACATTCACCATTAGTGCATGGTGAATGTCAACATTTACCGGTGTAAGTCAGAAATCAGGGTATTTAGCAAATATTTCGGACATACACCAAGCGACTATGTGAATGTTGACATTCACCGGTGAAAGTCGACATTCTCCAGATTTCGGTGTTTCACTGTAACATATATACCCATATCCCATTAGGTTATGGGCCCAGGACACGTTTTGCATTAACTCTATATATAGTTATTAGTTTATTTTGTTTTTTGTGTAAAGTACTTAGTGTAATTGTTAAGTATTTTTTTTTTTAATTGTGTTTGACTTGTAGTTTTTTATTGTTTCGTGACTAAGTGTAAGATACTTTGTATAAGTGACAATGGACACATTTAAAGACAGGAGAAATATTCCCCAGTTTAGTGGCATAAAATATAATGCGTGGAAACACAGGATTCCAAATTTTCTGTATGAGCTTGATATGCTGAAATTTGTTGATGATCTGCCGCCGAATCCAATCACGGCTGAATGGACCAAAGCCGAGCGTATTGCTAAATGTGCGATTGTGCAGTATTTGTCGGACACGCACCTCAAATACGATACGCCAGGAAGTACGGCGAAATCTATTCTAACCAAATTAGATTCCGTCTATGAAAGCCAGAGTACGGCTACAGAATTGTCAATCAGAAAGAGCTTGCTACGATTAAAAATGAAGAGTGATACTTCACTAAAAGACCACTTCGAAGTATTCGATGAATTGATAACAGATTTGTCGGCTGCAGGTGTGCCTGCCAGGGAAAATGAAATAATTTCTATCCTGTTATCGAGCTTACCACAAGCTTACGACACGGTATCGACTGTCATTGAGACAATGTTAACAGAAGCGAATATTACCATAGATATTGTGCAGAAAAGACTCTTAGATCACGAAACCAAAATCAAAAGTGAAAAAGTAGACAACAGTGCAAAAGTGCTGCAAGTACAAAGGATGGAAAGAGGAAATCAACGACCGAGCAATTTTGGAAATCAATCTAGAAGAGGAAACCACAAAGGACACTACAGAAGAGGAAATGGATTTAAACTCAACAAATCATCATTTGCTGGAAAATGTCACCAGTGTGGAAGAAAGGGACATATGATTAAAGATTGCTACCATTTTAAAAAGAGGCTTCAATATAAAAAAGAACAAAGCAACAATAATCAAAATTTACAAACTATTCAAACGGCTCAAGCAGTGCCGAATGAAAATGTCTCTGGCTACGCTTTTATGACCGGAAACTATAAAGTTGCGAAAAGTGAAAAATTAACATTTATCCTCGACTCCGGTGCATCGGATCATATCGTCAACGATGACAGTGTATTCTCACACGCGATCCAGTTAGACCCACTTATGAAGATTTTGACTGCTAAGAATGGACAGTATATCACGGCCACAAAGAAGGGACAAATACCTGTAACCAGCAACATGGGCATTGAAGGCGTGCTTGGAGATGTGCTGTACTGCCCTGACGTGCCGTATAATTTATTATCAGTCAGCAGATTGCAGCAGAAAGGAATGAGTATTAATTTCAACGAGAGAGGTGTTCAGATTATTAAAGACGGAAAGATGGTAATGTATGGTAAACCTTTAAATAATTTGGTATCTATGGTTTTTGGAATTACAAAGAAAAGAGTAAATTTATTGAACTCTTATATGCCTAGGAGAATAATTAATAATTATGAACTATGGCATAAGCGTTTAGGGCATATTGGAAAAACAAAATTTTTACAATTGAAAAATAGAGAAATGGTAGAAGATGTGACTTATCTCGAAAAAATAATTCCAGACGATTATCTTTGTGAAGCTTGTATTAATGGGAAACAAGCACAATTACCATTTGAAAAGGCAAAGGATAAGAGTCACATCAGGCAACCATTGTTTATAGTTCACACAGATGTTCGTGGCCCGATCACTCCCTCTACGATTAATGATAAAAGATATTTCATTACATTCATTGATGAGTATACGCATTACTGCGTAACATATTGGCTTGAAAACAAATCAGAGGTTTTCACAGTGTTTAAAGACTTCATTGCAAAAAGTGAAGCGCGTTTTAACTTAAAAACTGTCAATCTATATTGTGATAATGGCAGAGAATACTTATCGAATGAAATGAAAGATTATTGCATACAAAGAGGAATAAGCTATCATTTGACGGTCCCGCGGACTCCGCAATTAAATGGCGTTGCAGAACGCATGAATAGAACGATAACCGAAAAAGCACGTGCAATGGTAAACGGTGCAGGTTTAGGAAAAGAATTTTGGGGAGAAGCAGTTTTAACTGCTACATATTTAATTAATTTAACCCCGTCGAAAGCTTTAAGTGTAGATAAAACCCCATTTGAATTGTGGCATACTAAGAAGCCCAAATTAAAATATTTAAGGGTTTTTGGTTCAACAGTATACGTCCATAATAAAGTTAGGAAATCGAAATTTGATGAAAAATCTTGCAAGTGTATACTGGTAGGATTTGTACCAAATGGTTATAAAGTATGGAACGTAGAAAATGGGAAATTTGAAATAGTAAGGGATGTGATCATTGACGAAATTAATTACTTAAAATCTCGGCCTGTAATAAAGAAAAAAAAATATGGAAAGTGAAACTGATGCATCTCGAGAAGTGCCGAAATCAGTAGATATACAGTGTGGTTTTAATAAATCTGATAATGAAAAATCAGATGTATTAAAGAGGATGAAATCTGATAACAATAAATCACATATACTAGAGCCAAGAATAAAAGTAATGGTAGATCACATGGAAAATAAATCTGTGACTGAAACAGATATAGCAGGAGTGCCGGGACCAGAACAAAATGAAATAGTAGAATTAAAGGATAGCATTGAACCTAGAAGGAGTGATAGAATTAAACAACGACCGTCTATTTCGTATGAAGAATTTGATGGAGACGATGATTATCTTTTGTGTGCCCAGTCAATAGTTTTAAAAATTCCCACCTCTTTTGAAGAGATTAAAATGAGAGAAGACAGGATCAAGTGGGAACAAGCTATTGCTGAGGAAAGAAACTCATTGATTATTAATAATACTTGGGATTTAGTACCGAGGCCAAAAGATAAAAACATCGTCGACTGCAAATGGGTTTTTACGATCAAAAATGATGAATCCGGAAATCCATTAAAATACAAAGCTCGACTAGTGGCTCGTGGTTTTAGTCAAAAATATCTCGAAGATTATAATGAAACATTTGCACCTGTAGCTAGAATGTCTAGTTTTAGATTTCTTATAGCTTTTGCAAATCAATATGATTTATTAGTCCACCACATAGACGTAAAAACAGCTTTTTTAAATGGTATTTTAAAGGAAGAAATTTATATGCGAATTCCTGAGGGTGTCAAGTGTAACAATAATAATAATCAAGTGTGTAAATTGAATAAAGCTTTGTATGGTCTTAAACAATCAGCTAGATGCTGGTTTGAGATGTTTGAAAAAGCTCTTGTAGAAAAAGGCTTCCGGAACTCATCAGCAGATCGTTGCATTTATATTCTAGATAGAAAGAGTATATTAAAGAATATATACGTGATACTATATGTGGATGATTTAGTAATAATAACGGCTGAGATTGAAGGAATGAAAAATTTCAAAAATTATTTGAAAGATAGATTTTGTATGAAAGATTTAAATGAAATCAAACTATTTCTTGGAATAAAAGTGAATAGAACTAATGGGAAAATAACATTAGATCAGAGTGCATATATTAAGACTGTGCTTGAGAAATTTAATATGCTAGATTGCAAACCAGTTAGTACACCTCTTCCAAGTGTAGTAGACTACGTAGCTTTAAACTCGGATGAACAACACAATGCACCTTGCCGTAATTTAATTGGATGTTTAATGTACATAATGATTTGTACAAGATCCGATTTCAGTATTGCAATAAATATTTTAAGTAAATATTCAAATAAAAACAATAGCGAACTATGGCAAAACCTTAAAAGGGTTCTTAGATATCTGAAAGGGTCAGCTAATATTAAACTAACTTATGTTAAAAACGATTCTAAAAATCTATTGAGTGCATATGTAGATTCAGATTGGGGAGGCAATGAACATACGGATCGAAAGAGTACAACAGGGTATTTGTTCAAGATGTATGAACAATGTACAATCTGTTGGAATAGTAGAAGACAAAAGTCAGTAGCAACCTCATCCACTGAAGCAGAGTACATGGCTCTTTTTGAAGCCGTGAGAGAAGCACTATGGTTACGATCATTGGCAATGAGTATTAATATAAGTGTCTCTGATCCAATAATAATATTCGAAGATAATATGGGTTGTATTAATATTGCGAACAATCCGAGCAGCCATAAACGGTCGAAACATATAGATATAAAGTACCATTTCTCAAGAGAACAAGTTGAAAAGAATGTCATAAAACTTGAATTTATTCCCACAGATAGCCAACTAGCAGACACCCTTACGAAGCCATTGCCAGCACCTAAATTTAAGGAATTTAGAGCAAAGATGGGCCTGGAATAAAAAAAAAAAAAATAAAAAAAATATTCAGTAATAATAGTAATAATATAGAAATAAGATTATAATGAATATAGAATTATAGTTGTGATAGTATAAGTTTTTTTTTATATGGTCTGATTAGGTTTTTCTGGGTTTCCCTAATCCTAAGCAACAAATGTTGGACCATATGTAATTAGCCCCAGACGAAGCACAAGGAAGACATGTCTTTACTAAAATAATAGATTTATTTTGAGGGGGCGTGTTGGAATTTATTTCATAAACAGAACAAAATGAATCTGTTATTTCTTTAGAAGGAAGGATCGTTTGAATCGGCTTTTGATATACATTGTATCTGCAGTTAATATACATTGTATGTTGTCCCCGGCATGGGACCCTCGATCCTCTGATGTTCATATTGAACTGTTGCTCCTCTGTTTCGTTTTCTTGTTTCATTCGCGACGTTTCTCTCAAACCGTAAAGACGTGTCTGACGACGTGTTATTAGAGAATTCGTTAAAATATAATCTCTATTCCGTGTGCTATAAAAGAGTGTGCTTTCTTTGTATATATACCCATATCCCATTAGTTAAGATGTAAATAGTAGGGCGTGGCGGACCCCTTGGAGAAGGGTTAATCGGACCCAGGTAGGAGCGTCGTCCGCGGGCTGGGACCATGGACGCATTTGGTCGCCAGGCCCAAGCTCGTCCCGAGCGCACACTTAGTCGCCGGAAGTCTGTTCCTACCTGGGGTGCACATTTGGCGACCAGGTTCGGGGTTTTTCCTTGGCGTGCACATTTGGCCGCCAACCCTTGACTTTCGCCAGGACACGGGTGTTCGGTGCAAGGACACGAACTTTCTCCAAGGGGCACGTACAGGAAGCGACATCCCCACTGCAGAAGTTTCCTTGTTCGAAGGAAATTCCTGGAGGCACGGGGAATAGATATAAGCGCGGATTCTAACGGATGACAGAGTTCAGTCAGTCAGTCAGTCAGTCAGTCGTTGTCAATAGTCGTCATTCGCCGTCAGTTGTCGTCAGTTGTTCGTAGTCGTCTATCCGAAGTTCTTGTTTCATTGTTATTTCGTTTTCTTTGTTCCTTGTTACGTCGTTGAGTTTTTGTTGTTTTATTAATAAATGGTTATAGTTGTATTGGGTGAATCCTTACTTAACACCCGACCATACATCAACCAAAAGGGTAAGTTATATTAAGTTAGTTTAAGAATTACTTGCAAGAGTGCTGCCGACGTACGTAAATAACATGTTACGTTATTATGTTCCGCGACGTGTTGGCCGCAAAACGCACAAATGCTGACCTTCAAAGATCTTAAAGCTGCACCTCGTTGGGGAACACCGGGTGGATGACCCGCACGGTAAACCAGTAAAAAGTCTCGCAGAAAGAGATACAGATTCACAGCAGCCAAATCGGAAAACACTTCAACAAGCAAGCGCTTTAAGAGAAGCTTTCCTAGGCGTATCAAGCAGAGATTGGTGCGTGTCACAAGCACATTCGAAGCGAGATCACCGTCACAACGCTAAACTGGTGCGGATACCTACACAGACTGAGCCTAATCAAGATGCATGGGGTACTAAGTACCAAAAAGTGGGATCCGATAATCTCTGGGGATTGAAATGTACAGAAGTGAATGTGTGGCCTACCCATGTTGTCGGCGCTAGTATGTATGAGATACATCCTGACACAGAAGCAAATAACCGTTAGGTGTTATGGAGCGACTGATACATATTGGATGATCTCGACAACTGTTGCTGGGGCTAAGGAGCAGTTTATAATTAGGCCGAAACAGCCGTTTATATTTTTCTGCAAAGGACTTGTTAGAGTTGTTTTAGCTCATGTAATTGTTAGCAAAAACAAACTTCCTTCAGGACAGTGCATTTATGCGTTGTCACGTCCGGTGGTTCGACCGTAAATGAATAAACGCTTAGATAAAGAATTAGTATTAATTATTATAGAAAAACCCGATGATGTCGCACGAGAGGAAATAAAATAAGATTAAAATATATGTTAGCAATTCTACGCAGTTAGGTAGCGCGGAAAAAGACTCCAACTTATCTTCCTGCAAGACACGCAGACGAAGATCAGTTTACACCTTGGAAACAAACAAGAAGAATATTATGCCGAATTACAAGAAAAGACGTCGACTTCATAAGTAAAAGAACCCTGGCAACACACAGCTGACTAATCAGGAGACATTGAGAAGATCAACTCCTCAAAATGAGTTCAGTCAGTTAGTAAAAGATCCATACGTTAGACGCGTCGTGCAATTATTAACAGTTCTTTTTAAAATCTACGAGTTTCGACGTATAAGTCCCGCGAAGTGCTCGTGAAAGTTCAGCAACTTCGACCTGCGAGCCACTGCGGAAAACCAGCGACTACAACCTGCGAGCGCCCTCCCGAAATCAGCGACTGCAAACTTGCGAGCGATCTCCAAGAATCAGCGACTCGATAAATTAATATTATTATAAAGCGAAACACTTGTAAGTCCTCTAGCTTATGCGCTATACAAAATCCCTGCTTGTAAAGTAAAGTCCAACTTCGAATATCTGATTCAGCACCTAATTCTGAATAAATCGATAATTTTGTTGTTTTTTAAAAATACGGATACAACTTATTTAACCAATCCTCAATTTCCCGAACCGTAGCCGATGCATGCAGGTAGGTTCAAAACTGCGACTTATCCCCAAAAAATTATAATCCGCCCCACCTGGGACATAACAAAAATTGGTGACAGCGGTGGGATAAAGCGCAGTGACAAAGACCTTTGATCAACAAAATATTAGAAAGTTTTGGAAAGAACCTTCAATATATGAGTATGTATATCGGAAAATTAGTCCAGAGAAGCTGCTATCAATCCTCAGCACATTAACTTGTATGGGTAAACCAGTGATAAATTACATCAGAAACCCTGATATCCCACAGACCAACTATATAAAATCGATGAAGGTAATAGCGGGACAAAGGATCAATTCAGAAAGACAACAATGCCTGTCCCAAGGCCGAATTATCGCCCAGAGGAAGAGTTAGAAGAATTCTACGGGCCTATAGATGGGATAGTACCGACCCACTATCCAGAAACATACCGGAACCTCCTGAATCTGTACTGTGTCGTCGCACCACGACAAGAGACGTCCTATATACCTCACTGAAATAGGATATGTCGTGCGTGTTATGACCGCCTGATCAGAAGGGAACAATGGTACTGTGAAGAAGGAGGCTGGCACATCTTGTGTCAGCTAGATCCAGCCCAAACCTACTCCAAATATGGACTGCCCGCCGGGAATTTTCCGGACCGAGACGTACGGAGGAGACGTATGGACTACCGCCCCGAAGAGGAGGTATTGGAGGAATTTTATGGGCCGATGGATGGGGTAATACCACACCATTACCCTGAAACGTACCGGAATCTTCTAAATTTATACTGCGTGTGTACATCACAGCAAGAAGCATCGTACGTGTACCACCAAAATAGGATATGCCGGACATGTTATTGCCGCCTAACCCCAAGAGAGCACTGGTACTACGAGCAAGGGGGCTGGCACACATCGTGTGTCAGCTGAACCCGGCCCACACCTACTCCAAATGCCAAGACTGCGGTCGGCAACTAGGAAGGGTCCGTCAGGCATGGGAGTGCACGGAATGCATCGAAGAGCACTTCGAAATGAACGTGGACGAGTGATGGCTGATCCACACTGGCTACGCCCAAGAAGTAGTCACCCGATGGTGACAAGCGCACCCACACCATGTACACATTTTTTTTCCTCTCATCCCATTACATTTGGATCCTTCAGTGCAGGAATATTAGCAGTCCTTATAATCCTCAAATTTATAAAGGTGTCACGTCCGGTGGTTCGACCGCCAACGAATAAACCCTCAGATGAAGAATTATTATGAATTATTATGGACATCCGATGATGTCGCGCGAGGAGAAGTAAAAATAGGATTAAGATATATGTTAAAAATTCTACGCAGCAAGGTAGCACGAGAAACGTATCCAACTTATCTTCCTGCCAGACACGCAGATGAAGATCAGTTTTCACCCTGAGAACAAACAGGAGAGGTGTCCAATTATGCCAAATTATAAGAAAAGACGCCGACTTCATGGTAAAAAGATCCTGTCGGCATACAGCTGACTAGTCAGGAGACATCAAGAAGATAAAAAGATGCAAGGTAGAGACTCCTGTGCCAGCATCTTTGAAAAACAAAGGACTGTCCATCTCATAAAAAGGGGGACCAACTCCTCAAATTCAGTTATAAACAGTCAGTCGGTCAGACAATCGTGAACAATCAGTTATTCAGTCATAGTCAATAGTCCAGTAACCTCTTTTGAAGTTAAAATAGTTCATTCGGTTGTTTCGCGACAAACCGTTTCAAAGACCATTGTCAGCAGTCCGAGTATATTGTAACCGAATTCGAACCCGTGATCACGGTAATATTAATATTATTATTATTATTATCAAACTATTTGTAAGCACTCCAGTATATGCGCTATATAAACCATATTTGTAAAATCAAATTTGTAATCTCTGATTCAGAACCACACTTTAAATAAATCAATAATATTGTTGTTTTCAAAATAAGGGTACAAAGTTATTTAAACGATCCTCAATTTCCCGAACCATAGCCGGTGTATGCAGGTAGGTTTGAAACTGCATCCTATCCTCTTAAAATCGTAATTCATCCCACTTGGGACGTAACACTATCAAAGCTTGCAAAGGAGTATCTTCGTGTTATGGCAACATCTGTTCCTTCCGAAAGAGTATTCTCAAAGACTGGCGAAATAATTAGTAAAAAAAAAGAAATAGATTAAAAGACAATATAGTGAATAAAATATTACTTCTTAATATGTACAAAATAAATCCTTTATTATGTATATTTCGTATATTTTCGTTTTATCTACGTTTTTTTCTTGCCGAAATGTTCCAGTATTTCCACTCGCGGCATTTCTATACTCATGTCAGGTCGGAACTCACAGTCAAATTTAAAGCATCGAGATATTTGAAGGAATCATTTGGCAATGGATACATATAGTACAGAAACAGCTTATAGTGATCATGAAAAAATTACTTCTGTGAATTTGATTGCAAAGTGGAAGAACATTGACCCCTTCGACTCGATACTTTCACAGGGTGTATTAAAGAAAGTTTGTTGTGCATTGTAGGTATTAACGAAAGAACCCTTCCCCGCCCTAAAGAACAAAGTCGGTCATTCAAAATAGGCAGAATTTTTCATCAAAATAGGCAGTTTTTTGCAAATATCTCGGAAAATAAAGATACCGCAGTACTGTGCGGACTAATGGCCTGTTTTTGGGCACTTCTCGTAATTTGGTTATTAATGTGTATATATATATAAGGCGCTAACACTCAAGGAACGTAAAGAATATATTTCACAGAAGTCATAAGAAAATACCAATCCCTACGACCCATATCCCATAAATTCCAAGTTCAAGAAAACAAAATCTATTCAAATTAAAACATTGATAAAGAAATAATGAGGAAATACCTGCAAAATTACTTCTTAACCGTTCAAAAGGAAACATGAAATCCTGGGGTGACCGAGGAACCAGTGCGTGAGGTAAAGAGCGAACCAGCATTGCATCCGTTGGCCAACCTCACCCATTTGAAAACACTGGAAATAAATAATAACATGTATCACTCAATGAATACATATATAGAAACAACTTATAGTGATCATGAATAAATAACTTCTGTGAATTTGATTGCAAAGTGAAAAAACATTGACCACTTCGACTCAATAATTTCATACCTCCCTTCATATATTAATGTATATATATATAAGGCGCTAAAACTCATGGAACGTAAAGAATATATTTCGCAGAAGTTATAAGGGAATAGCAATCCCTAAGACCCGCATCCTATAAATTCCAAATTCAAGAAAACAAAATCTATTCAAATTAAAACATTGATAAAGAAATAATGAGGAAATACCTGCAAAATTACTTCTTAACCGTTCAAAAGGAAACATGAGATCCTGGGGTGACCGAGGAACCAGTGCGTGAGGTAAAGAGCGAACCAGCATTGCATCCGTTGGCCAACCTCACCCATTTGAAAACACTGGAAATAAATAATAACATGTATCACTCAATGAATACATATATAGAAACAACTTATCGTGATCATGAATAAATTACTTCTGTGAATTTGATTGCAAAGTGGGAGAACATCGACTCGATAATTTCATAGGGTGGATAATAAAAATCTCCTTGTGGATTTTAACCAAACAACCCTCCCCCGCCTTAAAGATCAAATTCGGTCATTCGAAATAGGCAGAATTTTTCATCAAAATAGATAGTTTTTTGCAAATATCTCGGAAAATAAAGAGACCGCAGTACTGTGCGGACTAATGGCCTGTTTTTGGGCACTTCTCGTAATTTGGTTATTAATGTGTATATATATATATAAGGCGCTAAAACTCAAGGAACGTAAAGAATATATTTCACAGAAGTCATAAGAAAATACCAATCCCTACGACCCATATCCCATAAATTCCAAGTTCAAGAAAACAAAATCTATTCAAATTAAAACATTGATAAAGAAATAATGAGGAAATACCTGCAAAATTACTTCTTAACCGTTCAAAAGGAAACATGAGATCCTGGGGTGACCGAGGAACCAGTGCGTGAGGTAAAGAGCGAACCAGCATTGCATCCGTTGGCCAACCTCACCCATTTGAAAACACTGGAAATAAATAATATATTATAATAATAGATTATAATAATAATCTAGCTTTTCCAAGGAAGCATTGTTCCCAAACTCGATGGTCCTCGCCCTCATGGGACAAGGGGGTAATAAACCGTAAGCACGCGCTGGCCACTTGGGCCCTTTTTTTCGTCACACTGCTCTGGGGTCTGGCAATCGTCACGTGCTGGTCTAGGCACTTTCTCTACGCGTTTGACTTGGGGTGGGGACTTCCTCCACCACCAACAGGGGTTGCATACAAATGACTCCTCCCTCAAGTCAATCAGCAAATGAGATTTCTTTCCCCCAAAAATGGGACCATCTCCCACTCTTCTCCAAAGTCACCACCGAGGTGAAGAGCGAGCTGACCCCTGAGCAGAAATTAGATACAAACTTGTTCTCAAAGGAAACCGAATAATCACCAGTCCGAATGTAAACTGTATATAGTCGTTGTTCTAATAAACCAAAGTTGTTATTGCAAAGGAAGGTGTCGGGTCATTAATTCGACAAAATAAAACGCAGAACCTCTCCTACAATTGCGAGAAACTGCACGACATAACATAGATTTTAATGAAAGAACTCTCCTCCATCCTAAAGAACAAATTCGGTCATTGAAAATAGGCAGAATTCGCAATGGAGACTCTGACAGTTTTTTGCAAATATCTCAGAAAATAAAGAGACCTCCGTACAGTGCGGACAAATGGTCTGTCTTCGGGCACTTCTCGTAATTTGGTTATTAATGTATATATTAATGTGCAATAACGAGCAAAACTGAGTCTACACTATTTGAAGCAACATAACTTTTTAAAAATTAGATCAAATGACTTGAATTTTATTGAGAAGTTAGAAGGATTAGTTTATTAGACGAGGTGTAGGAAGGAATGGGAAGGGGTGGAAAGGTTGCAGGAGAGGTTTCTGAGGTGGGTCCTAGGAGTAGAGAGGTACGCACCGGGGTATATGGTGCGGGAACAGCTGCAGAGGGAGTTGTTGAGAGGGAGGGCGGGGTTGAGGGCATGGGGGTACGAGAAGAAGTTGAGGGAGGGGAAAAGGGGGGGAGCTAGCTAGGTTGTGCTGGGAGCAGGTTAGAGGAAGGGGCAGAAGGGGAGGGGAGGTAGTAGGGTGGGTGAAGGAGTGAAGGCGTTTTTGGGAAGAGAGGGGCTGGACAGCGGAGGAGGCGGAGGAGATGATGGAGGAGAGGATAGAGGCAGTGAGTGAGGAGATAGTGAAAAGGGAAAAGAAGAAGCAACAGGGGAGAGATGGGAAAAGATAGGAAGAGCAAGGTACAACATGTGGTACGGGAGGGTGAAGGGAGAGCGGATACCGGGGTATCTAAGGAAAGGCTGGGGAGAGAGCAGGTGGCAAAGGGTGGCCAGGTACAGGTTGGGAAACGAGATGAGAGGTGGAAAGTATTGGTTGGAGGAGGAGAAGAAAGTATGTAAGGTCTGTGGGTGGGAGGAGGAAACGTGGGAACATGTGTGGGAAATGTGTAAGGGAGGGTTGAGGGGAGTGGTTGGCAGGGGATGGTGGGGGAAGTATTAGGGGATGAAGGAGGAGAGGAATGGATGAGGAAGGTGGATGAATGGAGGAAGAGCAGAAATGGAGAGATATGGGAGATGAAGTAAATGGAGAGAATGCATAGGAATGGAGTGAAAGAGAGAGCAGCCGAAAGAGGAGGTCCAGGAGGCGTGGGAAGGATGGGTGTGGTGTAGGGAGGGGAGAGAGCAGAGAAGCATGTATGTGTGGGACAGGGAAAAATAATAACGCGGCGGATATTAGTGTAAGATCGTTCTCTCTCTCTATGGCCTGTTTTTAGGACACGTTTAATTAAGTTAGGGTAAGTTAGGATAAGTTTAAGGTTAAGATTGGGGTAAGAGGGAGATGTAATTAAAATTGTAACCCCGAGGGGAATCAATAATTGATATATATATTAGACGAGGTGTAAAAAATTTTTGAAAAAAATTTGAATTGGTCGGAATCGCAAAAGAAATAGTAAAAGTTGGTTTTTTCAGCTTTTTTATCTGAGCCTCTATTGAAAATTTAAGGAATGTATTTGATTCGCTCGAATAAATTATATCTACGCTTAAAATTTCACAGATATTGGTTAATTCGATTACGAGTTATAAACGATTAAAAGTGTGATTTTAAGTCGAAAATCATGAAAAACGGCAATTTTTCCACTTTTAAGCGTTTATAACTCGTAAACGAATTAACCAATATCGGTGAAATTTTCAGCATGGATGTAATTTATTCAAGCGAATCAAACACATTTTTTAAATTTTCAATACAGGCTCAGATAAAAAAGCTAAAAAAACCAACTGTTACCATTTCTTTTGCGATTCCGACCAATACAAACTTTTTTCAAAAATTTTTTACACCTCGTCTAACAAACTAAACCTTCCAACTTCTCAATAAAATTCAAGTCATTTGATCAGATTTTTAAAAAGTTATGTTGGCTCAAATAGTGTAGACTCAGTTTTGCTGGTTAGTGTATGTATATAAAGCGGTAAAACTCAAGGAACGTAAAGAATATATTTTGCAGAAGTTATAAGGGAATAGCAATCCCTAAGACCCATATCCTATAAATTCCAAATTCAAGGTAACAAGATCTATTCAAATAAAAACATTAATAAAGAAATAATAAGAAAATACCTGTGAAATTTCTTCTTAACTGTTGAAAACAAAACACGAGGCCCTGGGGTGACCCAGGAACCAGTCAGTGAGGTGAACAGCGAACCCACATTGCATCCAATGGCCGGCCTCACACTTGAAAACACTGAAAATAAATAATAACATGTATTCAACGGCAGAAGGTAAAGTTTTCAAGCTACTACACGCGGTAAGGAAAATAAATTATAGTGACAACCTGAGAATAAATGAAGGGATCGTTTGCGGTGCGATTAGAAATTGTCTCTACCTGAAATACATCCACTTGTGCACTTCATTCAACGTTTATAAACTCAATGAATAGATATATAGAAACAACTTATAGTGATCATGAATAAATAACTTCTGTGAATATGATTGCAAAGTGAAAAAACGTTGACCACTTCGACTCAATAATTTCATACCTCCCTTCATATATTAATGTATATATATATAAGGCGCTAAAACTCAAGGAACGTAAAGAATATATTTCACAGAAGTCATAAGAAAATACCAATCCCTACGACCCATATCCCATAAATTCCAAGTTCAAGAAAACAAAATCTATTCAAATTAAAACATTGATAAAGAAATAATGAGGAAATACCTGCAAAATTACTTCTTAACCGTTCAAAAGGAAACATGAGATCCTGGGGTGACCGAGGAACCAGTGCGTGAGGTAAAGAGCGAACCAGCATTGCATCCGTTGGCCAACCTCACCCATTTGAAAACACTGGAAATAAATAATAACATGTATCACTCAATGAATACATATATGGAAACAACTTATAGTGATCATGAATAAATAACTTCTGTGAATTTGATTGCAAAATGGGAGAACATCGACTCGATAATTTCATAGGGTGGATAATAAAAATCTCCTTGTACATTTTAACCAAAGAACCCTCCCGCGCCCTAAAGAACAAATTCGGTCATTCAAAATAGGCAGAAGTTTACATCAAAATAGACAGTTTTTGCAAATATCTCGGAAAATAAAGAGACCGCCGTACTGTGCGGACAAATGGCCTGTTTTCGGGAAAACTAATCAAAACGTATACTCCAAATCTAATCGCCATAATACGTACTTACAACACACGGCACTGACACGAATGGCTGCTCTGAAGTGAACACTGGCCGACGCTCGCGAGCGAATGTTCGATGGCATTCCTTCGACCGCCTTCGGAACCGATCTTCGCTTGTTTCTCTGCCGCTTCCCATGGACCGTCGCCGCGCCGCCGCGTATACAATGTATTGTGACGTCGCCCTAATCGAAACAGGCGCCATCTCGGTAATAACTAGACACGATACCGCGCGTATTCGAACAGACACGTATTCTATAAGGATAATTTTTAAGAAAGCGCAGTTAGAAAATGTTATGTTAAGTTAAGAGGTCACTCGAGTAGGGAAAGCGAGACGCAAGGAATGCCAGCTGCAAGCGATAACGGAGCGGAACCACTTCTACTAGGACCAGGCCCGCTTAAGCGAAGGACAACGAGGAAAAACAGACCCGAGAGAAGACAGCTCTACAGCCTCCCTCAAGGACCTGGAAGACATAAATTAGTCACCCCCGAACAAGAGGCCACCTACGAAGACATCGAACGGCAATCGAAACGCACGTGGCATGCTACACGCGAGTAACCCCTCAGATTACGTCCCCTTGGGCCACTCCTTCGAGGCCTTACGCATTCTAGGCCCACGCAACTTAGGGGAGGAGACTACCCTTCTGATTGGACCTCACGACGCCCCACTATCAACGCATCCTGGAACCGGAGGTCCGATAAAAGGAACAGAGCAAAGGCCCGCGACACTCGTTTTTTGATCTCGAAAATCACTTTGTCGACCCATCAACATTATTAGAAATACAGTAAAGTTTTCCGACCAAGTTACGTTTATAACATTTTATATCCATTTTCCCTTCCCAGATAAAGCCGCGTTCGGGAGTTTAGTACCTTAGTACTTTGAGGCGTTTGAACTCATGTCGCGAAATTGATAGATTAACCGGTTGTGCCATCTGCAGACAAGTATCGTAATTTCGGGTCCCTAATACGTACATAACAGTGGTGACAGCGGTGGGATGCGCCAACTTTCGTGCGCGCTTTTTCAAAAGAACACATTTGTGACTTAGAATTCGAACTGAACTAACAGTGTATTTTAATTAAATAAGGACAATAAAAGAGTGCAGGTGAACATTGAACTGTGAATTACAAACTGAGTTTTCGTGCCACTCTTCCCTCCTGGGTTTTGGCGTGGTTTCCCCAGGGAGCGACGGGTGAATACCGGAAGAGGTGATTATCAGCGGCCACGCAAGCTAGCCTAAAGCAACCCTGAAATCACTGGCAATCACTGGATACCTGCTGCGCACCTGCCATCCTGATAGCTGCACATTCAACGTCCATTTGAAGAAGGGAACAACATCTAGTAAACGAACCTACCCTTCTGGAATTCAGTAGCAGCGGACATCGTCAACTCATCAGCAGCTCAAGTGTAAGACACACGTTCATTGTTTCTATCTCGAGTGACCAGTCAGGATTAGATTAGTTTGGTATTTAGATTAAGATAGATAATTGTCTAGTGTAAACATGAGTAACGATAGTCGATCGACTAGCTCGTGGGTTGTCGCGTGCCCGCAGGGAACCTCACGGTCTGATAGCTCCTCCGATTTCTCTCTTATCCCTTGGCGTGACCCTGAGATCATGCGAAATGAAATTGACAAACCATTTGTTCGGCCACCGGGGTATCAACCCCCATCGATTGTGTCTGAACAGTACGAAAATTCGAATATAGAGGAATTATCTTCTGCTTCCGCTGTCTCTAATGTCGAATCCGTCGGCGGATGCCAAATCTCTTTAAAATTAGCCTCAGAAATTTTGCCTGAATTTGATGGGAAGTCTACACCGGTGAAAGAGTTTACGAGATTATGCCGCGATATTTGGAAGGCGGTAAAGTTGAACGAACGGCAATTTCTTGTTAAAATAATAGAGAAAAAAGTAATTAAAGACGCGAAAAGTCATATCCGACGACAACGAGATACGTATAATCTGGAAGAATTACTAAAATCTTTGGAACGTGCATTTACCCCAAGGCACACTCTCGACACCCTCCAAACGCGTATGTCGAATATGTATCAAGAAATCGGAGAATCTGCACTCCAGTACGGGAATCGAGTCAAAGAATTATTAGACGATATACTTGACGCGATTGATGAAGAATGTGATCCGGACGTCGCATATGGAGTACGGACTAGGGCCATAGACAACGCCTGCGGTTGTTACATCACGGGATTGAGTAATACAATCGAGACTCAGGTTCGTCAAGGAAAACCCGCGATTCTCCAAGCGGCCATTGATTTGGCGATGGACGAGGAGGAACATCAAAAGAATAGAGCTCGTGTTCGTCGGGAAAAAATCGTGCGATACGATCGTCGCGAACGTGGGCAAGAACGAAGATTTGACACGAGACGTCCTCGCGAAGAAATAGAGACAGTCCGGGTAAACGAAATCCGGGCAACACGAGGCGGTGATGATCGTCGTTCACGCCTTTACTGCCATACCTGTCGGAAACCGGGTCACGCGTCAGAAAACTGCAATAGCTTCAAACGGCGGGAGGCCCTTATGTGCACTTATTGTAAACGGAAAGGTCATAACGAGTTTAATTGTTTTGCTAAGCGCGATCGGGAACGACGTAGTGATAATCACCCATCATCATACATTGCACCTGGGCGTAATTTAAACTCCAATCTCGCTCTTCGAGACAGCGCTACGAAGAGTGTAGCAATAAAAGCGCGACCCGACTCTGCCAGGTTAACTACGATCTCAGTCGAAAGCGAACAACCCAACTCCCCGTCATAATTATAGATCATTGTTTTTTCCATAACAACCAGGGTTATTTCCTCATTGACACCGGTTCACAATTGAATCTAATTAAAGAAAGTGCGATTTCTCCAGAGGTTCATGTTAACACTAAAATTTCGTATCATTTGAGAGGCATTGGGACAGGAACTCGTCGAACCTATGGAGAAATTACTCTCAATATGCTGAGTGTCGAAATAAAATTTCAAGTAGTAGACCATAGCTTCCCCATAGAACAATCCGGAATTATTGGAATGGAATTCCTTACTAAACAACAGGCTCTTCTAGCTTTTCGAGAAAAATTGTCAAGTTCACTAATCTTAGGGAATAAAGAAATTCCGTTTTGTAACCACCCTTCGTTCGACTTGCCGCCGCGAACTAAAACGTTAATTAAAATTCCTACTAAAACTCCAAATTTAAGGGAAGGTTACGTTAGGAAAATGGATTTCGGACCGGGAGTGTACGTAGGAGAAGCAATTGTTTCGCAAGATCAGGGTCATGTAAAATTGTTCGCCATTAATTGTACGTATGATCAGGTCAATATTACTCTACCTCCGGTCGAACTGGAAGATTTCGAGGCTCAACCCCCATTAGCCCGTTCTGCTCGAATCGGTAACCCAGGTATAGACAACCAACGCTCCTCTGCCGAGAGACTTTCAAAGCTTTCTGGCCTTCTTAAATTAGATAATTTGAACGAGGAAGAAAGAGTTAGTATTCTATCAAGTGTTGCTACTTACGCATACCAATTTCACTTACCTGGAGATAGATTAGAGTCCACCTCCACCGTAAAACATAAGATAATTACCACCGATGAGAGCCCGCTAAACACCAAACAATACAGATATCCTCAGATCCACAAGGCAGAAATTCAGAACCAAGTCCAAGACCTTCTTAACAATAAAATCATCGAACCCTCCGATTCCCCATATAATTCACCTGTTTGGATCGTGCCGAAGAAGCCGGATTCGTCTGGTGAACCTCGTTGGCGAATGGTCATCGACTATCGCAGACTCAATGAAAAAACAATTAACGACGCTTACCCACTCCCTAATATAACGGATATCCTCGATCAACTAGGAGGTGCTAAATATTTTAGCACGCTCGATTTAGCCTCAGGGTTTCATCAGGTATCTATGGACCCCTCTTCTAAATCAAAAACCGCATTTTCAACCCCTTTTGGACATTACGAGTTTAATAGAATGCCCTTTGGTCTTTGTAACGCACCAGCCACCTTCCAGAGGCTTATGGATCGTGTCCTCGTCGGTCTACAGGGTATCGAATTATTCGTATACATGGATGATATTGTCGTCTATGCTAATTCATTCGAAGAACACTCTAGAAAACTAAACACTCTGCTAGGTCGCTTGCAAAACGCTGGGTTGGCACTTCAACCGGAAAAGTGCATGTTTCTTCGCAAAGAAATAGCTTATCTAGGGCATCTGATCACTAACGAAGGAGTGAAGCCAGACCCCGGTAAAATTAAAGCCGTGAAATCGTTCCCGGTACCCTCGAATAGGAAAACAATTAAATCCTTTTTAGGATTAATCGGATACTATCGCAGGTTTATCAAGGACTTCGCGAGACTCGCAAAACCCATGACTCGATTGCTAAAAAAGAGTACTCCATTCTTCTGGAACCATGCTGCGCAAGAAGCATTTGAAAACCTAAGAGACACTATCTGCCGGCAACCCCTCCTGCAATATCCGGATTTTCGCAAATCATTTATAGTCACTACCGATGCCTCCAACTATGCCATCGGTGCCGTCCTCAGTCAGGGTGATATAGGCAAAGATCTTCCTATTGCCTATGCATCGAGAACACTGAACGACACCGAAACAAACTATTCTACTACCGAAAAGGAATTACTCGCCATAATTTTCGCTGTTAATCATTTCCGCCCCTATCTGTACGGCCATAAATTTACCCTTGTCACGGACCATCGACCTCTAGTTTGGCTCCACAACACCAAAGATCCAACCTCCAAATTAATGCGATGGAGAATCAAATTGAACGAGTACGATTATAATATCGTATACAAGCCAGGACGCGTAAATTCCAACGCGGATGCTCTTTCCCGTAACGTTCCGGATGAGGTTTTGCAACAAACGGCAGTGGAACTTCAAAGGGATTCTCACTCTAGATGTCAGGAAAAGATGCTTGTCCGCGCGGACAAAACACCGGTTGCTGATATCGAAACGGGTGACGATCCTGGCAAAGTATCTCAATGTCTCGAATGTGAAGCTTCCGTTGCCGCCTGCTTCTTTGCTAGCGAGAAGTTGGCGGAAGAGATAGGAAATCTACCCCAGATAAACAACCAACTTGTATCCACCCGAACACCATCCACAATAACATCGAAATCCTGCAACAACATTTGCATGACTACTCAACAAGACAAGACAGTAGATCGTGTCCCGGGGAGTAAAGTGTGGACCCTTCTTCCTGCAACGCTGGAAAATTCGCCTGCACGCTATGTCGGTAGTTCCGGTTCTGCGCGCAAATTCCCAGACCGTCTCCTAGGACAAGCTGCAGTGCAACGAGAAGCGACGATAAAACCCGTACTCGCAACGAGGGAAATCTCGCCTGTACGCCATGTCGGAGTTCCGGTACGCGCGCAAATTCCCGTACCGTCTCCACGGACAGGCTGCAGTGCACGCATCGAGGGAAGGTATTTATGGGACACGGTTGACTCTGACGCTACCCAACCCGACGATAACCCTTTTTCAGAAGAACGAAACATATCCAACCAAGATCCACCGATCGCTGCCCGATTCAACACTAACGAATTATACACTTTAACCCATTCATGTTTTACCTACAGTAAAGATTTCCTATCTCTGAGAAAAGATCACATAGTTCATTTCATTTCGGCAAACTACGAGTTAACTTCTGCAACTAGTAATGAGTTACTCGAACAAGGGAGGTTCTCCATCCATGAATTGCGCAACGTGGATGCCAACGTAGGTGAAGCCATTGCCATCCGATCCGGTCGAACCAATATTTTCCACTTAATTACCCAAGAAACCCCCAATTCACCTACCAGCCTTACAAACATCGAATTGTGCATTCATAGTTTAAAAAATTTAATGAAGGGACTTGGCCTCTTTACTTGCAGTGTATCGAAAAATCGTAACGACTTAGATCAAATTCCTTGGATCGATATAGAAAAACTATTCAAGGCTGGTTTCTCGACGGAAGGGTATACTATCACTATATGCTCAAACGAACTAAAATTTCCCCCAAGGGACGACCAAAGTCGTATCCTTAAAGAATACCACGAGTCTGTGGTGGGTGGTCACAAAGGAATTACTAAGTTATATAACCGGGTTCGTGAAGACTTCTATTGGAAAGGAATGCGAAAAGATATCGCAGACCTCGTAAAAACCTGCCCCAGTTGTCAAAAATTCAAACTAGTAAGGAAAGGGATTAAACAACCTCTTCGTATTACAGACACCCCTCAACAGGCATTCGATAAGGTACAGTTAGACATTGTTGGACCTTTACCAGTAACCGAATCAGGTTACAGATATCTCCTCACCCTCCAAGATAATCTGACAAAATATTCAGATGCTATCCCTCTCCGAGAAATGGATGCAGTCTCTGTTGCTTCTGCACTTGCAGAACAATTTATTTCTCGTTTCGGATGCCCAAAAACCATCCACACTGATCAAGGTAGAAATTTTATGAGCCGAATAATGAAATGCTTTTGCCGCATCTTCAAAATCAAACAAATTAAATCTACAGCATACCATCCCCAATCATTAGGTTCGCTCGAACGCGCTCACCACGTCTTCATCGAATATTTAAAACACTATTGCACTAAGAGAGATTGGGATAAATGGATACGATTCGGCATGTTTTCCTACAATACATCGGTTCACGAGTCTACAGGTTTCACCCCCCATGAACTTATTTTTGGTAAAAAGGCCCGCATCCCTTCAGAATTTGCCGACGTACAACCACCCCGAACGTTTTCTCAATACTTCGACGACCTTTTCTCTACAATAACAACCGTACAAGCATCTGCCGCCCAAACCCTTAAGAAAGCCAAGGCTAAGTGTAAAAAACTTTATGACCGGAACGTCAACCCACACAAGTTTAGGATCGACGACCACGTGTACCTGCTTCACGAACCTCGAACTTCCAAGTTTGACCCCCAATGGAACGGACCGTATAAAATAACCCGATTATTTGATGATTTCAATGCCGAAATCGCAATCAACCAATCACGTATGAAGATAGTCCATACCAATAAACTTAAATTAGCCCATATTAGGCCTGAACCGCTACCCGATCCACAACCAGATCCTTGATATACCTGTAGAATATCGAGTCGAGCATTATAGCAAGGGTGCTTACGTATGTATGCATATGTATCATGAATGCGGAATATAGGCGAATAATAATATATGCATATATCTTCCAAATAAGCTGTATTGTTAGTAACACCTATTTTTATACTTAGTCATACCACATCCTTTTATAATTATAAACATCATTATTAAGATCGCTATTACTATTGTCATTTAATTTCTTTTGTGTTTTTGTATATATGCATACCTTTAATATGATTATGTTACAGTAGTTATTTTCTCTATTATTCTATATATTAAAATAAAATATCTGTCTATGTTACTAAACATTTTAGTACCTCTGCTTTCTATAATAAATATTATTATAACTACCCCCTTTCTATACTATAATCATACTATACTATATTTTTTTTTTTATTGTCATCATTATTATTATTATTACTACTGTAGCAATTGGCGCTTTGCTATTATTTTTCCTTTTGCGTTTACCGTTAATTTTATTATTAATTATTATTATTAATTATTATTGTTCCGCTTAGTTATAAGGTGTTCTACCTAGTATTAAAGTAAAAGTTGTTACTACATGTAACATCCTTTTTATTAAGGGGGGAGGTGTGACGTCGCCCTAATCGAAACAGGCGCCATCTCGGTAATAACTAGACACGATACCGCGCGTATTCGAACAGACACGTATTCTATAAGGATAATTTTTAAGAAAGCGCAGTTAGAAAATGTTATGTTAAGTTAAGAGGTCACCCGAGTAGGGAAAGCGAGACGCAAGGAATGCCAGCTGCAAGCGATAACGGAGCGGAACCACTTCTACTAGGACCAGGCCCGCTTAAGCGAAGGACAACGAGGAAAAACAGACCCGAGAGAAGACAGCTCTACAGCCTCCCTCAAGGACCTGGAAGACATAAATTAGTCACCCCCGAACAAGAGGCCACCTACGAAGACATCGAACGGCAATCGAAACGCACGTGGCATGCTACACGCGAGTAACCCCTCAGATTACGTCCCCTTGGGCCACTCCTTCGAGGCCTTACGCATTCTAGGCCCACGCAACTTAGGGGAGGAGACTACCCTTCTGATTGGACCTCACGACGCCCCACTATCAACGCATCCTGGAACCGGAGGTCCGATAAAAGGAACAGAGCAAAGGCCCGCGACACTCGTTTTTTGATCTCGAAAATCACTTTGTCGACCCATCAACATTATTAGAAATACAGTAAAGTTTTCCGACCAAGTTACGTTTATAACATTTTATATCCATTTTCCCTTCCCAGATAAAGCCGCGTTCGGGAGTTTAGTACCTTAGTACTTTGAGGCGTTTGAACTCATGCCGCGAAATTGATAGATTAACCGGTTGTGCCATCTGCAGACAAGTATCGTAATTTCGGGTCCCTAATACGTACATAACAGTATGTTGGCGGTTCGTCGGCGTGCTCGTCGCTGCGCGATGCCCAGGCTGCCACATGTCCATTTTCATCTGTCTTTTTCGGCGGTTTATTTGACTTCGAATAATTTCCGGAGGCGCGTTCGAATGCTGTAACGAGGACAGAGCAGTCAAAGACTGGCGCGCGCGTTGCAATGTATGTGGTTGTATCGCCCAATGACAAAGCAAGGATCAAATAAAACTATAGTCTATATATAGACACTTATGAATCGTAGTTCTTTTTAGACCTTTGAAATTTTGAATCATTTCATTTTTGGTTTAATTTAGCTTTACACATGAATTTATTGACTCTGTTGTAAACATTTATTTCATAATAAAAAAAGAGAGACCGAGGTGTGTGCATGAATAATAGTGGTAAAGTATTTTTAAGTTATAACATTCACAAAACATCGTATCCGGACCTAATCTAATCATACATTATCATTATTAGGATCATACTCTTATGCAAATGCACGTAGACTTTTTGACAGTGATACTGAAATAAATGTAATGTAACAATTACAATTTTTATTCTGTTATAACGTCTGACACCTGATCGTTCCATACTCCGGGTAAAAAAAAACATGTCCACTTAGGACCCTCCTCCCTATAAATATCCAACATTTAATAAAATTGAAAAATTCCCTTTTCAGTTCCTTTCTTATTCATTATCCAACACGCCGGTGTTTCCATCTCGTATTCATCAGTCATCTATACATCTGTAGGTAATACCAGAGAGGAATGAGAGTGCTCACGCCCGGGGTTTCGGCGTTCCCACTTTCGTGACATCGCCGCTTTAGCATGGCACAGAACCGGTCAGTCTTTCCTGGAACAGAACCGGTCAGTCTTTTAGCATGGCACAGAACCGGTCAGTCTTTTAGCATAAAACTGAACGCACATTATTTTTTTAACCAGGATCAGAACGTACAGCTTAATTGTTTTATATGAAATATGTAACTAACATGTAAATCTTGTGTACAAAATCTCTAATATTAATTGTAATGATACGTATTTTATTTTTTTTCCAAGTTTGTAGTTGCAAACTTTAGTTGTAAAAAATGGAAAATCCGGAAAAATTCGAACAAATAAAGATCTCATATCGAAGTTTAAAAGCGACCAACCTGAATATTAATTTAATAATGAGCTATTGTCATCAACACTATCTTAAATTTTTTCATATATTTAGCTACTGTTATTATTAATTTAAAAAATTTTTCTTTCACGAATAAATATTTTTCCACCTCAGCACCATAAGATTTTTACTAGATGACTTTAAAAACACATTAGAACTATTTTTAAATAATTTTACTCGAAAACATTCTAGTTTACTCTTTATTTCACCGTTCTACTAATTTTTTATGGGCTGCATTGCAGCTCTGTTTAACACTCCTTTACAACTCAATACCATGGTACCATCCATATTCAAGGAAGAACAATTTTTTGCGACGACAATTGAAAAAACAAAAGTGTTTCCTTCATTTCAGTCCTTTAGTGCGTTGGTGACGTAGCGCCCAGCACACCTACCTGTGTTCTGTGTAACATCTGGAGTTTTATGGTACGCTAACAATTGCTATTGACTCGCAAGCCAGACCGTACAAGCGAATGCATCCACAACTTCCAGAGACCTGCCTCCAAAACTAATTAAAGGAAGGCTAGACATGCAGTGTGTACTATACTCCTCAAAAGAGGCGGATTCCAGTCGCTCGTGTTATAAACCTCATTCGATACTTCATCGAAAGGGTGATCTTACATATTTCTGTAACAGTTCCAAGTGCATGCACTTTGTTCATGATACCCTCTTTGTAATTATTAAATTCAATTAAATATTAAGTAAATCTTTCACGGTGCTAACGGCCCTCGCAGAGATGGGCATTATTTGGGATAAAAAATTATTTAAATGAAAATTTGAATAAAAGATACTTTATCTTTATTTGTTATTTGAAGGTTCGAATAAAAAAAAGCATCTTTATTGGACGAGTATCGGATAAATAATTTTATTCGTCGAGAATTTATCCGACGAATAAAGATAATTTTTTCTATTCGAAGCGGATTTATTCGAACTTCGAATAATTTTTTCATCTTTTATCTGTATCTTTTATTCGAAGGCTTCGAATAAATCTTGGAATAACTTTTGCCGAGCGCCGAGCTTCAAAGACCCAGCAACGACGGACGACATACAATGTAAGCGAATGGAGAATCGCGCACGTATGAAAGTTTAAACTTTTAGATTTTTCAATATATCCTCATGAAATTGTGACGAGCGAATGGAGGGGATTTTCCTGATGAAAATGAGGTCAAATTCGAGTGTAATCGAACAAGTTTCACTGATACCTAATTTTACGATAAAAAATACAATCTCATTAAAGACAGTCCAAATGATGTCGTGTTTGGACTCATTTCGATCGGAACAAGCTCTACAACTCATTCGTCTTAACAATATTGTTCTGATTAAAAACATACAAGCATAAATTGCCAGTAATGCTCGATTCCCCATCTTCTTACATTGTAGGCTGTTGGTCGGTCGCTGGTCTTTGAAGTTCCGAGCTCGCAGAGTCGCGAGATATCGGTGTGAAACAACTGCCAATCCAATTGCAAAACTTCATTGTTTTTCATGATATTTTTATGGGACTTGCGCCAACTAATTCGTGGCATTCTTCTGATTAAAATGACACTAAACACGGTACAAATTGGACTGTATTTAGCATTTTTATCCGTAGATTTATTCGAAGGCTTCGATAATTTTTGCTATAACTTTTGCCAGCTCGACGAATAAACGGCGACGACGGCCGACGAGGACCGACGAGCGCCGAATGTCTAAGACCCAGCGACTGCCAAACGGCACACAATGTAAGCGGATGGAGAATCGTGCATTATTGGCAATTTATGCTTGTATGTTTTTAATCAGAACAATATTGTTAAGACGAACGAGTTGTAGAGCTTGTTCCGATCGAAATGAGTCCAAACACAACATCATTTGGACTGTGTTTAATGAGATTGTAATTCTTATCGTAACATTACATATCAGTGAAACTTGTTCGATTACACTCGAATTTGACCTCATTTTCATCAGGAAAATCCCCTCCATTCACTCGTCACAATTTTATGAGGATATGTTAAAAAATCTAAGAGTTTAAACTTTCATTCGTGCGCGATTCTCCATCCGCTTACATTGTATGTCGTCTGTCGTCGCTGGGTCTTCGACGTTCGGCGCTCGTCGGTCCTCGTCGGCCGTCGTCGCCGTTTATTCGTCGAGCTGGCAAAAGTTATCCGAAGATTTATTCGAAGCCTTCGAATAAATCTACGGATAAAAATGCTAAATACAGTCCAATTTGTACCGTGTTTAGTGTCATTTTAATCAGAAGAATGCCACGAATTAGTTGGCGCAAGTCCCATAAAAAAATAATGAGAAATAAAGAAGTTTTGCAATTGGATTGGCAGTTGTTTCACACCGATATCTCGCGACTCTACGAGCTCGGAACTTCAAAGACCAACGACCGACCAACAACCTACAATGTAAGCAGATGGAGAATCCAGCATTATTGGCAATTTATGCTTGTATGTTTTTAATCAGAACAATATTGTTAAGACGAATGAGTTGTAGAGCTTGTTCCGATCAAAATGAGTGCAAACACGACATCATTTGGACTGTCTTTAATGAGATTGTAATTTTTATCGTACCATTACGTATCAGTGAAACTTGTTCGATTACACTCGAATTTGATCTCATTTTCATCAGGAAAATCCCCTCCATTCGCTCGTCACAATTTTTTGAGGATAGGTTGAAAAATCTAAAAGTTTAAACTTTCATTCGTGCGCGATTCTCCATCCGCTTACATTGTATGTCGTCTGTCTTCGCTGAGTCTTTGATGCTCGGCGCTCGGCAAAAGTTATTCGAAGATTTATTGGAAGCCTTCGAATAAAAGATATAGATAAAATGCCCAACTCTGGTCACAGGTGCCTTTTGGAAGGACAGCCCACCTGTTATCTAAACATTCTTTTAAAGTCCTTTTTTTACAGTCGCAGAGGAAGAAACGCTCTGTATTTTGGATTTCAAGTAATTGTAGACACTTGTATGATTCTGTTATATATACTACTTTGATAAAATTAGAAAATAAAAATTATGTGGCGTGTGTAATGTCGTACAAAGCAGTTTCAGATGAATGATAATGTTCGGCGAATTGCCGAGTGCCGGGACCGTCCAGCGGTGGACGCGGAATGAGAGCACCGGAAAGAAGGATGAAGTTCCGGAGGAGACGAATGGATTTCGCAAGAAACGAAAATGCACGGAACCAACGGTTATTTATTTTAAAAAGATAAAACTCACAGTACACTGACGTACACTGACGCTCGGACAAACACGGAGGAACGGCGATAACGGAAATCTTGCTCGCGGCGCGACGGATGATCTTGACCGCGGAAGGACGGAAATCTTGCACGCGGGACGAGACGATTCGCGACGCGGATGAAAGAAGATGATTGACAGGGTAGAACAATAATCGTAGAAAACTGTGAACAGTCGTACTAGGACTTTCGAATGTACGTGGAGCTCGAGCTTGAATACGTGCGGAGCGGCCGCGAAAACGTAATTGAAGCTAGAGTACAGAGAGCGTGAACGAGACGCGTACGAGCCGAAAGCGTATGGTCGAATGTCGATCAGACGAGAAACCGTTGTCTCCGTCGACGCGATCGGTGGATCTTGAAGAAACGGGTGGTTTTAAATTTGGGGAAACAATAGCAGAGAGACGAACGAAGGACGGAGAAGGAGCGACACAAAGAAAGGACGAAACAGAAGCGATCGCATCGACGAAGACAACATGTACGAGACCAGAACAACAACGGGCTATTTATAGCTTGGTGTCGAACAGAAATCAGATCAAGCCGTTATCGTTCGAATCTCGAACATACCGCCAGCCCTGAAACCTCAGTTTCAGAAGTCTTAAAATTAACGCAGAAACTTAATTTTAACGCAAAACTTAGAACTAACTATATCGATATATGGACATTTTTTTTTTTTTTACATTGATGGAGAAGCGCTATCGATGGGAAGCGGACATAATTTTACAATTGGTCGCATCAATTCGGTAGACGAGGTCTTGACGGTGACCACGCGGACATGACCGTCGTCGCCGGGATGGAGTTGTTTGATCCGACCAAGCTCCCACTTGCACGGAGGGAGATTCGAGTTGCGCAGCAAAACTAATTGACCAGTCCGCAGAGGCGGTTGTTCACGACGCCATTTGCTTCGTTGTTGGAGGGTGTTTAGATAATCGCTCATCCAAATTTTCCAAAAGCGCTCCGTCGTATGCCGGACTAGCTGCCAACGAGCCAGACGATTTTCGGAAATCTCGAGAAGCGAAGGTTGTGGGGGGACCGAGAGAGCAGAGCCAATTAGAAAATGACCGGGGGTTAACACGTCAAAGTCATCGACAGAATCTCGCAAAGGCGCTATGGGTCGCGAATTTAAGCACGCCTCGATGGAGCACAGAAGGGTACTGAATTCTTCAAAGGTAAAGGTGCGAGGTCCGACGACTCGCTTTAAATGGTGTTTAAGACTCTTCACCCCGGCCTCCCACAACCCTCCGAAATGCGGAGCGGAAGGAGGAATAAAGTGCCAGGTGACACCATCGCTAGCGGCTTTGTTTAAGAACTCGGGATTTGTCAGGGACTCCCGAAACGCGCGCGTTAATTCCCGCGAAGCGCCGACGAACGTGGTCCCATTGTCCGAATAAATGGCAGAAGGGATTCCGCGTCGTGCACAAAATCGAACGTAGGCGTTAAGAAAGGCGCGGGTCGAATAGTCGGAAACCAACTCGAGGTGGATCGCTTTCGTAGCCAAGCAAACAAACAAGGCGATATAGGCTTTCCTTGATGTGATCCCACGACCGGCGGAAGCGCGAACTTGAATTGGTCCAGCATAGTCCACACCGCAGTGGGAAAAACATTTTGTTTGAGGAGAGACCCGGGATTCCGGTAGCCGTCCCATCAGCTGCTCGGGGACAGCAGCTCTTTCTCGCACGCATACAACACATGAATGAATTGCAGCTTTGACTAAACTGCGAGCGCGGAGAATCCAGAAAGTCTGACGTAGAGTGCTGAGAGTGAGTTGAAGGCCACCGTGCAACGAGCGCAAATGTGCCTGTTCAATTATCAACCGAACAAGCGGATGAGAAGACAAAATAATCGGATGCTTTGAATTGAACGGTAGTGGAGCGCGGTGTAGACGACCACCGACGCGAAGGAGCCCATCGTTATCGAGGAATGGGTCGAGAGATAAGATGGAACAGTTCCTTGAAAGATATCGTTTGCGGCGGAGTGCGTCTAGCTCTACAGGAAATAGAGTTGATTGGAGGTATTTGAGCCACCAAAGTTTCGCCGAATTACATTCCGCTGCGGTGAGAGCACGACCGACCGGAGATGGTCGAGGAGCCGACGGTCCTTTGCGACAAGCTTGAAGGAAGCGAAACATGTACGCGGTGACGCGGATGAGCTTCGGCCACGAAGAGAAGCGGCTCTCCAGATCCCACCGTGGAAAAGTGGTAACCACATGTGCCGACACGACTTTGGCTTCCGGTTGAACGTCGTCGGTGACCAAGAGTGGACGGTTCGGCCATTCGGAACGCTCGCGACGCAGCCAGGATGGACCATGCCACCAGAGATCGGAACCTAGAAGATCGTCGCTCAGGAGACCTCGAGAGGCACAATCGGCGGGATTGCATTCGGTGGGGACGTGCCGCCACTCAGCTTGAGGGAGGCGAGTCTGAATTGTAGCGACGCGGTTAGCGACGAAAGTCTTCCATCGCGAAGGATGCTGGGATATCCAGTTAAGCACGACCGTCGAGTCAGTCCAACACACGCAAGGTATTGGTCGAGAGTCGAATGACTCGAGAACAAATTCGATAAGGCGAATCATAAGACAAGCACCTTGCAGTTCTAACCGTGGTATCGTCAAAGGATTTAGCGGAGCGACCTTCGATTTGCCGGCGAGAAAGGAAATTGTGATTTCGCCGGAGGACGAGATGCATTTTGCATAAACCACGGCTGAATACGCAACTGTTGAGGCATCGGAGAAACCGTGAAGCTCCACTCGCGATGTAGTAGATATTAGACCAATCCATCGGGGAAGTTGCACTTTGTCAAGGTGAGCCAATTGAGAGTAAAGAGTTCGCCATTTGCTGAGTTTGTGAACCGGGATGGGTTCGTCCCAACCAACGCGGAGGCGCCAAAGTTCTTGAATGAAAACTTTCGCGAGAATAGTAGCAGGAGTGATCCATCCCAAAGGGTCATAAATTTTGGCAATGGTCGACAAAATAGAACGCTTGGTTGACGGACACGAGTCCGAGAGGGATGTCTTGAATTGAAAAGTATCCTGGGAAGGATTCCAGCAGATTCCAAGAACCTTTACTTGATCATCTTGAGCCAGATCTTTCGTGCACGCTAGACCATGATCGGAAGGGTCAATGTCAGAGAGGAGAGAAGGATGATTACTGGCCCATTTCCGGAGGTGAAATTTCCCACAATGGAGCAATTTGATGAGTTGATCTCGACAATGCCGAAGAGACGCGATATCATCGTGTCCGAAAAGAAGGTCGTCGATGTAAGTGTTTGATCGGAGAATCGGAGACGCTAAAAGGAAACGGTCGCCTTCATCCTCAACCAAACGTTGGAGTACCCGAAGAGCTAGATATGGGGCGCAAGTCATCCCATACGTGACGGTCAGCAATTCGTACTCTTGAATAGAGTCCGCCGAGTGAGGAGCCCACAGGATACGCTGGTAATTGACATCCCGAGGATCCACTAGGATCTGCCGGTACATCTTGGCAATATCCGCGGTGTACACAAAACGAAACGCGCGCCAGCGGAGAATGACCGAAGAGAGATTCGTTTGTAGTTTGGGACCAGGTAGAAGATGATCGTTTAACGATGATCCGTTCGTGGTAACACTCGAGGCGTTGAACACGACGCGCAGGTGCGTCGTGCTGCTACCTTCGCGGAGAACGGGATGATGAGGGATATAGACCGATTGAGAATCACTTGACGAAGACACAGCGGAGCGCATGTGGCCAAGCCGTTCATATTCTTGCATGAAGTCGCGATATTCTGAGGCAAGGTTCGGATTTGACTCAAATCTGCGGTTGAGATGGAGCATGATCCGTTCTGCAGTCGAACGCGAGTGCCCGATCCTCAGCGGAGGGTTTGAGCGGAAGGGAAGACGAACAATATAACGACCGTTCGTTGTGCGAGTCGTAGAGTCTCGAAAATATTGCTCACACTGTTTCTCAGCGGGAGTTAGAAGAGAGGCATGTGGGATTTCCTCGATTTCCCAAAAGCGGCGGAGGTCCGCATCGAGAGAATTATCGTGAACGCAGTGGTGCGTGGAGACCAGTTGCGTTGTATTTGAGACTGGTTCGGAACGACGGAAGAAACCGCGGTCCAATGAATTATGAAGGGGTCCAGAAATGACCCATCCAAAAATAGTATTTTGCGCGATCGGTTGCGCAGTTTGCCCTTTACGCAGCCCGTGTTGAATGATGCTTGGGTACACGTCGGCTCCGAGAATCATTTGTATGGGGTCAGAACTAGACGGGTCGTGATCAGCCCAAGAAAGATCGGCTAAATGCGCGAGAGTACGCCAATTTCGGACTCGCGAGGGTTTGTACGTGGACATTGACCCGAGCACCAACGCCGTGGTCGGAACACAAGGCGCGGAAGAAGTGCGATTCGACACCAGAAGATGGGTTGCGTGGCGTACAGTCCCAGCGTGAACGCCGCCGACGGCAGAAATCGACGCGACGACACGGTTACGTTTCGCTCGCAAAAGCTGGACAACCGACTCGGCCACAAAACTGGCTTCGGAGCCTTGGTCAATTAACGCACGAATTATCACGCTGCGACCGGAGGGAACGCTTACTTGAATTCGCGCGGTAGCTAAGAGTATGGACGACCCGGTAGCCGCTGAACCTGCGGTTGCTGAATGCGAATTGATTTCAGCGGAGACGGATTCGCGAGTACCGGACGACTCAGCGGAAGACCGAGCCCCAGGGGTCGACTCGTCGTGCAAGAGCGAGTGATGACGCTTCTGACACATGCGGCAAGTGTGTTTACTGGCACACGACGAAATCGCGTGATTATAACTGAGACAATTCGGGCAGCACGATAACCGCTTAACAATCTCAAGTCTTTGCCGGGGGCTCTTCGCGAGAAACGAGGAGCAATAGCCTAAATAATGATGAGCTTTACATAAGGGACAGGCTCCTTGCGAATTTTTCGACGCTGTCGCGAGGTGAGAGTGAGCGGGATTGCGCGAAGGGCGAGACGCAGAAAGTGACGAGGAGGCTCCTATCTTGCCGGACGCGCCCGAATCGAAGTCTTCAAGCGCGCGCACCCGCGTATCGATAAACGTCTGGAACTCTTCGAAGGAGGGAAACTTCGTGTCGTCGCCTGCCCGAAGAGTCCAGGCCTTTCGCGTCGCGGGATCGAGCTTTTGTACCGCAAGATGAACAAGGAAGTCGTCCCAAAGCTCGGCAGCGCTTCTACCAAGATTTCGGAGCGACGAGACGGTCATAGCGAGGCGATCGCGCAAGTTTTGCAAGTCCGAGGCAGATTCGCGATTGAGCGCATGCAGATCTAACAATGTGGTTAGGTATTTCGCGAGAAGGCGCCGAGGGTTATCGTACCGCGACGTGAGCGTTTTCCAAGCGATCGCAAAATTATCCTGAGTAACGGAAAGGTTACTGATGCACCCGAGTGCGCGTCCGGCGAGCGACGAAACGAGGTAATGCATACGCGAAAAATTATTTAAAGAAGAGTTCGCGATTATAAGCGACTGAAAGCGGTCCCGAAAGGCTTCCCATTCCTCGCACCGGCCATCGAACGGCTGGAGAGGAATCGGAGGAAGATGCGCGACGGGCGGAGCGAACGCACCTGGAGTGTCGGTCGACGCGGTGTGACTCACTTCTTTCGGAGTAAGATCGGCGAGGGCAGAGTTCATGAAAGAGAGAGTCTGCAGGAACGTCTCCTCCGTGGTCTCGAGATAGTTGTCCTTGAAGTAGGCCATGGAGGGTCGATCCTCTGGTGGGATGGCAGCGGAGATCTTCACATCGTTGGCTTCGAAAGTCGCCCACTGGGTTTTGAGATGGTTCATACGCGTGTGTATCCCAGCCACTGTCCAGTTCGTCTTGCCCAGCTTCTTCAGGTTGGAAAGAGACCGCTCGATGGCTCGTTTAAGAGTTTCTTGCGTGGCGATGAGTTCCGCCATAGTCACGTTCGTGTCCTTTCCACTCACTCACGATCCGGCTCGAAGGACCAAATTTATGTTCGGCGAATTGCCGAGTGCCGGGACCGTCCAGCGGTGGACGCGGAATGAGAGCACCGGAAAGAAGGATGAAGTTCCGGAGGAGACGAATGGATTTCGCAAGAAACGAAAATGCACGGAACCAACGGTTATTTATTTTAAAAAGATAAAACTCACAGTACACTGACGTACACTGACGCTCGGACAAACACGGAGGAACGGCGATAACGGAAATCTTGCTCGCGGCGCGACGGATGATCTTGACCGCGGAAGGACGGAAATCTTGCACGCGGGACGAGACGATTCGCGACGCGGATGAAAGAAGATGATTGACAGGGTAGAACAATAATCGTAGAAAACTGTGAACAGTCGTACTAGGACTTTCGAATGTACGTGGAGCTCGAGCTTGAATACGTGCGGAGCGGCCGCGAAAACGTAATTGAAGCTAGAGTACAGAGAGCGTGAACGAGACGCGTACGAGCCGAAAGCGTATGGTCGAATGTCGATCAGACGAGAAACCGTTGTCTCCGTCGACGCGATCGGTGGATCTTGAAGAAACGGGTGGTTTTAAATTTGGGGAAACAATAGCAGAGAGACGAACGAAGGACGGAGAAGGAGCGACACAAAGAAAGGACGAAACAGAAGCGATCGCATCGACGAAGACAACATGTACGAGACCAGAACAACAACGGGCTATTTATAGCTTGGTGTCGAACAGAAATCAGATCAAGCCGTTATCGTTCGAATCTCGAACAGATAATGTGTTCAGGAACTGTTACAGAAATATGTAAGATCACCCTGTCGATGAAGTATCGAATGCGGTTTATGACACGAGCGACTGGAATCCACCTCTTTTGAGGAGTTTAGTACACACTGCATGTCTAGCCTTCCTTTAATTAGTTTTGGAGGCAGGTCTCTGGAAGTTGTGGATGCATTCGTTTGTATGGTCTGGCTTGCGACTCAATAGGGATTGTTAGCGTACCATAAAACTCCAGATGTGACACAGAACACAGGTAGGTGTGCTGGGCGCTACGTCACCAACGCACTAAAGGACTGAAATGAAGGAAACACTTTTATTTTTTCAATGATCGTCGCAAAAAATTGTTCTTCCTTGAATATGGATGGTACCTTGGTATTGGGTTGTAAAGGGGTGTTAAACAGAGCTGCAATGCAGCCCATAAAAAATTAGTAGAACGGTGAAATAAAGAGTAAACTAGAATGTTTTCGAGTAAAATTATTTAAAAATAGTTCTAATGTGTTTTTAAAGTCATCTAGTAAAAATCTTATGGTGCTGAGGTGGAAAAAATATTTATTCATGAAAGAAATTTTTTTTTAATTAATAATAACAGTAGCTATATATATGAAAAAATTTAAGATAGTGTTGATGACAATAGCTCATTATTAAATTAATATTCAGTTTGGTCGCTTTTAAACTTCGATGTGAGATCTGTATTTGTTCGAATTTTTCCGGATTTTCCATTTTTTACAACTAAAGTTTGCAACTACAAACTTGGAAAAAAAATAAAATACGTATCATTACAATTAATATTATTCTTAATTTATATTAATTAGAGATTTTGTACACAAGATTTACATGTTAGTTACATATTTCATATACAACAATTAAGCTGTACGTTCTAATCCTGGTTAAAAAAATAATGTGAGTTCAGTTTTATGCTAAAAGACTGACCGGTTCTGTCCCAGGAAAGACTGACCGGTTCTGTGCCATGCTAAAAGACTGACCGGTTCTGTTCCAGGAAAAACTGACCGGTTCTGTGCCATGCTAAGGCTGAGCAGATGTCAGCACTATATCGGGAACGCCGAAAACCCGGGCGTGAGCACTCTCATTCCTCTCTGCTTATACCTCTTCTGTGCCATAGACAAGGTATGGTATTACCAGAGAGGAATGAGAGTGCTCACGCCCGGGTTTTCGGCGTTCCCGATATAGTGCTGACATCTGCTCAGCCTTAGCATGGCACAGAACCGGTCAGTTTTTCCTGGAACAGAACCGGTCAGTCTTTTAGCATGGCACAGAACCGGTCAGTCTTTCCTGGGACAGAACCGGTCAGTCTTTTAGCATAAAACTGAACTCACATTATTTTTTTAACCAGGATTAGAACGTACAGCTTAATTGTTGTATATGAAATATGTAACTAACATGTAAATCTTGTGTACAAAATCTCTAATTAATATAAATTAAGAATAATATTAATTGTAATGATACGTATTTTATTTTTTTTCCAAGTTTGTAGTTGCAAACTTTAGTTGTAAAAAATGGAAAATCCGGAAAAATTCGAACAAATACAGATCTCATATCGAAGTTTAAAAGCGACCAAACTGAATATTAATTTAATAATGAGCTATTGTCATCAACACTATCTTAAATTTTTTCATATATATAGCTACTGTTATTATTAATTAAAAAAAATTTTCTTTCATGAATAAATATTTTTTCCACCTCAGCACCATAAGATTTTTACTAGATGACTTTAAAAACACATTAGAACTATTTTTAAATAATTTTACTCGAAAAAATTCTAGTTTACTCTTTATTTCACCGTTCTACTAATTTTTTATGGGCTGCATTGCAGCTCTGTTTAACACCCCTTTACAACCCAATATATGGTACCATCCATATTCAAGGAAGAACAATTTTCTTGCGACGATCATTGAAAAAATAAAAGTGTTTCCTTCATTTCAGTCCTTTAGTGCGTTGGTGACGTAGCGCCCAGCACACCTACCTGTGTTCTGTGTCACATCTGGAGTTTTATGGTACGCTAACAATCCCTATTGAGTCGCAAGCCAGACCATACAAACGAATGCATCCACAACTTCCAGAGACCTGCCTCCAAAACTAATTAAAGGAAGGCTAGACATGCAGTGTGTACTAAACTCCTCAAAAGATGTGGATTCCAGTCGCTCGTGTCATAAACCGCATTCGATACTTCATCGACAGGGTGATGTTACATATTTCTGTAACAGTTCCTGAACACATTATCATTCATCTGAAACTGCTTTGTACGACATTACACACGCCACATAATTTTTATTTTCTAATTTTGTCAAAGTAGTATATATAACAGAATCATACAAGTGTCTACAATTACTTGAAATCCAAAATACAGAGCGTTTCTTCCTCTGCGACTGTAAAAAAAGGACTTTAAAAGAATGTTAAGATAACAGGTAGGCTGTCCTTCCAAAAGGCACCTGTGGCCAGAGTTGGGCATTATTTAGATAAAAAATTATTTAAATAACGATTCGAATAAAAGATACTTTATCTTTATTCGTTATTCGAAGGTTCGAATAAAAAAAGTATCTTTATTCGACGAGTATCAGATAAATAATTTTATTCGACGAGCATTTATCCGACGAATAAAGATAATTTTTTTTATTCGAAGCGGATTTATTCGAACTTCGAATAATTTTTTCATCTTTTATCTATATCTTTTATTCGAAGGCTTCGAATAAATCTTCGAATAACTTTTGCCGAGCGCCGAGCATCAGACTCAGCGAAGACAGACGACATACAATGTAAGCGGATGGAGAATCGCGCACGAATGAAAGTTTAAACTTTTAGATTTTTCAACATATCCTCAAAAAATTGTGACGAGCGAATGGAGGGGATTTTCCTGATGAAAATGAGATCAAATTCGAGTGTAATCGAACAAGTTTCACTGATACGTAATGGTACGATAAAAATTACAATCTCATTAAAGACAGTCCAAATGATGTCGTGTTTGGACTCATTTCGATCGGAACAAGCTCTACAACTCATTCGTCTTAAAATATTGTTCTGATTAAAAACATACAACCATAAATTGCCAATAATGCGCGATTCTCCATCCGCTTACATTGTATACCGTTTGGCAGTCGCTGGGTCTTCGACGTTCAGCGCTCGTCGGTCCTCGTCAGCCGCCGTCGCCGTTTATTCGTCGAGCTGGCAAAAGTTATCCGAAGATTTATTCGAAGCCTTCGAATAAAAGATACAGATAAAAGATGAAAAAATTATTCGAAGTTCGAATAAATCCGCTTCGAATAGAAAAAATTATCTTTATTCGTCGGATAAATTCTCGACGAATAAAATTATTTATCCGATACTCGTCCAATAAAGATGCTTTTTTTTATTCGAACCTTCAAATAACAAATAAAGATAAAGTACCTTTTTTCAAATTTTCATTTAAATAATTTTTTATCCCAAATAATGCCCATCTCTGCGAGGGCCGTTAGCACCGTGAAAGATTTACTTAATATTTAATTGAATTTAATAATTACAAAGAGTGTATCATGAACAAAGTGCATGCACTTGGAACTGTTACAGAAATATGTAAGATCACCCTTTCGATGAAGTATCGAATGAGGTTTATAACACGAGCGACTGGAATCCGCCTCTTTTGAGGAGTTTAGTACACACTGCATGTCTAGCCTTCCTTTAATTAGTTTTGGAGGCAGGTCTCTGGAAGTTGTGGATGCATTCGCTTGTACGGTCTGGCTTGCGAGTCAATAGCAATTGTTAGCGTACCATAAAACTCCAGATGTTACACAGAACACAGGTAGGTGTGCTGGGCGCTATGTCACCAACGCACTAAAGGACTGAAACGAAGGAAACACTTTTGTTTTTTCAATGATCGTCGCAAAAAATTGTTCTTCCTTGAATATGGATGGTACCATGGTATTGGGTTGTAAAGGGGTGTTAAACAGAGCTGCAATGCAGCCCATAAAAAATTAGTAGAACGGTGAAATAAAGAGTAAACTAGAATGTTTTCGAGTAAAATTATTTAAAAATAGTTTAATGTGTTTTTAAAGTCATCTAGTAAAAATCTTATGGTGCTGAGGTGGAAAAAATATTTATTCATGAAAGAAAATTTTTTTAACTAATAATAACACTAGCTAAATATATGAAAAAATTTAAGATAGTGTTGATGACAATAGCTCATTATTAGATTAATATTCAGGTTGGTCGCTTTTAAACTTCGATATGAGATCTGTATTTGTTCGAATTTTTCCGGGTTTTCCATTTTTTACAACTAGAGTTTGCAACTACAAAATTGGAAAAAAATAAAATACGTATCATTACAATTAATATTATTCTTAATTTATATTAATTAGAGATTTTGTACACAAGATTTACATGGTAGTTACATATTTCATATAAAACAATTAAGCTGTACGTTCTAATCCTGGTTAAAAAAATAATGTGCGTTCAGTTTTATGCTAAAAGACTGACCGGTTCTGTGCCATGCTAAAAGACTGACCGGTTCTGTTCCAGGAAAGACTGACCGATTCTGTGCCATGCTAAAGCGGCGATGTTACGAAAGTGGGAACGCCGAAACCCCGGGCGTGAGCACTCTCATTCCTCTCTGGTATAAGAGTATAGACCAATCACCATATGCGGTTTCGTGTCTCACATGTAAACAACTGGTTTTCTTACGCCCTCTACGCTGACGAACAATAAATGTTGGAACTAGATCTACAAAAATTATCAAATGTGGTCAAATACAAATGATTGACGAGTTATGTACATATCTGATGTTATGATCAGAGTTATGACTATATGTTCAAATTATATTTTTTAATTTGATGTCATTATGTTATATATCTACAATTATCTTTATCAATACAATATTAATAAATATAGATACCATGTTTCCAAATTATAGAAATACAATTTTCATAAATCTTGAACGTAAATAACATTTCTCCATACGTATAATTATTCGCATTTCTACAATTTTTTAACACTATTAATACGCATCCATTTTGAATATCTCTTGTAACTGAACTTGAAAAAGAAATTAAATTGAAATTTACTATATATTTCCATGTATATTTCATTTAAACAACATAAATTTTAGCTTTAAAGAATCATGTAAAATATCAATTAATATTAATTGTGAAATTCGAAAGAGTTAAGAATTAATTAATCAATAATTATGTAGTTGATCGTTTTTTGCGAGATGTCAATCCGTTTCACTATTCACTCAGAACGTAGTTGTATTATTTTCTTTCACGTTTCTAATGAGAAAATAAACGACGAACGCAACGTACGACACGTACAAACACTACCGCATTCATCGAGCTCGATCAGACTTGTTCAGTCGTGATGCCAGAATCGCGTGACGCCGCACAGTGGTGCCAAATGGCCAAAAAGCGGCAAAAAATCTGTAAAATGAAACTATCCAACGAATTTGTTTGAAAATCTGTGGAAAGATTGCCACAGTTACAACGCTTATTTGGCAAAAAATTTTTGCACAAAGTTGTTAATATTAAGTAATATGGGCTAATCGAAAATCTCTGTTTTCTGCCCATTTTTTATTTATGGAAGCATAAAACAAATCCTTTAATAGATTTTGGTCTGGAACTAATCGTTTTGGCAAGGTGTAATATTGATCTAACTTTGTGCAAAAATTGTGAATCGTGCGGAAGCTACGATTATTTGATTTTCCAGGTGAAATTTTTTAGGAATATTTCTAATTAATAAAGAAAAATGTGAAGTGCATATGATTTATTAATTTTTCATGTATACAAAAATATTTAATAACATTTTTTTTTATCTTACATAAATTATTTTTATAGCGTTCATTGGAGCACTACCAAAAAATACCTGTTGCATTTTTGCGACAGTGGTCCAGTGAACGAAAACTTTGTTTATTTAACATAAAAAATTGTTATTAAATATTTTTTTATATGTATGAATGTCATTTTTTTTTATTATCTGATATGTATCCCTTAAAAATTCCACCTGAAACATCAAATAATCGTGACATACACGCGATTCATTTGTTACGTATGGAGACGTTTCTCCACGTTCATTTCGATTAGAAGTTCTAATCTCTTTTCTGAGAACGAAAAGCGTCCCAACAGGCCCCTTGTTTAATGATTGTACTCCGGCTGGACGCAACTGGCACGAAGCATGGTTCACTAACAGCACCGTACGATTTCCTAAATTGGAAATCTTCAAAACATCCCCTTCTGGAATGTTTTGTCAAGACAGTCTTTGATAGTAAACATCCTGGCTAACCCTTCGTTTTACCCCTATAAACAAAAGATCCAGCTGCAAACCTTAAATTCACTTGAAACGACAAATACGAGTACGCGACCGCAAAATAAAACAGATTCATTCCCCTCTCATTTTTAGGGTATATAAACCCATGCATTTTCATCCTCTTTGGTTCAGTCGAGAAGCGGTTCAGTAGAGATTCAGAAGTGATTCGGTCGCGGTATAGTAATCGTGCAGTCACGTCGCGTTACACGCGTAAGAGTCAGTTCTAGTGAGATCGGGTAAAAGTCCCTTTCGAATCAAACGTAACCTTATAGAATCCGTTAGTTCGTGTATATTCTATTTGGCTTTCAGCAATCGCTCTCCGACCCCGCATTGCCAGTGCGTCAACACCGTGCATCACTAGGTAACAATTTCTCTAATTGTACACTTACCACATTCACTCGCGACACAGACAATTACACTTGTAACTATTCCAATTCAGAATAAATTGTCTTGTTTGTTAACTCGCGTAATCTACAACCCTTAATTATTGCCTAATATCCTAATCTAATAATTGAACGTTCCCACATGATACAATCTTACCGCTCGGATTGTATCAATTAAATTATATATAAGTTACGAGGCTTACTAATCCTAATTCAAATCAACAAAGATTTCAATATTAACTAATAATAGAAACCATATTCAAGGAGTAACAACCCCTCGCCGGCCTCTCGCGTTGCTCGCAGCCCTGGCTCGTAACACATTCTTGGAAATTCCGAAAGTTGATATTTGAACTTAAATTGCGACGAAAGCATCTCGAAGTATCTCATGATTTTTTGCACAAAGCTAGATCAATATTATAATTTGCCAAAACGATTAGTTCTAGATCGAAGCTTTTCAAAGGATTTTTTGTATTCCTCCATAAATAAAAAATGAGCGTAACGCAGAGGCTTCTGGTTAGTCCACATAAAGAAATTATTTAACAATTTTTTTTTATTCAAACAATTAATTCTAACTAACTATTTCACTTTTACCTTCATCATAAATGATATATCCCTTAAAAATTCCACCTGAAACATCAAATAATCGTGACATACACGCTGAATTGTTTCGTTCGGGTTTAAATATGTTTTTATTAAAACGTAACAAATAACAATTGTTGCCTGCGGAATTAACGTTGGGCAACTGTTTCACGGAGCCAGTAGACTCTCGCGGTACAAGAAATATGAAGAATTTCCGAGTAAAGAGTTTTTAACGACTGTAAGTCGACGAATGTCGTTTTGTAAATTGTACGAGTAACGGTTGAAGACCAACGAGTAACGGATGAAATCTCAATGTAGTCTTTCCGAATAACGAGTGAAGACTTGATGCAGTCTTTCCGAGTCTAACTTCTATGTTGATCGAGTAACTAACGAAGTCTAGTCTAACTTCTGTGTTCTCCGAGTAACGAGTCTAGTCTCCCTAACGAGTAACGAATGTAGTCTAACTTCTGTGCCGGGGTCCGCTCGCTGGTCACCTCGGTGGTGCCGAGAAAACATCCCAATTTGGGGGAAAAGTCATTCTCATTCGCTGGCTGACCTGAAGGGGAAGAATCTTCCGGACAACCCTCACCGGTGCAGGAGGAAGTCTCCACCCACAAGTCAAACCAGGAAAGTTGGAAAAAAAACGAATTGCAGGACCCCGGAACAGCCCGAGTGTTTAGCCTAAGTGGCTCGCGAACGAATTTATTGCCCCTTAGCTTGGGTCCGGTGACGACGGTTAAGGGGCACGCGCACGTGTTGCACTAGAGGGGTTGAGCTCTTGGCCTGGTCGACGCTTGTGCGAGCTATAAGGCCCGCTTTGTTCGTATCCGGGACCTCCGGTACATTGCGGGTGGTACGCGGAGCGAGGATTTCCCGGATTGAACTTTTATGGCCACTTTCCAATGCCATCAGCTAAAAAACCCTCGAGGACCGTGCGTACGACTACTCGAGAATTAGCATTCTTCTAGTTTTCGAAGGATGGCTAGAAATCGGAGAAGGGCATTATTTATGGCTTTCAGCTTTAACTCTATGCAGCTGTTGCCTCGCGACGATTGACTAAATGTAAAGAAAAATCTCGGTGGGACCGAACACACGCGATTCATTCTTGGAAATTCCGAAAGTTGATATTTGAACTTAAATTGCGACGAAAGCATCTCGAAGTATCTCATGATTTTTTGCACAAAGCTAGATCAATATTATAATTTGCCAAAACGATTAGTTAAAAATCGAAGCTATTCAAAGGATTTTTTGTATTCCTCCATAAATAAAAAATGAGCGTAACGCAAAGGGACTTCAGGTTAGTCCATATTACTTAGTGTTAAACAACATTTTTTGGAAAATTTTTTGGTACGAGCCTTTACGTTGCTTCTACTCTGCACGCGCTACACACAAGCGTATCTCTATTCCTTCCGTGTGAGCTGCCTGCTCGACTGTTCGACGCGTTCCACCGAATTCACGTTACCAAAGTTTCGAGCGCCTGAGCCGCAATCGATTAGCACAATCGATTCGTGGTTCGGCGAGGCGCACATTTTGCTACAACATTTAAACTAAAAAAGATATCAATGCGAAATTTGGACTAGAAATCTTTTTTAAAGATCGGGTTTAATGGCGTATACTGAAATATGTTATATATTTTTTAAATAATTTTTTTTTGTTGATTTTTAAGACAAAGCCAGATAAGATGGTCAAAAGTGTCTCCAAACCAAATTAATTTTTAGTCGTACCATTCTCAACAAAAAATTACGAAAGAATTCTTGAATATTCTACCTAATATCATACACGACTGAGACTTTTTCAGAATTTTTGGCTGCAAAATAGATTTTTAAATAAATCCGAAAGCATAAAATTGCCGATTTTATATCAAAGTTTTCAGTTGACCACATTTATGTTATTATGTTATTTGTGTCTCATCGTGATTATTAATGTGTATTTTTTAAAGATTTTCCAGATTATACAAACATGTTTAAGAAAATTGGATAATTGAATTGTCCAATCATTTGAAGAAAGTGCACATTTCGAATTGAAGTTTCAGAGATACCAGTTTTATAAAAATTCAGTAGTTAGATAATACTGAAACAATTTTTCTTATTTTTTTATAAATTGCATCGTCGTTGAAAAAAAATCAATTGTTTCGATGCCTTCTGATCGTTTTGTAGGTGTATTATGTAATATTGAACATTTTTATATTGAGGAAAACAGTGTAGAAACTTAAAACTGCACTATAAAATATTTTATTTGCGTTACATTTCAATATATGACTCTGACTCTCAACATTTTCGGTTAGTGCAGGCCGTAAAACGTCTTCGGCTGAGAATTTTTTCGTCCGCCATCGAAACCCGCATCGAATGAAAGTTCAAATTTTAGATTTTTCAATATATCTTCATAAAATTGTGACGAGTGAATTGTGAGGGGCTTTTCCTGAAGAAAATGAGTCCAAACTCCTACCGCGACCGGTCAAATGACCGTTTTTAAAATTTCGATTAGAATTTCCTATATACAACGTAGTTGAATCGCCTTTAAACTTCACGACTTTTCCTACAATATGCGTATAATACATTTTTCAATATTTACTTCTTTTTTTATTGTTTATTTTCTGAGAAAAATTTGTAGTCTGTCTTACCTACCACGACCGGTCATTTGACCGGTAGAACGATTTATATCTTTTTGTAATAGTATTCTTTCAAAGATTCAATTCCGAAACTATAAAGTCGTTACAAACGGAAGGTAATGCAGTTGTGGCATGATTTTAGCCGAAAAGTGCTTACAGTTTCAAAGTGTTTACAGTCCTCGCTCGCCTATCGGCCTCGCGGTCTTTATTTGCTTGATTGGTATCCGAAGCGGTCCAGAACCTCGGATTTTCTTACACCGTCTTATCTACTATGACTGTAAAATAAATAAAATCATAGCCGAAGGAGATGCCTAGACGTCTTCTCACGAATTCAAATCAGTAAAGTCTCGTGAGCTGCACAGAGAGCATCAAAACGTGAAAGTTACAAGGAGCATATTCGGCAGTCTTTTACTATTTTGTATTTTTATTCTATTATTATTCTACTTTTATTTTCTATTGTATTACGCGTTATAAGTGTCATTTTCAAAAAAGTGAACAAACCAACAATACTTCGTAGCAAGTTTCACATTTTATCTTTTGTTCGTTTTTTTATCCATCTTGATTTACATTTTTATATTTTAGTTTTTATTTTATCCCTTGAATATTCATTCCCAAAATGTAAAGACGTTCGAAATTTTTGATATTGAAAATGACAATACGGAAAATTATGATCTATTTGAGAACGACTCGAACACCGATGAGGACGAAGGGAATGTTTCGAACGTACGTAGAGGACGAAAGAGAAGGAGATTTTTAGTTACTTCCGATAGCGAGAATGAGGAAGAGGTAATCGAAACTGCTATAGACGGAACTGTTTGGCAAGAAGTAAAAGAAGGGTCTAATCCTGGAAGAGCACCTATTCATAATATGTTTAGGGGAACATCAGGCCCTACAGGGTATAGTAAACGAAATATTATGCGGTGAAAACGAATAAAATATACATTATATACTCGTAAATAAATATAAGTTGTGCTAAAGACCGGTCATTTGACCGGTCGCGGTAAAAATAGGTATACGCGAAGTTTCGGTAGGAATAGTGTTAATGCGAATAGTATTTTTAATACGAATAAGTTGTAGAGCTTATCCAGATGAAAATGAGTCCAAACACGACATCATTTGGATTATCTTCAACAAGATTTTAATTTTTATCGTAACATTACGTATCAATAAAATTGTTCGATTACACTCGAGTTTGGACTCATTTTCATCAGGAAAAGCCCCTCAATTCACTCGCCGCAATTTTATGGAGGTATATTGAAAAATCTAAAAGTTTGAACTTTCATTCGTGCGCGATTCTCCATCTGCTTACATTGTATACCGTTTGTCAGTCGCTGGGTCTTTGAAGATCGGCGTTCGTCGGACCTCGTTGCCGCTTATTCGAGCTGGCAAAAGTTATTCGAAGATTTATCCGAAGCCTTTGAATAAAAGATACAGATAAAAGATAAAAATTTATTCCAAGTTCGAATAAATCCGCTTCGAATAAAAAAAATTCTCTCTATTCGTCCGATAAATTCTCGTCTAATAAAATTATTTATTCGACAGAGATACTTTTTTTATTCGAACTTTCGAATAACGAATAAAGATAAAATATCTTTGATTCGAATCCTTATTTAAATAATTTGTTATCTAAATAGTGCCCAACTCTGTCTGGAATGCGCTATGCATTCGATTCCCGGTTGCACATTTTGCTATAACTTTTGAACTAAAAAAGATACCTGTTTAGTCGTGCACCTTTTGAATGGTGCAGCTAGTGCAAGGGACACTCTTGTCCGTGTCGGTTTGCACTATCGACTCTGACGTTAACAGAACCGAAGAAATAAAAAGAAATACGCGGATACTACGACCGCTGCTGCTCTGGTGGACTACGACTCTACGGTTGCTCGGAGGAATACTTGTTTATTTGAGGCTAATTGGTTGACTGGTCTTGTCGTCTCTTCTCTCCTTGCAGCTAATCTCGGTGTGGGTGGGGTCTAAGAATCTCTGTCTTCTAATTTGTTCGTGATTGGTCAATCATTGTCATTGATCTTCGTTGGCGCCTACCATTGCCAAAGGGAGGGTAACCTTGTGCCGAGGTGGACGCGCGGTACCCTCACTCGATGGGTCCGGAAAGGCGTTATAAACCTGCGCCCGGTAAAGTGTTGTAAATTTTGTCCCGGGCCGCTACCATAAATGCTAGTGCATTACAAACATGATAAACTGGAGGTAGGCCGAAGTCTGCCACCCAGATGTTTGGTTATATTGAAATATTTGTTTTGTCTTGTGACGGAACAATACCAAAGTAAAATTTAAACTGAAAACATTAAAAAGAATCGGGTTTAATGGTATATACTGAAATATATTTTGTATTTTTAAATCATTCTTTTTGTTTTTTAAATTTAATTACCCTTAAAAAATGTTCAAAACTAGTTATTATAAATATTGTTGTTCAATCTTTTATCAATCCCAAATAATTAAATTTATTAGAATATATATGCTGCGAATGAAAAGCAATATCAGAAGTACATTGAATAAGTAGCTATTAAATAGTCAAATGAAATTAATGATATCAACGTCGTATTTTATTTAATTAAATTTAAACTACATTCTTACTTTTGGCTAATATTGAACTAATTTAATTTCTTATAATTATGTTATTACACTGTTGTAGTTGTAATTGCACAGGGAAGACGACTGATGTAGTAGAAAGAACAAGAAAAAAGTGTTTAACGAAAAAAAAATCGTTCCATGCGGGATTCGATCCGGGACCAAAATATTCTCAGCCGGAGACGTTACGTTATTATTATTATTACATTACGTCTCCTTCGATGCACTCGCGTGTCAGCCGTAATGGAATTAAGAGGAAACAACATTCTTTTGTTTCATTCATCATATGAATCCTCGACATGAGATTTAAAATTATATCAGCAACAGCGCCATTGTAGAATATCGGTTCCACAATATTAGTTCTGGATGATACGGTAGGATGTGACACGGAATAGTACGGGGGCTCTAGAGCCCCCCGAGCGTGAGACAGAATAATACATTGGGTGATTGGTCTACTCCTATACCTCGTCTGTGGTATGGTATTACCTACAGATGTGTAGCTGACTGATGAATACGAGATGGAAACACCGGCGTGATGGATAATGAATAAGAAAGGAACTGAAAAGGGAATCTTTCAATTTTATTAAATGTTGGATATTTATAGGGAGGAGGGTCCTAAGTGGACATGTTTTTTTTTACCCGGAGTATGGAACGATCAGGTGTCAGACGTTATAACAGAATAAAAATTGTAATTGTTACATTACATTTATTTCAGTATCACTGTCAAAAAGTCTACGTGCATTTGCATAAGAGTATGATCCTAATAATGATAATGTATGATTAGATTAGGTCCGGATACGATGTTTTGTGAATGTTATAACTTAAAAATACTTTACCACTATTGTTCAGGACTCCAACGTTCAAAATTGCCGGTAATCGGGTGCGAGTTTACATATCGATCACGCGCTTCGATCGATAGCGCCGCGTTACGATTACAAACGTTCCTGCCGTTGTCCTTCGTCTTCTTGATCCAGACAGCGAACGATCAACACGTATATTATCTCCGCGCCTATCGCATTCTTGTAACCGTCTCGCGCAAAACCTTTCGGATTCGACGCTTATCGCTACCGTGCCTATCGCGGGATTATCGTCTCCGTAGTGAACGTCTGGTATCGTGAAATAAAAAAGGGTTCTTTTTCGTGACCGAACAAGTGGTAACTCTTTAAATCCCGTATACCGCTGTATATCCTTGACAGGATAGTTCCACTATCCAAATCAACCTCGCTGCACGAGAAAACATTGGTCCTTCGAGCCGGATTGCAGTGAGTTTCGGTGAAGAAACATTTGTGAGGTTAAAAAGATCTTGTTCGGCAATTTGACGACGGTTGAGTGATCCGTTGGACATTCCATGTTGAAGGACAAAAGGACTAGTCGGTCTGTAACAGTTCACAATGGGTGACCTCAAGACGCTTCTTCAACACCAAATCGATGCCGCTCGTATTGTCGAACGTACCCTTGACAATTTCAAGAAGATCGGCAAAGCAAAATTAACGGTAGCAACCGTTAAGAATCGAATCGCAAGACTTAGCGAATCTTTTGCCGAGTGCCAACGTCTGCACAAGCAGCTCTCTGCCGTTGCCACGGACGCGGAGCGTTCCACCGTGGGTTACTTCACCCAGGATCGGTTCATGGCCGTGCACGAGATTTACATGGAAACATCGGACTACATGGCGGAAACTCTTTCTCGTCTCGCAGCTGCCGACTCATCTGGTACTGACTCGACGCCGTCGCCAGCAGGACCTGTCTCGCAACCTGATGACGACAAGAGTCGAATGCCAACGCTCAATCTGCCGACATTCTCTGGAGCCTTCAGTGAGTGGGAAACCTTCCGCGATCGCTTTACAGCGATGGTCATCTCTCGTAAAGGTCTGTCAAACGTATCTCGTTTCGAATATTTGTTAGCGTGTTTGCAAGGCGCGGCAAGTGATCTCGTCGAGAACATCGCGATAACCGATGCGGGCTTCGCGATCGCGTGGGACCTCCTGGTAGAGTGTTTTGAAAACAAGCGGCTGTTAGTGACAACGCATTTAGAAACTCTGTACGACCTTCCACAAGTTCATTCCGAGTCTGCCGATCAGCTGCGAAGCCTTCGCGACAAAGCCAACAAGGCGATAAAAGCCCTGCAGAATCTCGATCGTCCCGTCGAACATTGGGGCGACTTACTCGTTTTCTTCGTAACAACGAAATTAGATTCCGAGTCGCGGAAGGCTTGGGAGTTGAAACTCGGCGACAACACAGATTGTCCGACATTTGAAACGCTTAATACATTTCTAAAATCGCGAATACGCGCGTTACAAACAATTAAGCCGTCCCCGTCGGGAGCGGCCTCTCGGATCGCGGACTCGGCAGCAACCAAATCGAGTCGTGTTCGTGCGACTTCGTTACACGGTGCTGCTGCCGTCAAGAGCCCGTGCGAGTTATGCAAAGCGAATCACATACTCGGACAATGCGCGTTATTTAAAAGTAAATCTGTCGAACAACGGGTCGAGTTCGCGAAAGGGACACACCGGTGCATGAACTGTTTGAGTCCGTACCATTCGACGAAAAAATGTACGAGTTCATATAACTGTTCCATTTGTAAAAGGCGTCATCACACCTTGTTACATATCAACAACGCGACTGCGTCATCAACCGGTACCGCGTCATCGAATAACTCTACGTTAACGACCGAGAATGTCACATCGCTGCTCACGTCTTGTTCTGTTCCGCGCGTGACTGCCACACAGCAAGTCTTGCTCGCGACTGCATGGGTCGAACTGCGGTCACCGTCTGGCCGTTCAGAGAAAATTCGCGCGTTACTCGATCAAGGCTCGGTCATTTCTATAATTGCCGAGAATTTAACACAACGACTCCGACTACCGCGTTCGCGTGTTTCAGTCAGCATTACCGGAATCGGCAATAACGCGGTTGCTTGTCGCTCATCGACAACATTTACCGTAGCATCGTGTAAAACGGACTCCGTATACTCCATGAGCGCTTACGTACTACGTTCATTGTCGAACTATCTGCCACATCAAGTGTCGACAGGCGTCGGGCTCTCTCATATTCGCGATCTGGAATTGGCGGACGACAATCCCTTTGACTCGGCTCCAATCGAACTAATTATCGGTGCGGATCAGTACGGGTTGCTTCTTTTAGAAGGTTTGCGAAAGGGCCCGGTGAACGAGCCGACGGCTCAAAACACCACGTTAGGCTGGATCCTTTCCGGTCCCGTTCCATCTTTCGCATCCAATGCTCCTACTTCCGTTGCCAGCTTCCACTGCAACGTTTCGGGGAATCTCGATGCCGAACTTCGACGATTTTGGGAAGTCGAGGAGTTACCGTTCGTCACGCGTCTTTCTCCTGCTGAACAAAAGTGCGAGGAACATTTTCAACGCACGCATACTCGGGCTCCAAATGGACAGTATATCGTTCGCTTGCCTTTTATCGAAGGACCTCCCATCGATATTGGCCCTTCACTCTCCGCGGCGAACACCATGTTCCTAAGACAGGAAAATCGGTTGCAACGAAACGCGGAGCATTCAGCAGAATACGCTCAGTTCCTACGTGAGTACGAGGCCCTCGGTCATATGGCCGAAGTCACCGACACGCAAACGGTTCCGTCACTTCAAACCGTGTACATACCGCATCACGCGGTTATTCGGGAACACAGCGCTACAACACGGCTTCGTGTCGTTTTCAACGCATCCTCGAAAACGGGAAACGGGACATCACTCAACGACCACTTATTGATCGGTCCCAAATTACAAACGGACTTAGCCGCTGTAATTCTTCGATGGCGCCGCTATCGATACGTCTTTATCGCCGACATTGCTAAAATGTACCGGCAGATCTTGGTCGACCACAAGGACGTTGACTATCAACGGATTTTGTGGCGATCGTCTCCCTCAGAACCATTGCGGCATTATCGGCTCTTGACCGTTACGTACGGTACCGGTCCAGCTCCTTATCTTGCTTTACGGGTCCTCCAACAACTCGCTAAGGACGAAGGGTCGAAATATCCTCTCGCGCAGCTGGTTCTTCGCGACCAAATCTATGTGGACGACTGCGTCTTCGGCGCGGACGATCCACGGCTAGCACGTAAAACACGTGACCACGTAACTGCCCTGTTGCAAGAGGGTGGCTTTAAATTGCGCAAATGGGCTAGTAATTGCCCTGCATTCATTGCCGATATCGATCCCTCAGATCATGGTCTTGCTGCCAGCAAACCATTGTTACCAGATGACAATTTAAAGGTCCTTGGTATCAACTGGAACCCCGGGAACGACTCATTTCGTTTCGACATCGGAATTCAAAACGTCATTCCGGCAACAAAACGGGAAATTCTTTCGACAATCGCTCGATTCTACGACCCGCTGGGATGAGCCGCTCCCGTTGTTATCGTGGCAAAAATTCTGATGCAACGCCTCTGGTTGCAGAAGTGTGATTGGGATGAGACCATCCCGACCGAGTTCCGCGAAACGTGGACCACGTATTGCACACAACTTCCCCTGCTCCGATCTATCGTTCTCCCTCGGTGGACAGGACACGGGTTAAACGTTTTAAAAACAGAACTGCATGGCTTCGCCGATGCCTCGCAAAACGCCTACGCCGCAGTTGTTTACTCTCGCGTTACAACTAACAACGGTGAGATTCTAGTCTCTCTTCTCGCTGCAAAGTCTAAAGTGGCTCCGCTCAAATCCTTCACCATTCCGCGCCTTGAGCTATGCGGAGTTGTACTCCTTTCTCGTCTAATGTCGTTCATAAGAACTTCGTTCGAGGACTCTGCGTGCGAGATGCACGGCTGGACCGATTCCACGATTACTCTCGCATGGATAAGTCAACCCGCGTCTCGTTGGAAAACGTTTGTCGCGAATCGAGTCGCGAACATTCAGGAACTAGTGCCAAAATGTCAGTGGCACCATGTTATATCGGAAGACAATCCTGCCGACTGCGCCTCTCGCGGAATCCACGTCCCTCAGTTTGTGAACCATAGCCTATGGTGGCACGGCCCGAGGTGGCTCAAATCGCCATCTACCTCGTGGCCTTGCGAGACCACTCCGCTCAAGGCAACGACGGAGGAACGGATACCGGTCGCTCTTCACGCAGTCACTGTACCAGAACCGTGGGATCTAGCTACACGATTCTCGAGTTGGCCCAAGCTTCTCCGCGTGACTGCGTATATTTTGCGCTTTATCAAAAGACTACAGTCATACCGTAACCCGTCCGAATCGTCAATCTCGGCCACGGAAGGTCACTCGGAAAATTGTCCAAATCCAAGCGCGCTGCTTCCGATAGAAATTCGACAAGCGCGCACGTATTGGCTGAAACATATTCAACAAACGGTACTTCCGGTTGAATTTCAGCGGTTATACGGTAAGCATCCGCTCCCGCGACAAAGTCCAGTGCTCTCTTTAAACCCGTATCTCGATTCGGAGGGACTGATTCGCGTTGGCGGGCGCCTTCGAAATTCGGCATTACCCGAGGAAACCAAACATCCGATTATCCTTGCCTCGCATCCTCTCGTTTCGCTGCTCATCAGCCATCTGCACCGTAGTTTGCTACACGCAGGCCCTCAACTAACGCTAGCGAAGTTGCGACAAGAATTCTGGCTCCTACGGGCACGTCCTACTGTTCGCCAAGTTTTATACAAGTGCGTGATCTGCGCGCGACAGCGTGCGACAATTCCGTTCGAATTGATGGGAGAGCTTCCGGCGATACGCGTTACCCGCTCAGAAAGAGCATTCTTACACTGTGGCGTGGACTACGCGGGCCCCATCGCAGTCCGAACGACTCCCGGTCGCGGACATAAATCGACAAAGGCGTATATCGCACTTTTTATATGTATGGCGACGCGTGCGGTACACCTCGAATTAGTAGGATCCTATACAACGGATGCGTTCCTAGCGTGCTACGATCGGTTCATCTCGCGTCGCGGTTTACCGGTCGCCATGTATAGCGATAATGGAACCACGTTCCAGGGTGCCGACAAAGAACTGACCACGGCCTTTCGATCCGCCACGCGCGACCCGAATCTCCTTAACAAACTCGCGAGCGATCAGGTAGCATGGCACTTCATTCCTCCCTCCGCTCCGCATTTCGGCGGACTGTGGGAAGCCGGAATTCGAAGCATGAAACACCATTTTAAACGAGTCGTCGGTTCGCACACTCTGACGTTCGAAGAGATGACTACCGTATTATGTCAGATCGAAGCTTGCATGAACTCCCGTCCGATTGCTCCGAGGTCGGAAAATATCGACGATTATACAGCGCTGACCCCGGGTCACTTTCTTATCGGCACGGCGATCACTACTATTCCTACCGTAACTCTGCTCGATGTAAACGATTCGCGCTTGACTCGTTGGCAGCTCTTAAAGAAACTGTACGAAAGTGTTTGGAAAGCGTGGTCGAATGACTATATTCACTCGTTGCAACAACGCACGAAATGGCGCACCGCGAGTCACCTCGCAAAGGTTGGTCGTATCGTCCTTCTCCGAAACGCCCTTGCACCTCCGTGTAAGTGGGAACTTGCGCGGATAATCAAATGTCATCCCGGAGAGGATAACATTATTCGCGTCGTAACAATTAAGACTGCCAACTCGGAGTACAAACGGCCGATCGTCAAACTGTGTTTCCTCCCCGTTGATATCAACGAAACTGATACCCTCGATGCAAAAAACGCGGACGAGACACAGCCCCAAAACAAACAACCGCTCCGTCACGGCGGGCGGTCATAAAATGTACAAAATAGGCTAAGACGCGCTACGTAAAGTGTAATTCTCGAGCGTACGCATTTCGCCACGAGGTTCAGCGAAACCTTTTCGTTGTACCTCCCTCCTTTTGTAATCGGATACAACTATCCGAGGCGGGCGGTATGTTCAGGACTCCAACGTTCAAAATTGCCGGTAATCGGGTGCGAGTTTACATATCGATCACGCGCTTCGATCGATAGCGCCGCGTTACGATTACAAACGTTCCTGCCGTTGTCCTTCGTCTTCTTGATCCAGACAGCGAACGATCAACACGTATATTATCTCCGCGCCTATCGCATTCTTGTAACCGTCTCGCGCAAAACCTTTCGGATTCGACGCTTATCACTACCGTGCCTATCGCGGGATTATCGTCTCCGTAGTGAACGTCTGGTATCGTGAAATAAAAAAGGGTTCTTTTTCGTGACCGAACAAGTGGTAACTCTTTAAATCCCGTATACCGCTGTATATCCTTGACAGGATAGTTCCACTATCCAAATCAACCTCGCTGCACGAGAAAACAACTATTATTCATGCACACACCTCGGTCTCTCTTTTTTTATTATGAAATAAATGTTTACAACAGAGTCAATAAATTCATGTGTAAAGCTAAATTAAACCAAAAATGAAATGATTCAAAATTTCAAAGGTCTAAAAAGAACTACGATTCATAAGTGTCTATATATAGACTATAGTTTTATTTGATCCTTGCTTTGTCATTGGGCGATACAACCACATACATTGCAACGCGCGCGCCAGTCTTTGACTGCTCTGTCCTCGTTACAGCATTCGAACGCGCCTCCGGAAATTATTCGAAGTCAAATAAACCGCCGAAAAAGACAGATGAAAATGGACATGTGGCAGCCTGGGCATCGCGCAGCGACGAGCACGCCGACGAACCGCCAACATACATTGTATACGCGGCGGCGCGGCGACGGTCCATGGGAAGCGGCAGAGAAACAAGCGAAGATCGGTTCCGAAGGCGGTCGAAGGAATGCCATCGAACATTCGCTCGCGAGCGTCGGCCAGTGTTCACTTCAGAGCAGCCATTCGTGTCAGTGCCGTGTGTTGTAAGTACGTATTATGGCGATTAGGTTTGGAGTATACGTTTTGATTAGTTTTCCCGAAAACAGGCCATTTGTCCGCACAGTACGGCGGTCTCTTTATTTTCCGAGATATTTGCAAAAACTGTCTATTTTGATGTAAACTTCTGCCTATTTTGAATGACCGAATTTGTTCTTTAGGGCGCGGGAGGGTTCTTTGGTTAAAATGTACAAGGAGATTTTTATTATCCACCCTATGAAATTATCGAGTCGATGTTCTCCCATTTTGCAATCAAATTCACAGAAGTTATTTATTCATGATCACTATAAGTTGTTTCCATATATGTATTCATTGAGTGATACATGTTATTATTTATTTCCAGTGTTTTCAAATGGGTGAGGTTGGCCAACGGATGCAATGCTGGTTCGCTCTTTACCTCACGCACTGGTTCCTCGGTCACCCCAGGATCTCATGTTTCCTTTTGAACGGTTAAGAAGTAATTTTGCAGGTATTTCCTCATTATTTCTTTATCAATGTTTTAATTTGAATAGATTTTGTTTTCTTGAACTTGGAATTTATGGGATATGGGTCGTAGGGATTGGTATTTTCTTATGACTTCTGTGAAATATATTCTTTACGTTCCTTGAGTTTTAGCGCCTTATATATATATACATTAATATATGAAGGGAGGTATGAAATTATTGAGTCGAAGTGGTCAACGTTTTTTCACTTTGCAATCATATTCACAGAAGTTATTTATTCATGATCACTATAAGTTGTTTCTATATATCTATTCATTGAGTTTATAAACGTTGAATGAAGTGCACAAGTGGATGTATTTCAGGTAGAGACAATTTCTAATCGCACCGCAAACGATCCCTTCATTTATTCTCAGGTTGTCACTATAATTTATTTTCCTTACCGCGTGTAGTAGCTTGAAAACTTTACCTTCTGCCGTTGAATACATGTTATTATTTATTTTCAGTGTTTTCAAGTGTGAGGCCGGCCATTGGATGCAATGTGGGTTCGCTGTTCACCTCACTGACTGGTTCCTGGGTCACCCCAGGGCCTCGTGTTTTGTTTTCAACAGTTAAGAAGAAATTTCACAGGTATTTTCTCATTATTTCTTTATTAATGTTTTTATTTGAATAGATCTTGTTACCTTGAATTTGGAATTTATAGGATATGGGTCTTAGGGATTGCTATTCCCTTATAACTTCTGCAAAATATATTCTTTACGTTCCTTGAGTTTTACCGCTTTATATACATACACTAACCAGCAAAACTGAGTCTACACTATTTGAGCCAACATAACTTTTTAAAAATCTGATCAAATGACTTGAATTTTATTGAGAAGTTGGAAGGTTTAGTTTGTTAGACGAGGTGTAAAAAATTTTTGAAAAAAGTTTGTATTGGTCGGAATCGCAAAAGAAATGGTAACAGTTGGTTTTTTTAGCTTTTTTATCTGAGCCTGTATTGAAAATTTAAAAAATGTGTTTGATTCGCTTGAATAAATTACATCCATGCTGAAAATTTCACCGATATTGGTTAATTCGTTTACGAGTTATAAACGCTTAAAAGTGGAAAAATTGCCGTTTTTCATGATTTTCGACTTAAAATCACACTTTTAATCGTTTATAACTCGTAATCGAATTAACCAATATCTGTGAAATTTTAAGCGTAGATATAATTTATTCGAGCGAATCAAATACATTCCTTAAATTTTCAATAGAGGCTCAGATAAAAAAGCTGAAAAAACCAACTTTTACTATTTCTTTTGCGATTCCGACCAATTCAAATTTTTTTCAAAAATTTTTTACACCTCGTCTAATATATATATCAATTATTGATTCCCCTCGGGGTTACAATTTTAATTACATCTCCCTCTTACCCCAATCTTAACCTTAAACTTATCCTAACTTACCCTAACTTAATTAAACGTGTCCTAAAAACAGGCCATAGAGAGAGAGAACGATCTTACACTAATATCCGCCGCGTTATTATTTTTCCCTGTCCCACACATACATGCTTCTCTGCTCTCTCCCCTCCCTACACCACACCCATCCTTCCCACGCCTCCTGGACCTCCTCTTTCGGCTGCTCTCTCTTTCACTCCATTCCTATGCATTCTCTCCATTTACTTCATCTCCCATATCTCTCCATTTCTGCTCTTCCTCCATTCATCCACCTTCCTCATCCATTCCTCTCCTCCTTCATCCCCTAATACTTCCCCCACCATCCCCTGCCAACCACTCCCCTCAACCCTCCCTTACACATTTCCCACACATGTTCCCACGTTTCCTCCTCCCACCCACAGACCTTACATACTTTCTTCTCCTCCTCCAACCAATACTTTCCACCTCTCATCTCGTTTCCCAACCTGTACCTGGCCACCCTTTGCCACCTGCTCTCTCCCCAGCCTTTCCTTAGATACCCCGGTATCCGCTCTCCCTTCACCCTCCCGTACCACATGTTGTACCTTGCTCTTCCTATCTTTTCCCATCTCTCCCCTGTTGCTTCTTCTTTTCCCTTTTCACTATCTCCTCACTCACTGCCTCTATCCTCTCCTCCATCATCTCCTCCGCCTCCTCCGCTGTCCAGCCCCTCTCTTCCCAAAAACGCCTTCACTCCTTCACCCACCCTACTACCTCCCCTCCCCTTCTGCCCCTTCCTCTAACCTGCTCCCAGCACAACCTAGCTAGCTCCCCCCCTTTTCCCCTCCCTCAACTTCTTCTCGTACCCCCATGCCCTCAACCCCGCCCTCCCTCTCAACAACTCCCTCTGCAGCTGTTCCCGCACCATATACCCCGGTGCGTACCTCTCTACTCCTAGGACCCACCTCAGAAACCTCTCCTGCAACCTTTCCACCCCTTCCCATTCCTTCCTACACCTCGTCTAATAAACTAATCCTTCTAACTTCTCAATAAAATTCAAGTCATTTGATCTAATTTTTAAAAAGTTATGTTGCTTCAAATAGTGTAGACTCAGTTTTGCTCGTTATTGCACATTAATATATACATTAATAACCAAATTACGAGAAGTGCCCGAAGACAGACCATTTGTCCGCACTGTACGGAGGTCTCTTTATTTTCTGAGATATTTGCAAAAAACTGTCAGAGTCTCCATTGCGAATTCTGCCTATTTTCAATGACCGAATTTGTTCTTTAGGATGGAGGAGAGTTCTTTCATTAAAATCTATGTTATGTCGTGCAGTTTCTCGCAATTGTAGGAGAGGTTCTGCGTTTTATTTTGTCGAATTAATGACCCGACACCTTCCTTTGCAATAACAACTTTGGTTTATTAGAACAACGACTATATACAGTTTACATTCGGACTGGTGATTATTCGGTTTCCTTTGAGAACAAGTTTGTATCTAATTTCTGCTCAGGGGTCAGCTCGCTCTTCACCTCGGTGGTGACTTTGGAGAAGAGTGGGAGATGGTCCCATTTTTGGGGGAAAGAAATCTCATTTGCTGATTGACTTGAGGGAGGAGTCATTTGTATGCAACCCCTGTTGGTGGTGGAGGAAGTCCCCACCCCAAGTCAAACTCGTAGAGAAAGTGCCTAGACCAGCACGTGACGATTGCCAGACCCCAGAGCAGTGTGACGAAAAAAAGGGCCCAAGTGGCCAGCGCGTGCTTACGGTTTATTACCCCCTTGTCCCATGAGGGCGAGGACCATCGAGTTTGGGAACAATGCTTCCTTGGAAAAGCTAGATTATTATTATAATCTATTATTATAATATATTATTTATTTCCAGTGTTTTCAAATGGGTGAGGTTGGCCAACGGATGCAATGCTGGTTCGCTCTTTACCTCACGCACTGGTTCCTCGGTCACCCCAGGATCTCATGTTTCCTTTTGAACGGTTAAGAAGTAATTTTGCAGGTATTTCCTCATTATTTCTTTATCAATGTTTTAATTTGAATAGATTTTGTTTTCTTGAACTTGGAATTTATGGGATATGGGTCGTAGGGATTGGTATTTTCTTATGACTTCTGTGAAATATATTCTTTACGTTCCTTGAGTTTTAGCGCCTTATATATATACATTAATATATGAAGGGAGGTATGAAATTATTGAGTCGAAGTGGTCAATGTTTTTTCACTTTGCAATCAAATTCACAGAAGTTATTTATTCATGATCACGATAAGTTGTTTCTATATATGTATCCATTGAGTTCATAAACGTTGAATGGTCTTCACAAGTGCAAGTATTTCAGGTAGAGACAATTTTGTAATTGCACCGCAAACGATCCCTTCATTTATTCTCAGGTTGTCCCTACAATTTATTTTCCTTACCGCGTGTAGTAGCTTGAAAACTTCACCTTCTGCCGTTGGATACATGTTATATATATACATACAGGGTGTTAAAAAAAAACCATTCAATATTTATATGGTATATAGGATACACAGTGCTGAGTGAAAAAGCTATAGTAAACATAGGTCGAAAGGTCAACCGTTTCTGAGATATAAACATTTTTGTTACATTAGACGAATAGACTTGATTCGTTGGACGCGTCGTGAAGTGTTATAGTGATATATACAATTTAGAAGTGTGCGAGAATGTTTTGTTCGACATCGTATCATATTCTCGAACAAAGATTGTGAGTGACTGCCGGTGTGCAATAATTCGCAAGAGTCGTGCACTGAATCGTTCGGACGTGTCGGAAATCCATGGGGTCGAGACGAATCAGTGAAGAATTTTGCTCTTCAGTGATTGATCTCGATCCTATGGATCTCCGACCCGTCCCAACGATTGGGTAACCGATTCTTTCGAATTATTGCACACCTGCAATGACTTACAATCTTTGTTCGAGAATCCGATACGATCCCGAAAAAACCGTTCTTGCACACTTCCAAATTCCAAACAACACTATAATACGCGTCAATTTGAATCCGACATTTTCGAGACGGCGCATGAAGTAATTCTTTTTTCTTTTCCAGAATTATGGAACCAAACACGATCAAATTGGAAAAAATGTCCTTAGAACAGGGGCCATCCGCCCCAACGCCACGGGCCTCGCGGATACCGTGGCCCATTGCGGTAAAATTGTTGCCGCCCAACTTTCCGCCCTCCCGCATCCCGAGGCCATTTGAACGTGGGCCCCCGCCCACCTCCACGGCTAGGCTAAATTATGATTCTTATGTAAGTAAATATAGAATAAATGAAGAAATAATAAAATAATAAATAAATGGTGAATAATTAAGAAATTAGAAAGCATAATATTATGTTTCAGAATAAATTGGCCAAGCTGATAAAGCGGGCGGAGTACCGCCAGCGGATGCGGGGCTAAAAAAAGAGAGGCTGCTTTCATCACACACAGGCGATAAAATAAACTAAAATAAATAATAATAACTATAAATTAAAATAATAATAAATATAATTCTTATTATATAATTTAAATACAAAGTAATTATAAATTATTTTTATAATGTTGTTAGGCTTCTTTTATTCACTTTTCACGCTGTATTCTTGGAATTCACTTTTATTACTTTTTTACACGCGGTTTGCAACCGTCTCACACGCTGGTTCGTTTGCTTCTGGTGAAAACTACACGCACGCGTCTCTACGTTCTATCTTTTCTTTCGCTCCTTCACACGTATTTACTCATTCTTTCTCTCTCTTCCTTCGCGCTCATTTGTTCATACTCGCTCTCTTTCTTCACGCTCATTTGTTCATCCTCGCTCTCTTTCTTCATGCTCACTTCACGCGTACTGACACATTCTTTCTCTTTCTCTCTTCACGCTCACTTCACGCCGCTACAATGTTATTTCCAAGAGGCCGCGGGGAGGTGGCCGCGGCATCAATATTAATCATAATTATTATTATAGATGATTTCTTTTCGTTTGTTTGTTTGTTTATTTCGATGTTTTAGTTTGTTTTGTTTGTTTGTTTCTGTTTAATTTTAATTTTACTTTGAATATTCCCCTATCATAAATTATATAATAAATATTCTGTAAGGAAATAAAAATAAATAAATAAAAAATAAATATATATAAAATATAAGTTTGTTTGTTTGTTTATTTTCATGTTTTAGTTTGTCAGTTGTTTCTTTGTTTCTTTTTGTTTGTTCGTTTTTGTTTAACATAAACGTAGGGGACGGAACCGTTGGCGGAAATCGCCGATTAGGTCAGCGAAAACGCAAAAACGACCAGCGTTTTTGTGGAGCAGGTCGTCCGCGGATGGCCGAAAAACATCAACACAACGACAGGTGAATGCCCGAGCGAGCGCGTGCGAATGAATGTGAGAGAGTAAGGAAGGTGCGACGACCGCGAGCGATGTAGGTGATCCGATTCGGGTGTATGTATTAAGGACCATCGGGCTATATATGCGAGGTAGGTCGCGGTCGCGGAAGTAGAGAGTCAGAGTTTGACAGCGAAAGAGGGAGAGAGAGAGAGAGAGAGAGAGAGAGAGAGAGAGAGATTTCGGCAGAGGACCGATCTTGTGGAGCAAGTGTAGCCGACTCAACGTTTAAGTTACTAAACGTATCACATACACCGATATATATTGATTTCGACCAGCCTGACACCAAATCCCTACATAAATTATATAATGATTATTCTGTAAATTAATTAAAAAAAAATAAATACCTTTTCTTGAACAAGTGCGGTCTTTTCTACCTTATATGATATTGTCCTTTCGAACGTTCATTGATACTGAAATTCTGTCTGATCCGTAATTAGAATTGCGAGAGGTGATATATTTTACTACTTTCCGATGTGAAATTGCTAATATAAAGATACAGTGACAAAACATAATAAAATTTAAAAAAAAATGGGTTAGTCGACAGGATTTGAACACTGGTCGTCCGGCTGAAAACTTGGCACGCTGGCAAACCAAATCTTGTTGTACCGTAGAAAAAATACGGCATTACACAGGAAATAATGAAACTCGAAAACTATTCAGTATCTGCCGCTATAATGATATATATTCGTGAACAGGACAATGAGATCTATAAGTGTGCAAAGTTTCAACAGAATCGGTGACTCGAAGGTCGTGGCGTCTTGCGAAACGTGCAAGGGTCAGAAACTTTTTCAAACTGCCGCTTCAATATTGCAATGAGCAGTTTATAAGTGGTCAATTGTCCTTCCTGAAGGTTCAATCTAGGTCTGTTCAGAGGCCAAAATGCGAATTTCTGCCTCATCGTCGAGTAATTTGCAATATTCGGCAGCATACATATTGTACATATGTAAACCTCTACTATCGATTTGCATTATCGACCGTATTCTATCGCAACGTACAGTGTTTGAATGGTGCCTTTTTTCTAGACATTTTACGTTTTAAATAAGTAAGTAATCAATTAAAAATGCATGCTACGTCTGTGCAGAGCCTTTTTTTCGATACGAACACTAAATCTCTCGAAATTAAGAGAATCTCTCTGCGACAGCCATCTTGTGACGTCATACTTGCTTCAGAAAGCGAGTTTTCTGCCGAATATTACAAATTACTCCACGATGAGGTAAAAATTCGCAATTTGGGCTCTGGACAGACGTAGATTGGACTTTTAGGAAACACAACTGACCACTTTTAATCCTAAACCTAAAAGTCATAAAAAACCTATGGCACACCAAAATGACTAACATTCAAACGGAGAAAATATCCGTCTCCGATATAATGTTAACACGGATAAGCGGACAGCGAAACTCGAGAACCGTCGTCGCCGAGGAGTGGATCACACATGTCGGCTATATCTCGGTGTGAGATCAGAAGACCACTACTAATCCAATTACAAAACTTCTTTATTTTTCGTTATTTTTTAATGAAACTTTTACCAACATATTCGTGGCATTCTCTGATTAAGATGAAACCAAATATGATATAATTCCGAAACACTCGGCGAAATGTCAACGGATATGTACATAGTTGACGTACTGACGTTACTGTTGCCATAAACGCCCTTTCTCGCGAGTCCAGTGCGTATTTTCTCTTTGCGCGTGACCTGACGGCTCCCATTGAGGCAAATGTCTGAAAAAATGACCCCGGCAAAGAGCCTTCGCCTGTACTATCCATTTCTCGAGTAGAAAATATCTGTCTTCCGGAATGTTTATGAAATCAAAATTTCTACAGCTTCGAAGAAATCGTTCGAATATAAAATACCAGAGGTGAACAATGTTATCGAAACTTTTAATATTCAACGATTTCTTGTGTTTTTTATCGTAAAAATTCAATTTCCATTCTTCCTCGCATCTACAATGGCGAGCTACGCTCTGTTTCTGACACCTGATTTGATTCACCGTCAAGCATGAATTTGCGAACGTAGCAAGCAATATTAAAACTCAATTCTTCCGCAAATAACCATGGGATTTCGCGAGATTGGAAATAAAATAAAAATCACGTCCGCAACAAATAACGCATTTATTTCATTGCGTTTTGTGTATAATCATGGGACAAACAGTTTCTCTGGAAATAAAGCATCGCCCATGGAAAGGGCAATTTTTTCGCGCAACATAGGTCTTTTACACAAAATCTGTGTTGCGGTGGGCACCACCCACGTGCTCTCAGCAAATACCACCCTTTTCTTCAGTTGCAACAGAAGCATCCCGATGGTAACAATATCTCCACCGGCCTTTTTTTTTTGTTTGTGTCGGTGGGGAAATGCCTTTACGTACAACCTCCGACGTTGAAGTTTGGTGGGTAGTGTGGGATTCAGCCCCCCCCCCCTCCCGATGAAGGTTGGGGGGAACGGGACTTACTCTCTGGCTCCTACCCACTAAAACCCCACCGCCCAGGGCTACCGTCCGAACCCTCCGCCAAGCCCGATACACCAGCACCCAGGGTCCTATCGTTCGCATTTACTCCTGGGTGCTGGGAGGCGCATCACATCGGGTCACCTCCAGTCGCAGTGGCCTTATCCTCTTCCACCGGCCTGTGTTGTACGCTTTCAAAGCTCGCGGGAAACTACGTATCGTCCCTTTGACAGAGAAACCAGTTCGAAGGAGGAGAATTTAGAGGGAGAATTGCTTACAGTTTTTGAACTCTTCCAGATTTAATCACAGATTTAATCTGTGACCAATTGATATGATCATAAAAAACCTGATGACGAAGAGAGAAATAATTAACGCGTTTGCTACTAGCGTTTGTTACTAGCGGTTGTTTTGGCAACAAGCTTCATCATATGATATTCTTCAAAACGTCCTCTTTTAAAATGTGGTATCATATACGATCGGTAAAATATCGAAGGAAATAGAAATAATTACAGTATAACCTCGCCTGTTGCAACCTCATTTATTGGAAGAACTCCTCGTCCGTTCCACGTTCAGTGTCCCCAGATGAGGAGGGAGAGCACGAATTGAGGGGACAAAGTTACCCTCTGTTTGGAGAAGACTTGTAGGAGAGGAAATTCGAGCGGCAACAAGTATTGATCTGGCGACTATGTCCGTTGTCAGGGACGCCATTACGAGATGCTGGGTCTTGTTGCGCACCCTCGATTTTGCGATAGAAAGATACATAATTAACGCGTTCGCTACCAGCGTTTGTTTCGGCAATATTTCTTTAAGCTGTAACATTTTATCAAACGCAACACATCCTCTTACGAAATGTGAACAATATATGATTACAAAAACGCGAAGAGTTTCTCTCTGAATCGTTCTATGCTTCATATGTAATATTGAATGTCGGAAATCGCGATTGCCATACACGCGCGACAATTTCAACGACCGACTCGGTGAATTCATTTGCGGAAAACCAAATAAGAAAAACGAAATGCAGATAAAACAAGATTGTTTGCAGCGTTCGTAACGCGATCGTTATTACACAGTTCCGATGAAATAGTATTTTGAAGGAGAAGTGAGAATCGAACGAGTGAATCGTTTTATTGTTCAAATAAAATACTCTGACTTTTCGCAAACGACGACTTATTGAAATAACAAAAAAAGTCACTAAAATCGAACACGTAATTCTCCAAGTATTCAAACGATTTGGAATAAATTGAACCATTTACTGAAATAACATTTTCCTCTGCCTTTAGAGCAGAGCCTGTTACGAGGATGCAACCTGATAATTGCGTTTCCACCCCCTATTCGATGATAGTGTTATACCAGTATTACAGCGTCGTGTAATGTCCACAACTGTAACGTCTATAGTAGATATTTGGGAGTCGTGCGAGAGACTCGATGCGTTCGACCGATGAGCGTGAGCGCGCGGCGAAGCGTCGGGGACGAGGCAGGACAAATGCCTAACGTTCGTCGAAGGTTTCCGATGATCGGCGAAGAGCGCCGATCAACGGAAAAAAGAAAAGAAAGCATTCGCGTTAGAACATTAGAGGCATCGACCACGTGTTGCCGTTACGCTTTATGCTATGTACTTATGTTTACTTAAGAGACTACTACAGCTTCAGAAGTGGGATCAGAACGATCTGAACAATTGTGTTAGTTTTGTTAAGTGGTGTAACGTGAATGGTGACCATGATATTGTCACGTAATAATAACTCGATTATTAATAAAAATAAGCAGATGCTAGACTGTTGTCCAGCATTGACTCTCTTTATTCAGTATTACATAAATAAACCGACAGTATTTCGATCCGCGTACTTTTGTGGTTCCTTAGCGACTGATGATCCGTATCCGTTCTCTTGTATTTATAAGATGTTGTTATCAATCGGGCAAATTCCGGGCAACGGTCGATCCTTTGTGGCTCAAAAATTAGGGGTGATGTCATCCGTTCTCCTGTGTTTGTCCTATGTCGTAGTCCAGTCAACAGTCGATCCTTTGTGGCTCAAAAATTAGGGGTGATGTCATCCGTTCTCCTGTGTTTGTCCTATGTTGTTATCAACTGGACGTAGTCCAGTCAACAGTCGATCCTTTGTGTTAAAAAATTAGGGGTGACGTCATCTGCGATAATTTACAGAAATTTGGGCGTTACACTCCCCCCAACTTAGATTGAAGTTAGTCCTCTAACTTGGATAGTTCCGGAGGATGGACTTGTGGAATTTGACTGTTCTTGGCTGGAACAGGATCTCTGGTTCCGGCGATAGTTGTGATTGCCGTTGGTTATTCACCAATGTGGCTAAATCTGTGTACATGTTTAACAACGGTGCGGTAGCGCCCGGTGCTGGCGTTTCTACATTATTTTCTATATGAGTCGTCTTCGACTTACAACTGAGAATATGAATACAGAGTTTCGATGGAAGAAAGGATTTGATACAGTTAAAAATACCCGTTTTGTCTAGTCCCCAAATGACTAGGGCGGTTAATGCTGCGTAGCCGGCAATCTGCAGTGTGGACAGTCCCCACGACTTTACAGATTCGATTCGATGTTCGAATTGGAGTCTGTTAATTTCTTGCTCGATATCATCTAATGTACTGTGGTAACAGTTTAAGTTGTTTAATACTTTTGGTGTCTTGTCTAACTTTTGCAAGATTGATATGTAATCGCTACTATTCGGCGTTCGAATTTCTTTGTGCCTGGTTTCGTATGATACGCTAAAACGCGTTTGTCCTATTCGCATATAATTGTTATTATATAATAATTCGCAAGATGTGTTGGATTTTAATAAACTAGGTTGTCGTAAATACACAATACTGTGTTGCGTTCCGCATATGGTGTTAATTTCTATGGGTTTCTCTGGAATAGCTATATACTGATTCTGTTCTTTTAATGGCATAAAAGTAATATCGTCTATTTTCAAAATTACAATTTGGCATGAAAGGATTTGATTATTGAAATTAATGAGCTCTGTGGTACAATCGTGTCGTGTGTTTCTGTTGTGAATTGGTTGAGTCTGTTTACACATGGTTATACCGGTTTTTGTTTTGCAATGTGTATTCAAATATTCTTGCTCCACGTTAATATAATTTAACCCCGAAATCAAATAAATTTGGTGTTCCACGAGTGGGATCATAAATACATTGTTCTTCTTCGTTGGGATGGGGTAGATGCGGTCTATATCCCATTGCAACGTAGGTAGAATTGGTACTGAGATTTTGAAAAATAATTTGTTGTCCGTAATAAACAATTTTAATTCTGCAAGATCAAGTATGGTCTGGAAGTTCTCGTGAGTTGGTTTTAATGCCAAGTGTGTAGTTTCGTTTTCGAGTGTGCGTTTGTATGCGTCTAGAAATTCTTTTGGTTCTAAAATTTGTGGGCTAATGATTCCCTGTTTCGCTAGTGTGATGGTGGTAAGTAGTTCGTCGTATGAAAAGTGTAAATCCGCGATTGCTCCTTCTGTTCTAATGATCCAGTTACTCATGAGTGCGTCTCGTTCGGCTTTAAGTGAATTTGCTCGTGCATCTAAAGTGAGTTGGTTTATGCGTTGTAAACTGTCGGAATCTAACATTTTACGGATGAGAGCGGTTTGATTACTGACTATCGTTTTCAATTTATTGTTCGCGTTGAAAAGTTTGTCTATGTTCGCGTTGACAGTGGTTAAGTCGTCTTCGTCTAACGTTCCGAATAATGATTTTGACAATGAGCCTATTGCGTTTATTAAACCTCTTTTAATTCTAGAATGAGTGATTATGTTCAGGTGGTTCTCGAGTGAACGGAGTTTCTTAACTCGTTCGTTGATATTTCTAACTTCGTCGGCGTAAGTACATTCTGAAGTGTTACAGTGATCATTAAGCGTTTGTGTAAATGATATTAGTTCGTCGAGATGTTCTGGAATCGTGCTTATATCTAAACCTACATATATATCAATAATGTTATTATACAAATACGCTTTGCCGGTCTTTTCGTGGAAGATCGTATTCTCTTTTAACTCTGTCACCTCTACCCCGTTTGAGATGTGGAAGCCAATGGCTGCGATCGCCCTGGAAAATACAATTTAAGCCTATTCCCGTGAATTTTCCTAATAAGTCCATCTATTAGCAGTTCGTAATATGGCGTACAACATTTTACAATCGGATATGGTCCTAACCATTCCGTGTCGAGCTTGTGCTCCTTGTGATCATTATGCAAGAAAACTCTGTCTCCTTCGTTAAGTACTGTTTGACTTTTAATTATTTTTCGGTTCTGGTCCCTCTGGTGTCGCTGTTTACTTTTAGTCAACGTATTGATTGCCTGTTGCAACCTTCCGTCCCATTCTCTTTTCCTAATTAGTACATCGTCTGCGTAGGATCGTTGTGCGTCAGAGGAAAGGGATGAGGGTAGGTTTGCCAACTGCCCAAAAGTTAACTCGAATGGAGTAAATCCCGTAAATTCATGCACCATCGTGTTATAAGCGAGACAACAGAAATTCAGAATTTCATCCCATTCTTCATTTCGTTCTTTCTGCGTGGTTCTAATCATGTCCTTTAGAACTGCGTGAGTTCGTTCGAGCGATCCGTTGCTCTGCGGATGAAAACTAGTGGTCTTTATATGCTTTATTTTGAATGCTTTCTCGTATTCCTGCATGAGTTTACTGATAAAGTTATTTCCCTGATCTGTTAAAATCTTTTTGGGTGCTGAGAAAATATATATATAATGATTTAACAACCCCTGCCATATGCTTTCAGCTTGCTGGTCTTTGAGAGGTACAAGAATCAAATACTTCGTTAGTTCGTCGTGAATAGAAAGTATGTACTGATGTCCTCGTTTAGTCTTTGGTAATGGCCCTACTATGTCCATTGCGATTTTATCGTTGGGTTTCAAAGGTGTATCTGGCATAACTGGTTCTTCTTTCGGTCTAATACGCGTCAATTTATTTTTCTGGCAGATATCACATTCTTTTATATAGTTCTCTACTCGTTCAAATAATCGGGGTATCTTATGTCGTTCGCGTAGTCTATCGTATGTTTTCTGAATACCTGGGTGTCCTAACAAGTCGTGATTCTCTTTTATAAGTTCTTTGATCTGTTCTTCACTAAGTTCTACAATTTGTTTCGATGCGAATGTTATTTCTTTAATGTTATTGTGGAAGTATAAAATCATTAAATAAATTTCGCGTTGCTCTTCTTCATTAAAATCGGTGTGTCGAAGTCCTATTTTGTTATAAGAATTTACTAAATCTGCAATTTTAATAATCCATTTAGATTTGTCGAATTTCCCTAAAACTCCTCTAGTGATTTGAAAAAATGATCTCTCGTTTGGTTTCATGCTCATTGGTCGCGTTATGGTTGGTTCTTTTAGCCATTTGTTGTACAATTGTTCATGACTGATTACTACTTTCCGTTTCAATATTTCGCTACGTGTAATTGCGTGTACTCGAGAGAGTGCATTTGCAGCTGTGTTGGCTTTGCCTTTTACATATTCTATTTCGTACTCGTATTCTTCCAACCTGAGTCTCCAACGTATAAGTCTCGATGAAGGGTCTTTACAATTATGAACCCATTTCAATGCCTGGTGGTCTGTTTTAATTATAAATTTCCGTCCTAATAAATATTGCCTGAGTCTTTTCACTGCCCATACTATAGCTAATAATTCTTTCTCGGATGTTGTGTAGTTCTTTTCGGGTGGGTTAAGCGTTCGTGAGATATAACAACAAGGATGTCCCTCCTGTGATAATATTGCTCCTAAACCTTCATCACTAGCGTCTGTTATTAAAGTGAACTGTTCATTAAAATTTGGGTATCGCAGAACAGGATGTTCGCAGAGGCGTTGCTTCAAAGTTTCGAATGCTATCTGAGTTCTATCTGTCCAATGAAATGGTATATCTTTCTTGGTTAATTCGGTTAGTGGTTTCGCGATCTTTGAAAAATTACGTATGAATTTCCTATAATACCCTGAAAGTCCTAAAAACGATTTTACGTCGGTCGGTGTTTTTGGTACTCTAAAATTCTTTACTGCTTCTATCTTTCGTGGGTTCGGTTTAACCCCTTCGGCTGTAACTACGTGTCCTAAATATTCAAGTTCTGGTTTCAAAAATTCGCACTTGTCGGGTTGTATCTTTAATCCTAACTGTCTGAGTCGTTGTAACACGATTGCTAAATTTCGATTATGCTGTTCTATTGATTGGCCGAATATAATAATGTCATCTAAATTAGCAAAACAATTGTTATTAATCAATCCGCGGAGGGCGGTATCCATCATACGCTGAAAAGTTGCGGGTGCATTTTTCAATCCGAATGGCATTCTGTTAAAGTGATAATGTCCCTGAGGTGTAGAAAATGCTGTATACTTTTTAGAACCTTTGTCCATGGGAATTTGGTGGAAACCTGAAGATAAATCTAATGCTGAGAAATATTTTGAATTGCCTAACTGTGATAGAATATCGTCGATTTCTGGAAGAGGGTAAGCGTCTTGATCTGTGAGTTCATTTAATTTACGAAAATCAATTACGATGCGCCATTTCTGTTTTCCTGAAGCGTCTGATTTCTTGGGTACTACCCAAACCGGTGAATTATATGGGGAATCTGAAGCTTCTATAATATTCTTGTCGAGCATTTCTTTCATCTGCTTGTTGATCTCTGCTTTATGACACTCCGGTGGTCTATAGGATTTAGTATTAATAATTTTGTTTTCTTTTAACGTTATGGTGTGTTTGGCAAGGTCGGTACATGGGAGTAGGTCTGTCTCTAGGTTAAACACGTCTAAATAATGTAGTAAAATCTTTTCGATCGGGTCTCTGAGTTCCCGTTCAATGTGTGATGTTCTAACTAATTCTTTGAATTTCGCGATGTGTTCGGGTTCGTGTGTGTTTTCGATATCATTAGAAATTGTTCTTTCTGTCTTACCAGAGTTGATAAAGCATACTCGGGTCGGTTTGCCTTCGAAATAAATGGTTTGAACACGGGTTTCACCTGGTGGTGCCACGGCCGGTTTCTGCAACTGAATAATATCGTGGTCTAATGTTAAAGAGTTATTGGTGAGAGCATATTCATACTTTTCGAGAAAAGGTAGGCCTGCAATGCCGTCCTCAATTAATGGAAACTCGTTTTCGACAATATAAAATGTATGGGTTTTGTTCAAATATCGTATGCTTATGCTTTCATTCACGGAGTATTTGTCGTTTCCCATAAAAAATACGCGTGGTTCGCAATGCTTTGTTACGTGATCCGTTCGTCGCTTGATCAGATTGATCCCTGATCCTGAATCGATGAGTAGTCGCTCGATTCTTCCGTCGGAATTTCTTCTAATGCTGAAGCTGGGTAATCTTCCTGTTGTTGTGTTAACTCGAATTCTGTCTGTAGGTGGTCTTCCTCCTTGGTCATACTGTTTACGTGGTTGACTCTTCGTGGTGGTTGCACCTGTTGACTCGGTGCGCGAAAATTTGCGCACTGGCTAGCGAGATGTCCTGTCTGGTTGCAGCGGAAACATTTCATTTCCTTACGTTCCTGTAGCGGTCGGTTCTCGGCGCGCTGGAATGAATTTGGCCTTGGTGGGGGTCCTTGTGGGCGTTCGGCTCGTACTGGGGGTCGAGTCGGCTGAAAAACAGTTTTTCCTTGCGAGCTTCGTAGTCGTCTCTTTTCGCTTACTAGGGTTTCGGCACGGAAGGCTATTTCCTGGGCCTCCATTAGCGTCTGTGGTGACGATGCGGACACTCGTGTCTCAATATCATCTCGCAAGTTGAGAATGAAAATCTTGACTGATCGTCGGTTCTCTAAATCGATTGCAATTGTTCTCTCCACTTCATTTTTATGTTCGTATTGTAGAGCGTATGTTAGCTCGTTCATTAATCTTCTGAATCTAATTATATAACTGTGCACGCTCTCTGTTGCACCTTGTCGTACCTGTCGCAATCTGTCCCTTGCGCTATCGGCGGTGGTCGGGATGCTAACGAATTGTCGTAACGCTTCGAATAGTTCCTCGTACGTTTCGATTTCGAGGTGGCGTATGCTCCTCTCTGCGTCTTCTGTGACTCTCGTAGCTAATATCAGGTCGAGTAACTCGTCTCGTTCCTTACAATTCTTTCGCGCTTTACGCACCTTTTTTATGAATCTTTCCACCCCGATGTCGTCACGCCCTTTCAGCACTGGAATGAATTTTACTGATAGTTTAGCGACATGCGTCGGATGGGCGTCGTATTCGTCTTCAAATACTTCATCTTCGGTGTCGGTGGATGGTTTAGGTACTCTCGGCTCTGTAGGCTTCGATGCTCCTGCTCCTTTCCTGGGCTGCGAACGCGTAATTCGTCGTCCTCCTTCCGTCATAACCGAAGTGAAATCAGAGGTGCACAGGCTTTCTCCTGCGACCTGTAGGCTCGCGAGACTTTTGCCTAGTGCCTCTATCTCTTTCGCACGTTTATTGTTTTCCTCATTCGCAAGTAAAATCATTTTCTTTAGTTCTTGCATACCCATTTCCGTCTTCACTGACTGGGATTGCATCAGATCCAAGATTTGTCTGAGCTCGGTCTTTTCTTCCTTTTTCGGTGGTTGAGCCATGCTGTCACTTGAGTCGCTAAGTGTGTCGAAACTGTTCTTCCGATTTCTATAAAACGTAAAGGAATCCAGTATTTACCTTTTAATTCAGTCCTTCGTAGCAGGTCTTCCCGTAGAAGGTTCCGGTTGAACTGATCTGGTACAGCGCTGGTCTTCCTTACAAACAATGGTCAGCTCGGTATAGAATCGTTGTTTCCTGGTGTGGCGCGTAGCCTCGAATTCGTAGAACCGCACGTAGTGTTCGCGAACTTCGATTTTCCGGAAAGCGATTGACTCTATCCTGGCAGGATCGCCAAAATGTCACGTAATAATAACTCGATTATTAATAAAAATAAGCAGATGCTAGACTGTTGTCCAGCATTGACTCTCTTTATTCAGTATTACATAAATAAACCGACAGTATTTCGATCCGCGTACTTTTGTGGTTCCTTAGCGACTGATGATCCGTATCCGTTCTCTTGTATTTATAAGATGTTGTTATCAATCGGGCAAATTCCGGGCAACGGTCGATCCTTTGTGGCTCAAAAATTAGGGGTGATGTCATCCGTTCTCCTGTGTTTGTCCTATGTCGTAGTCCAGTCAACAGTCGATCCTTTGTGGCTCAAAAATTAGGGGTGATGTCATCCGTTCTCCTGTGTTTGTCCTATGTTGTTATCAACTGGACGTAGTCCAGTCAACAGTCGATCCTTTGTGTTCAAAAATTAGGGGTGACGTCATCTGCGATAATTTACAGAAATTTGGGCGTTACAATATCTCTGAAAGATATTCCGTATATACACGAAAGCCTTGGAAGAGCTGCGACTCAGTCGATTCGCGTTTTGCACAGGCTCCTCTTCGGGAGAGATGGCGACCGAAACAACCGGAAGCGGCTAAGGCAATTTACTGGTTTCGCGTTTGAAAGTGCGACCGAACTCGGACACAAGGTTGCGTCGGTTGTGGCTTCATTTAGTTTGAGCGAGTTGATCGGGATTACCGGTATATTGAACATCGACTCTGAGGGGCAAAAAGAAGGAATCGGGCAACGGATCTGCAAGCATTTGTCCGATTTAACGTTATTGAAGGACGCTAACGCAGCGATGGCCCTTTCAGAAGAGGAATCAGAAGAGGAATCGGAGGAGGAAACGTTACCTCAATATTTTTAAAACATTAAAAAAATATAATTAAAATCACATGAATAAACCATATAAGAAATTGAAAAAATAAAGATGATGTATGGAAAAAAAACTTTCCCACCGACGGGATTCGAACACCAGCGTATCCGCTCCGTAGTCCGACGCCCTAACCGCTTTTTTTTTTGTAACAATGTGTTTATTGTGCCAATAAATTCAATATATACAGCGGGTATAATAAACTTAAACACAAAAAAAGTATAACAAATATAAATGTTTGATATATAAACTAAAGGCTCGGAGATCCGGGCACGCACGGTTTAATACTATGATTATATCTATATGTACACTGCACTTATTGCAACTATTAACACTTAGACTAAGTATGGCTTAACTTAATTAGGGATACGTATATGTATATGTACAGAAAGGCACGGGTTGGGAAAAAACTGTACAATCTTTGGTATTATGGGTTCGTTTTGATAGAGATTAATAGCTGATATCTATGGCTGTGCTTGTAATGTAATCTAATTAAAAATATTTAACGGTGGATATTGCGGGTGCTTATGCTACATTGTTGTTACTACTACTAGTTATTGCACTGTTAAATTTACGTCTTTGGTCGGGGATTATTTGTACATTTTTGTTGTTTAGTGTAATTACATACTAGTTTTGTACGGAACATTTATATAAAATTTATAAAATTTAACGGGAGGTAGCGGTTAGGCTTCTTATTTCTAAAATACTATATAAAAGTATAATCTGAGATCATAATGTATAATTAGATAAAATATGACTAAAAATGTAATTTTACTCCCCGACGGGGAATCGAACCCCGGTCTCCCGCCTGACAGGCGGTGATACTAACCACTTTTTTTTTTGTAACAGGGCGTTTATTGTGCCAAATAAATACAATATATACAACGGTACAATAAACTTAAACGCTCAAAAAAAAGTATAACAAATATAAATGTTTAATATATAAACTAAAGGCTCGGAGGTCCGGACACGCACGGTTTAATGCTATGGGTATATATTTACATGTATACTGCACTTATTGCGCGACTATTAACGCTTACACTAAGTATGTCTTAACTTAATTAGGGATGCTTATATACATATATATTTATATGTACAGAAAGGCACGGATTGGAAAAAACTGTACAATCTTTGGTTTTTATCGGTTGATTTGATAGAAATGAGTTGATCCTATATGATATCTATAACTATGCTTATAATTGTGACGGGTATCCGTCGGGGTGGAGGGAGTGCCGACTCAGCCGGCTGCCAGGGGTCGGTAGCGCCTCGAGGAGGAATGACGTGTAGTCGTTTTTCTGGTGGAATACTCGTTTATTGTCCGTATGTTCTCTATTTATAGTGGGTGCCCACAGGTGGCGTGATTGCGGCGGTATCGCGGTGTTATCGCGGCGGATCGGTAGCGCGGCGGATCGGTAGCGCGGCGGCGCGGTATCGCGGCGGCGCGGTATCGCCTCGGCGTCGGGGAATCGGTCAGGGGTTCGTAGGACGGTCCCGCGGGCTTGCGCCCCTCGGGGGAGGGATTCCGGCCCGTTTGCACGGTGCCGGCTCGGACGAGTTTCCCGTAGGCTTGCGCCCCTCGGGGGAGGGATTCCGGCCCGTTTGCACGGTGCCGGCTCGGATGAATTTCCCGTAGGCTTGCGCCCCTCGGGGGAGGGATTCCGGCCCGTTTGCACGGTGCCGGCTCGGATGAATTTCCCGTAGGCTTGCGCCCCTCGGGGGAGGGATTCCTGCCCGTTTGCACGGTGCAGGCTCGGATACGGGAACGAGGGTGTCTGGCGGAAACGGTGGTTACGGCAGGAACGGGGTGCGGTCGGGTTGGAGGTACAGCGGAGGGCTTACTTGGCGGTCGCTCTTGCTCTCGCATGCCTGGCCTCAACTGCCCCGATTTCTGCTTCTCGCGGCCTACTTATCCTTCCCACCGCTCACTTCCACTCGCGAGCAGCCGGCTCGTCGCGGCGGCCACCTCGCGGCCGCGACGAGAGGCTGTGCTCGGCCGCGGTCTCGGCGCGCTCGCTGGGAGTGGGGCGGTGGGAGGCGCGGTGTTAGGCGGGGAAGTCGCGGGCCTTAGCTATACCCGTTACATCCCCCTCCTACTTCGGGGCGCGAGACTTCCTCGCCGGTAACTATTTACATATTTACAGTTTTGTGTCAACGGTATGTACACGGCTTTTTTTTTCTTTTTTGACTTAACGGCTTATGGACTAACGGCTTATGAACTAACGGCTTTAACGGCTTATGAACTAACGGCTTAACGGCTAACGGCTTATGAACTAACGGTTTAACGGCTAACGGCTTATGAACTAACGGCTTAACGGCTAACGGCTTAAGAACTAATGGCTTAACGGCTTATGACCTAACGGCTTAACGGCTAACGGCTTATGGACTAACGGCTTAACGGCTAACGGCTTAAGAACTAATGGCTTAACGGCTTATGACCTAACGGCTTAACGGCTAACGGCTTATGAACTAACGGCTTAACGGCTAACGGCTTATGAACTAACGGTTTAACGGCTAACGGCTTATGAACTAACGGCTTAACGGCTAACGGCTTATGAACTAACGGCTTAACGGCTAACGGCTTATGAACTAACGGGGTATCCTACGTGGTAACTTAAATTACTATTTACACTGTACATTTTGACGTCTTATGGTCCGGGTGGTTGGCCTGACGTCCACTTGAACGTCATGTTCAATATCCCTCCGCGGGATAGTCGGAGGTAGACCCACCCTCCTGGGATCGGCAGGCGGTGGCGTTCCCCCGGCGGTAGCTGGTCCAGGCGGAGGTTAAAGCTGTTTGGCCGGCCTGCGTCCTCCATCACCGAGGCCGGCAAGCGTCGTCCCTCTCGTTGGACGTCTCCCGGTGGTTGCACTCCTAGCATTGGCGGCTGGGTAGTCGTCTGTTGGTTGGTCGGTGGTCTGGTTGGTTGCCGTCCTGGCTCGGTTGGCGGCGCTGTTGTCCCGCTTGTTGTTGGCCCGGTTGCTGGGGCTGTCACGGTCGAAGGTACTGGCACCGTCATTGTATATTGTGCCAGCAGTTCTTCTAGTTCCCGTAGGGTGTCGTCCGTGTCGGTGGCAACTGTTGGACTTGCCAATGTGTGTCTGGCGGTAACCCCGGTGTTGGTGGTTGCTGGTGGTGGCCTTCCGGTCGCTGTCCCGGTTGTCTCTTTCGGCCCGGGTCGGCTGCTCCCTGGGGCCGCCTCGGCGGCACTGGTTGTCTGGCGTCCCGGGTCCGTTCTTTCTGCTATGGCCATCACCTCGCCCGGTGTTCTTGGTGGCGGCCTCATCCGCGGCGGTGGTCCTCGCCGTACCGGTGGCCCTGCAGCTGGTGTTCGTCGGTTTGACGGGTTCGGCCATCTTACTGTCCCGTCTCTCAGCCTTTGCCGGATTCGGGCTTCCGTTGGTCGGCTGTTCTCCTCTCTCCGCAGTTGGACTGCTCCCTCCCTGCACGCTGCTGTCGGTTTGTCCTTCTGCTTCGGCATCTCGTTGCAGACTGGCTCCTCTGCTCGCTTCTCCGCGACTTAGTATTTCTTCCCGGAAATCCCCCTCCAGGTCGCACGGTTTAAGATCCTGGATGTGGGCGCGGTGGCGTGTCCCTCTACCGGCTTGGACTACTACTACCGTTGGGCCGAGGATTGCGCGGACGCGATACGGGCCGGAGAATTTTGGCGCGAGTTTCGCGCAGAAGCCGTCTGCTGCTGCCGACAGAGGGTGCTCTCGTCGCATTACTGCGTCGCCGATTTGTGGCGCCCATTTCCGTCGGTGCCGGTTATAGTTTTTTCGTTGTGTTTCGGTCGCCTGAGCCTGCGCGGTTCGTGCTATTTTTAGACCTTCGTGTAATCGCCCTATGGTGTCGACTCGTGTTTGAAGGTCTTTGTAGGTGGTGTTTTCTCGGTATGTTTCGGCGGGAGGGCGGTCTGTTCCCTCGATCGGTAATTCCCGGCCGTACGTTAGGTACGCTGGTGTTAATCCGGTTGCTTCGTGTCGGGCCGTGTTGTATGCAAACACTGCGGTTGCTAGGCTGCGATCCCAGGCTCGGTGATTGCCGTCTGTGGTTTGGGCTATTATTGTTTTTACTACCCGGTTTGTCCGCTCTACCGGGTTACACTGTGGTGTATACGGCGGCGTTTTCTTATGTTCCACTCCATATTGTTGGAGGAGTTTTCGGAACTCATGGCTTTCGAATTGCCGTCCGTTGTCCGTTATGACTACCCGGGGGCATCCATGTCTGAGGAATATGAGTTCCTCGAGTGCTCTGGTGACTGCTGGGGCGGTTGCCTGTCGGAGTGGCCTTGCTTCGGTCCACTTCGAGAATTTATCCTGCAGTATGATGATCGTGCTGTATCCTTGGCTGGTTCGGGGGAGCGGGCCTACCAGGTCGGCTGTTATAACGTCCCCCGGGGCTATTGCCGGGGTGGAGAACATTTCCCCGGCTGGTGCCTGTTGTAGTGCCTTGTATTTTAGGCAGCTGAGGCAGCGACGGACGTATGCTGCTGCGTCGCGTCTCATTCCCGGCCAGAAGTATCGCTGGCCGAGTCTGGCCAGTGTTTTTGCCCTTCCGAGGTGTCCTGCCTTGGGGTCGTCATGCATTTTCCTTAGTATTCCGTTCCTTTCGGCTGCCGGGATGCAGCGCTTCCACTCCCACTCGGTGTTTAGTCCTGCATTGTCCGGTATGTGGCGGTACAGGTTTTCCTGGTGTATTCTATATTCTGGGAGTTTCTTGGGATCTTCCCTTACGGTGGCTTTTACTCTTTCATACCACGGTAGTTTGGGTGGTTCGAGTGTGCTCGCCACTTCTGGTTGGCGGGAGAGGGCATCGGCCACCAAGTTTTGCTCTCCCTTGCGGTAACGGATGTCGAAGTCGTATTGCTGCAGTTCAAGGCCCCAGCGGGCTAGTCTTCCTGATGGGTTATCCATCTGCTGCAGCCATTTGAGTGCCTGGTGATCGGTGATGACCGTGAATTTGTACCCCTCCAGGTATGGTCTCATTTTCCGTATGCCCCATACTACGGCAAGACACTCCTGTTCGGTGACCGAGTAGTTTCTTTCGGCCTTATTTAGTGTCCTGCTTGCATACGCGATCACCCGTTCCTCTTTGTTTACCTCTTGGGTGAGGACTACTCCTAGGCCGTTCTGGCTTGCGTCGGTTTGTAGGCAGAACGGTTGATTGAAGTCCGGACAGGCTAGGACCGGTGCGGTGGCCAGTTGCGTTCTCAAGGTTTCGAACGCCTGGTTCTCGGTTTCTCCCCAGTGCCATTTCTGACGCTTCTGCAGTAAACGGTGTAGCGGTTCGGCCGTGTCTGCGAAGCGTGGCACGAATCGTCGGTACCAGGAGACCATCCCCAGGAATCTCCGTAGTCCCTTGATGTTTGTCGGGGCTGGTACGCTTCGGATAGCTTCCACCTTGTTCGGATCGGTTCTGACCCCTTCTCGTGTGACCAGGTGTCCGAGGTAGCGGAGCTCGGTGCGGCAAAATCGGCATTTCTCTGCGTTTACTCGCAGGTTTGCTTGCTGTAGGCGTTGTAGTACCTCTCGTAGGTTTGCCAGGTGTTCCTCGAATGTAGCCCCGAGTACTATTATGTCATCGAGGTATGCGAACGCTCGAGGCTCGAGTTGCGGGCCGATTATTGTGTCCAGTAGCCGTTGGAATGTTGCTGGCGCTGAGTGTAGCCCGAATGGCATTACTTTAAATTGTAACAGCCCGCGCCCGGGAACGGTGAATGCGGTGACCGGTCTGCTCTTTTTTGCCAGTGGTACCTGCCAGTATCCGTTTGCTAAATCGATAGTTGACAGGTATTTTGCCCCCCTGAGTTTTTCTAGTGTCGCCTGGACTTGCGGTAGAGGGTATGCATCTTTCTCCGTTACGTTGTTTACCCGCCGGAAGTCGATGCAGAAGCGGGGTTTTCCGTTAGCTTTACGGACGATGACGATGGGTGAGCTCCAGGGGCTGGCCGATGGCTCGATAATCCCCTCTTGGAGCATTCGGTCTACTTCCTCGTTGATGATTGCCTGGGTCGCTGGGTTTCGTGGTGTGTATCGTTGTTTTACCGGTTCGGCGTTGCCTGTGCGTATGTGGTGTTCGATGAGGTGTGTTGTGCCCGTTATTCTCTCGAACCGTGGTAGCTCCTCGTCTAGGAGTTCTAGGAGTCGGTCCTCCTCCTCCTCTGTGCATTCTGTGAGGCCCTGCTTGTCCTCCAGCGTATCATTTTCCTCCCCCGGTTCGAAGGTCCAGCGGTGTGGCCCGAGGGTGATTGTAACTCCTAGCGTGTGGAGTGCATCTACTCCCAGAATGACTGCCTGTGAGAGTGTCGGCAGGATCGCGCAGGCTAGTTGGATTTCTCTCTCGCAGATTATTGCCGGTATCTCCATTTCTCCTTGTAGCCTCGCGGATGAACCGTCGGCGACCCGGACTGACGGGTTCCCTCGTTTGACGTGGGCTCCTTGCTTTTGGCACCAGTCGGCTACATCCTGCCGAATGTAGGTGCGTGTGGCCCCTGTGTCTACTAGCGCCGGGAACCGCCGTCCGTAGGTTTCCAGCCTGATGAAGAGCCGGTTATCGGGGTGTGTCCCCTCGGAGGCGTTGGCCGGGTGTTCGATCGGTCGGTGCCTCTTCCGCCGATCCAGTTGGCGTTTCCCGCCACGGGATTGCATGTGCATTGGGCGGTGGTTCGTCCTTCGGTTCCGCAATATGAGCAGAAGAGCCGGGGCGCACGTTGGCATTCTTGCCGGTGGTGGCCTCGTTGCCCGCATCGCCAACAGCAGGTTTCCCTGTTGTAGGCGGTTAGGCTATTTATGCGTGGGCCCTGGTATATCTGGTTCTGGTTTTCTACCGGTGCCTTTCGGCGTTTCTCTCGTTCTAGGAGCTCTTCGTACTCGTCCGTATGGCTTAGGAGTTCTGCCATGTCCCGGACCTCGGTTTGTCTGAAGTACCGTTGGTACTCTACCCGGAGATTGACGTAGAGTCTCTCTAGTTTCTCTTCCGTCGAGAAGCCTCCATGGCGTCTCATCATCGTTTGCATTTCCGTTATGTAGTCCCTCGCCCGTTCTCCTGGTTTCTGCAGGCGATCGCGTATAGCCTCTTCGAGGTCTCTTCGACGGTTTCGCGGAAGGTATTGTGCCTCGAAGGCCTTCTGGAAGTCGTTCCATGTGCTCCAATTTTCCTGCTCGTTGTGGAGCCATTGTAGAGCAGGTCCCCGGAATATTTCCGAGAGGCACCCCAGGATTTGTTCCGGTGCGACCTTGTAGCTCCTTTCTAGGTCTCTCAGTCGGTCCAGGAAATCTTCTGCATTTTTCCCGTCGAAGTGAGTGCCCCACCGGCGGATCTGCTCCATCGCGCTCGGTAGTTCCTCTTTGCTCGGTGGATCCTCCTTCATAGTTTTTATTTTTCCGGCTATACGTTTTCTTAATTCGTCCAACGTGCCTGTTGTTGATAATCCTCGTTGGCTGGCTTCGTAAATCGCTTCGTTTTTTCTCAGCGCATATATCCACCCGGTCGGTTGGCTCATCTGCCTTTTCCTCTACTTGGTCCTTCCTCGAGGTTCCTCCTTATCTCGACTGTTCGGGCGCCATTTGTGACGGGTATCCGTCGGGGTGGAGGGAGTGCCGACTCAGCCGGCTGCCAGGGGTCGGTAGCGCCTCGAGGAGGAATAACTGGTAGAGTCGTTTTCTGGTGAAATGTTCGTTTATTGTCCGTATTCTCTCTATTTACACAGGTGGCGTGATTGCGGCGGTATCGCGGTGTTATCGCGGCGGATCGGTAGCGCGGCGGATCGGTATCGCGGCGGCGCGGTATCGCCTCGGCGTCGGGGAATCGGTCAGGGGTTTGTAGGACGGTCCCGCGGGCTTGCGCCCCTCGGGGGAGGGATTCCGGCCCGTTTGCACGGTGCCGGCTCGGACGAGTTTCCCGTAGGCTTGCGCCCCTCGGGGGAGGGATTCCGGCCCGTTTGCACGGTGCCGGCTCGAATGAAGTTCCCGTAGGCTTGCGCCCCTCGGGGGAGGGATTCCGGCCCGTTTGCACGGTGCCGGCTCGGATGAATTTCCCGTAGGCTTGCGCCCCTCGGGGGAGGGATTCCTGCCCGTTTGCACGGTGCAGGCTCGGATACGGGAACGAGGGTGTTCGGCGGAAACGGTGGTTTCGGTGGGAACGGGGTACGGTCGGGTTGGAGGTACAGCGGAGGGCTTACTCGGCGGTCGCTTTCGGTCTCGCATGCCTGGCCTCAACTGCCCCGATTTCTGCTTCTCGCGGCCTACTTATCCTTCCCACCGCTCACTTCCACTCGCGAGCAGCCGGCTCGTCGCGGCGGCCACCTCGCGGCCGCGACGAGAGGCTGTGCTCGGCCGCGGTCTCGGCGCGCTCGCTGGGAGTGGGGCGGTGGGAGGCGCGGTGTTAGGCGGGGAAGTCGCGGGCCTTAGCTATACCCGTTACAACATGTATCACTCAATGAATACATATATAGAAACAACTTATAGTGATCATGAATAAATAACTTCTGTGAATTTGATTGCAAAGTGAAAAAACATTGACCACTTCGACTCAATAATTTCATACCTCCCTTCATATATTAATGTGTATATATATATATATATATATATATATATATATATATATATATAAGGCGCTAAAACTCAAGGAACGTAAAGAATATATTTCACAGAAATCATAAGAAAATACCAATCCCTACGACCCATATCCCATAAATTCCAAGTTCAAGAAAACAAAATCTATTCAAATTAAAACATTGATAAAGAAATAATGAGGAAATACCTGCAAAATTACTTCTTAACCGTTCAAAAGGAAACATGAGATCCTGGGGTGACCGAGGAACCAGTGCGTGAGGTAAAGAGCGAACCAGCATTGCATCCGTTGGCCAACCTCACCCATTTGAAAACACTGGAAATAAATAATATATTATAATAATAGATTATAATAATAATCTAGCTTTTCCAAGGAAGCATTGTTCCCAAACTCGATGGTCCTCGCCCTCATGGGACAAGGGGGTAATAAACCGTACGCACGCGCTGGCTACTTGGGCCCTTTTTTTCGTCACACTGCTCTGGGGTCTGGCAATCGTCACGTGCTGGTCTAGGCACTTTCTCTACGCGTTTGACTTGGGGTGGGGACTTCCTCCACCACCAACAGGGGTTGCATACAAATGACTCCTCCCTCAAGTCAATCAGCAAATGAGATTTCTTTCCCCCAAAAATGGGACCATCTCCCACTCTTCTCCAAAGTCACCACCGAGGTGAAGAGCGAGCTGACCCCAGAGCAGAAATTAGATACAAACTTGTTCTCAAAGGAAACCGAATAATCACCAGTCCGAATGTAAACTGTATATAGTCATTGTTCTAATAAACCAAAGTTGTTATTGCAAAGGAAGGTGTCGGGTCATTAATTCGACAAAATAACACGCAGAACCTCTCCTACAATTGCGAGAAACTGCACGACATAACATAGATTTTAATGAAAGAACTCTCCTCCATCCTAAAGAACAAATTCGGTCATTGAAAATAGGCAGAATTCGCAATGGAGACTCTGACAGTTTTTTGCAAATATCTCAGAAAATAAAGAGACCTCCGTACAGTGCGGACAAATGGTCTGTCTTCGGGCACTTCTCGTAATTTGGTTATTAATGTATATATTAATGTGCAATAACGAGCAAAACTGAGTCTACACTATTTGAAGCAACATAACTTTTTAAAAATTAGATCAAATGACTTGAATTTTATTGAGAAGTTAGAAGGATTAGTTTATTAGACGAGGTGTAGGAAGGAATGGGAAGGGGTGGAAAGGTTGCAGGAGAGGTTTCTGAGGTGGGTCCTAGGAGTAGAGAGGTACGCACCGGGGTATATGGTGCGGGAACAGCTGCAGAGGGAGTTGTTGAGAGGGAGGGCGGGGTTGAGGGCATGGGGGTACGAGAAGAAGTTGAGGGTGGGAAAAGGGGGGGAGCTAGCTAGGTTGTGCTGGGAGCAGGTTAGAGGAAGGGGCAGAAGGGGAGGGGAGGTAGTAGGGTGGGTGAAGGAGTGAAGGCGTTTTTGGGAAGAGAGGGGCTGGACAGCGGAGGAGGCGGAGGAGATGATGGAGGAGAGGATAGAGGCAGTGAGTGAGGAGATAGTGAAAAGGGAAAAGAAGAAGCAACAGGGGACAGATGGGAAAAGATAGGAAGAGCAAGGTACAACATGTGGTACGGGAGGGTGAAGGGAGAGCGGATACCGGGGTATCTAAGGAAAGGCTGGGGAGAGAGCAGGTGGCAAAGGGTGGCCAGGTACAGGTTGGGAAACGAGATGAGAGGTGGAAAGTATTGGTTGGAGGAGGAGAAGAAAGTATGTAAGGTCTGTGGGTGGGAGGAGGAAACGTGGGAACATGTGTGGGAAATGTGTAAGGGAGGGTTGAGGGGAGTGGTTGGCAGGGGATGGTGGGGGAAGTATTAGGGGATGAAGGAGGAGAGGAATGGATGAGGAAGGTGGATGAATGGAGGAAGAGCAGAAATGGAGAGATATGGGAGATGAAGTAAATGGAGAGAATGCATAGGAATGGAGTGAAAGAGAGAGCAGCCGAAAGAGGAGGTCCAGGAGGCGTGGGAAGGATGGGTGTGGTGTAGGGAGGGGAGAGAGCAGAGAAGCATGTATGTGTGGGACAGGGAAAAATAATAACGCGGCGGATATTAGTGTAAGATCGTTCTCTCTCTCTATGGCGTGTTTTTAGGACACGTTTAATTAAGTTAGGGTAAGTTAGGATAAGTTTAAGGTTAAGATTGGGGTAAGAGGGAGATGTAATTAAAATTGTAACCCCGAGGGGAATCAATAATTGATATATATATTAGACGAGGTGTAAAAAATTTTTGAAAAAAATTTGAATTGGTCGGAATCGCAAAAGAAATAGTAAAAGTTGGTTTTTTCAGCTTTTTTATCTGAGCCTCTATTGAAAATTTAAGGAATGTATTTGATTCGCTCGAATAAATTATATCTACGCTTAAAATTTCACAGATATTGGTTAATTCGATTACGAGTTATAAACGATTAAAAGTGTGATTTTAAGTCGAAAATCATGAAAAACGGCAATTTTTCCACTTTTAAGCGTTTATAACTCGTAAACGAATTAACCAATATCGGTGAAATTTTCAGCATGGATGTAATTTATTCAAGCGAATCAAACACATTTTTTAAATTTTCAATACAGGCTCAGATAAAAAAGCTAAAAAAACCAACTGTTACCATTTCTTTTGCGATTCCGACCAATACAAACTTTTTCAAAAATTTTTTACACCTCGTCTAACAAACTAAACCTTCCAACTTCTCAATAAAATTCAAGTCATTTGATCAGATTTTTAAAAAGTTATGTTGGCTCAAATAGTGTAGACTCAGTTTTGCTGGTTAGTGTATGTATATAAAGCGGTAAAACTCAAGGAACGTAAAGAATATATTTTGCAGAAGTTATAAGGGAATAGCAATCCCTAAGACACATATCCTATAAATTCCAAATTCAAGGTAACAAGATCTATTCAAATTAAAACATTAATAAAGAAATAATGAGAAAATACCTGTGAAATTTCTTCTTAACTGTTGAAAACAAAACACGAGGCCCTGGGGTGACCGAGGAACCAGTCAGTGAGGTGAACAGCGAACCCACATTGCATCCAATGGCCGGCCTCACACTTGAAAACACTGAAAATAAATAATAACATGTATTCAACGGCAGAAGGTAAAGTTTTCAAGCTACTACACGCGGTAAGGAAAATAAATTATAGTGACAACCTGAGAATAAATGAAGGGATCGTTTGCGGTGCGATTAGAAATTGTCTCTACCTGAAATACATCCACTTGTGCACTTCATTCAACGTTTATAAACTCAATGAATAGATATATAGAAACAACTTATAGTGATCATGAATAAATAACTTCTGTGAATATGATTGCAAAGTGAAAAAACGTTGACCACTTCGACTCAATAATTTCATACCTCCCTTCATATATTAATGTATATATATATAAGGCGCTAAAACTCAAGGAACGTAAAGAATATATTTCACAGAAGTCATAAGAAAATACCAATCCCTACGACCCATATCCCATAAATTCCAAGTTCAAGAAAACAAAATCTATTCAAATTAAAACATTGATAAAGAAATAATGAGGAAATACCTGCAAAATTACTTCTTAACCGTTGAAAACGAAACATGAGGCCCTGGGGTGACCGAGGAACCAGTGCCTGAAGTAAAGAGCGAACCAGCATTGCATCCGTTGGCCAACCTCACCCATTTGAAAACACTGGAAATAAATAATAACATGTATCACTCAATGAATACATTGTAACGGGGGATATAGAAGGCCCGCGACTTCCCCGCCTAACACCGCACCTTCCACCGCCACACTCCCAGCGAGCGCGCCGAGACCGCGGCCGAGCACAGCCTCCCGTCGCGGCCGCGAGGTGGCCGCCGCGACGAGCCGGTGTAGGGGCTACGTATGCTGCCGTACCTTGCCGCAGCGCTAGCATCGCCGGCATCAGCCGCGTGCAAGCGGCAAGAGCGAGTCGCCGCTCTCGACTCTACGTGTCCGACGACCCAAGGCGGATTTGCCGCCGCCGAGATTACACAATCTCTCTCTTGTAACAACCTTCGTCGTGATAAGACGTAATAAAGTTTTCTGTACTACAACACGCAACAGTGCCTTCCATCCAGTTTCCGGTTTCCCGGCGGTAGTAGGCCGCAGTCTGGAAATTCCCCAGACCGTAAACCCACATCTGGTGACCCCGACGTGATCGCTGCCGACTGATAGTCGTGTTTTCGGAAAATTTTCGAAACTGTGACGAGGCATTGGACGCCTCGTGGAACGGACATTGCCTGTTGCTGCCGTTGTACCTCCGCCGACGTGCTTTTCGTACCGAAAAGCCTGGCTGCACGTGCTCGGAAACCGTGCACGTTGTTCGGAGATCCGACGAAGAAGAGGTTTCCTGGCGGCGAGCAATCCGCTCGCTGCAATCCGCCGTTCCTGTTTCCAGGCGGCGAGCAGGCCGCTCGCTGCACGCTGCAGCCGCCGAGCGTGAAGCCATCGACGCCACGTGGGTACCACCGTCGCCGCCATTGCTGCCGCTACGAGGGTACCATTATCGCTGCCGTTGCTGCCGCCACGTGGGTACCGTTGCCGACGCCGCTGCCGAAGCCGTGAAAAGCTGCCGTCGTGGTGAAGTGAGCGTATTTTTTTTTTAAGTCGTTTTCGTTCCGTTTTAATTCTAGTCTCGCGTGTGAAAAATGTCGCAACCCACGCCGGAAGATAGAATCGCACGGTTAGAGGCGGAGCTCGAGGCCGCGCGCGAACTTTTAAACGCCCGTTCTGCATCGGATGCCGACGCGTTCGCGAACCGCGTAGATAGTTATCGTGCGCCGAAACTCCCCGCATTTTTCAAGAACGACCCTGCGCTATGGTTCGGACAGGTCGAGGCGTCGTTTCGAAACGCACGAATTACGAGCCAGACTACAATGGCCGACACCGTAATTGCCGGCCTGGATGCGGATACCGCGTCGGTTATATCCGATCTCATATTGTCGCCGGATCCCGTCGCGCCGTATAATCGAATCAAAGAGCGCATTATTTCCACTCTCTCCACTTCGGCCGAAACGAAACTCCGGCAGCTCCTCAAGGGGCAGGTAGCGTCACATGGCAAACCTTCGCATATCTTGTCACTTATGCGTAATTTAAACAATGGTGCTTGCGCAGATAATGTGCTTAAATCGATTTTTTTCGACCTGCTGCCCGAGCAGTGCCGCGCAATTCTAGTCGCGTCCAAGCATGACGACCTGCAGGAGATGGCCCTTCTGGCCGACAAGATCGTCGAGACGATACAGCCAGCGAGCGCTTCTGTCCTCGCAGCAGCTGCCGACGTATCACGGCCGGGCTCCATGCAAGAGCAGTTGGACAAACTCTTCCGTGAGGTAGCTAGATTGAATACCGCGATCGAGCGTGTCTCGCGGACACGCCAGCGTAGCCCCGGGAGAAATGTCGCTTCGAGAACGCGGAATAGGTCCCAGAGTCGTGACCCTTCCGGTCTCTGCCGTCTGCATGCGAAGTTCGGCGAACGCGCGTTTCGTTGCATTAAGCCGTGCGCGTGGCCCAGTCCTCCTAGAGCGTCGGAAAACTGAGGCCACCCTCCTCCTCGGAGACTGTTGGAGAGTGTTATGCGTCCTCGAAACGTCTCCACATACGCGACCGTAAGTCAGGCCGTACCTTTCTCGTAGACACAGGTTCGGATTTGTCTTTGCTGCCGGTTTCAGCTGCGTCGCGTGCGCGTCCCAGCGCGTTTAAATTGTTTGCCGCGAACGACACCCGTATCGATACGTATGGCGATATTCGCGTTGCCCTCGATTTCGGATTGCGTCGCCCGATCGAGTGGAATTTTTGCGTAGCAGCAGTCCCGTATCCCATCATAGGAGCCGACCTGCTTACGCATCATGGTCTCACGGTAGATTTGAAGAGGCGTCGCCTGATAGATTCTGCTACCGGTTTGTTTGTTTTGGCCGGTATCGCGAGCTCTCCCTCTTCATGCGTGAACGTCCTTGGACCGTCGTTCAAGTACTCTAGTATATTAGCTCGTTTCCCGCAAGTCATCGGACTCGAGCAACCGACTCCTCTCGAGTCGCGCGGTGTGTATCATCACATTTCCACCACCGGTCCCCCCGTCGCGGAGCGTGCTCGGCGTCTATCGCCTGAAAAACTCAAGGCCGCGAAGGCCGAGTTTAAACACCTGATCGAGGCAGGAATTTGCAGGCCTTCTAGCAGCCCTTGGGCTAGTCCGATCCACTTAGTCAAAAAGAAGTCCGGTGAATGGCGGGTATGCGGAGATTACCGCCGTTTGAATAGCGTGACGATACCCGATCGTTACCCCGTGCCTCACCTGCACGACTTCCCGGCTAACCTTCACGGCAAGACCATTTTCACGGCGCTAGACCTGTACAAAGCGTATCATCAGATACCCGTAGCTGCCGAAGATATTCAAAAAACTGCCGTCATCACTCCCTTCGGCCTTTTTGAATACTGTGCAATGACCTTTGGCCTCCGCAACGCAGGGCAAACTTTTCAGAGATATATAAACCGTGCTCTCGGCGATCTCGATTTCGTTTTCACGTTTCTCGATGACATCCTCATCGCCTCTTCCTCTCCGGAAGAGCATGAGACCCATCTGGCGATCGTCCTAGAGCGTTTACGTGACTTTCATCTGCGCGTGAACCTGGATAAATGCCGTTTCGGCGTATCCGAGTTAGTTTTTTTGGGACACCTAGTTAACTCTGAGGGGTTTAAACCCACTCCAGAGAAGGTCGAGGCTATTAGTCGTTTCCCCAAACCGCGCACGATCGACGACCTGCGTCGTTTTCTAGGAATGGTAAATTTTTACCGGCGCTGTATTCCTCACGCTGCCGCCACTCAAGCTCCGTTGAACGCGTACATGCAGGACGCGCGCAAACGTGATAAGCGACCCATCGTATGGACGCCCGAAGCCGAAGCGGCTTTCGTTAAATGCAAGGATGATCTTGCGAACGCTGCCCTTATAACGCACCCCTGCGAATCGGCCACCGTGCGCCTTGTCTCAGACGCTTCCGACGTGGCCATGGGTGCAGTTCTCGAGCAGCTGTGTGGCGATAGTTGGAGACCGCTCGCCTTTTTCTCGCGAAAGTTTTCCCCGGCTCAGTGCAAATACAGCACATACGACCGTGAGCTTACCGCAGCTTACGAAGCTGTGCGCCACTTTCGCCACTTCCTAGAAGGTCGCGAATTCATTATCTACACCGACCACAAACCGCTCATCTACGCCTTTGCGCAGAACTCTGAGCGTGCGTCTCCTCGGCAGACTCGGCAGTTGTGCTATATAGCGCAATTTACGTCGAAGATTCTCTTCTTGCCCGGAAATGAAAACGTCGTTGCCGATTCGCTCTCGCGTACCGAGGCAATCCGTCTGCCGACGCAATTCGATTTGAATGAGCTCTCTCGCGAGCAGGAAAACGACCCCGAGCTCAGGGAAATTCTTGCATCGCCAGACCACTCTCTCGCCCTTAAGAGGCTCACGTGGGGCACAGATCACTCTCCTGTGTATTGCAGCGTATCCGAGGAGTGCATCCGTCCGTATATCCCCGCCTCCATGCGCGAGCGGTTGTTCAAGCTCTTTCATTCTCCCGCACATCCGAGCGCGAAAGTCACTGACCGACTCATACGACAGCGATATGTCTGGCCCGACATGCACCGCGACATAGCTCGCCAGTGTAAGTCGTGTGTTGATTGCCAGCAATCCAAAATTTCTCGACACGTCAAGCTGACTCCGTCCCAGTTCGTCGCGCCCGACGGACGTTTTACTCACGTACACATCGACCTTGTCGGTCCGCTGCCGGTCAGCGAAGGCTTTCAATACTGCCTTACCATGATCGACAGATTCTCTCGCTGGGCTGAGGCCGTTCCCCTGAAGGAGACGTCCGCTCAGACGGTCGGCCGCGCCTTTTTTGAGCATTGGGTGTCACGTTTCGGCGCTCCTGCATTTTTGACGAGTGATCAAGGTCCGCAATTCGAGTCACAGCTTTTCTCAGCCCTCCTGGCGCTCGTTGGATGCCGGAGAAAGAGAACCACCGCGTATCACCCCGCGTCTAACGGCATGGTTGAGCGCTGGCACCGCGTCTTGAAGGCAGCAATTATGTGTCACGCCAATCAGCAATGGTCGCGCGTCTTACCTATTGTACTGTTAGGGTTGCGTACTCATATCCGTCTCGATACTAACGCTTCTCCTGCCGATTACGTTTACGGAACCTCGTTGCGTCTGCCGGGCGAATTTTTCCTATTAGATAATTTTAGCCCTGATCCGCAGCCATTCCTCGAGGAATTCCGACAGTATATGCGTGCCGTCAAGCCTGTGCCCGTAGCGCACAAGCGTAGCGTTAAAACCTTTGTATACAAAGATCTCGGATCATGTTCGCATGTATTTATGCTTGTTAAATCCGTGCGTAGACCGTTGGAACGGCCTTACACGGGACCCCATCGGGTGCTTCAGCGTATTTCCGAACAAGTGTATTCAATCGAGGTCAACGGTTTACCGCGCAACGTCTCCGTAGAGCTGTTGAAACCCGCGCATAGCGTTTGCGAGGGACTTGCAGTCCCAGTATCGAGCGGTGCCCCGTCGCTGCCGAGCGTGCCTGTGCGCACCTACTCGCGTAAAAGAGTCACTTTTGCGGACTCCGTACATTAGGTTAAGGTTTTGTAAATATACGCGTAGCATGTAAGTCGTAGTTTATAAGAGTCGTTTGTAATTCTATGTAGCCTTTAAGCAAAGTATCTGTTGTTCGCTGCCGCTTTTCCTTGGGGGGGAGTGTGTAGGGGCTACGTATGCTGCCGTACCTTGCCGCAGCGCTAGCATCGCCGGCATCAGCCGCGTGCAAGCGGCAAGAGCGAGTCGCCGCTCTCGACTCTACGTGTCCGACGACCCAAGGCGGATTTGCCGCCGCCGAGATTACACAATCTCTCTCTTGTAACAACCTTCGTCGTGATAAGACGTAATAAAGTTTTCTGTACTACAACACGCAACAGTGCCTTCCATCCAGTTTCCGGTTTCCCGGCGGTAGTAGGCCGCAGTCTGGAAATTCCCCAGACCGTAAACCTACACCGGCTGCTCGCGAGTGGAAGTGGGCGGTGGGAAGGATAAATAGGCCGCGAGAAGCATCAATCGGGGCAGTTGAGGCCTTATAGTGATCATGAATAAATAACTTCTGTGAATTTGATTGCAAAATGGGAGAACATCGACTCGATAATTTCATAGGGTGGATAATAAAAATCTCCTTGTACATTTTAACCAAAGAACCCTCCCGCGCCCTAAAGAACAAATTCGGTCATTCAAAATAGGCAGAAGTTTACATCAAAATAGACAGTTTTTGCAAATATCTCGGAAAATAAAGAGACCGCCGTACTGTGCGGACAAATGGCCTGTTTTCGGGAAAACTAATCAAAACGTATACTCCAAACCTAATCGCCATAATACGTACTTACAACACACGGCACTGACACGAATGGCTGCTCTGAAGCGAACACTGGCCGACGCTCGCGAGCGAATGTTCGATGGCATTCCTTCGACCGCCTTCGGAACCGATCTTCGCTTGTTTCTCTGCCGCTTCCCATGGACCGTCGCCGCGCCGCCGCGTATACAATGTATGTTGGCGGTTCGTCGGCGTGCTCGTCGCTGCGCGATGCCCAGGCTGCCACATGTCCATTTTCATCTGTCTTTTTCGGCGGTTTATTTGACTTCGAATAATTTCCGGAGGCGCGTTCGATGCTGTAACGAGGACAGAGCAGTCAAAGACTGGCGCGCGCGTTGCAATGTATGTGGTTGTATCGCCCAATGACAAAGCAAGGATCAAATAAAACTATAGTCTATATATAGACACTTATGAATCGTAGTTCTTTTTAGACCTTTGAAATTTTGAATCATTTCATTTTTGGTTTAATTTAGCTTTACACATGAATTTATTGACTCTGTTGTAAACATTTATTTCATAATAAAAAAAGAGAGACCGAGGTGTGTGCATGAATAATAGTGGTAAAGTATTTTTAAGTTATAACATTCACAAAACATCGTATCCGGACCTAATCTAATCATACATTATCATTATTAGGATCATACTCTTATGCAAATGCACGTAGACTTTTTGACAGTGATACTGAAATAAATGTAATGTAACAATTACAATTTTTATTCTGTTATAACGTCTGACACCTGATCGTTCCATACTCCGGGTAAAAAAAAACATGTCCACTTAGGACCCTCCTCCCTATAAATATCCAACATTTAATAAAATTGAAAGATTCCCTTTTCAGTTCCTTTCTTATTCATTATCCATCACGCCGGTGTTTCCATCTCGTATTCATCAGTCAGCTACACATCTGTAGGTAATACCATACCACAGACGAGGTATAGGAGTAGACCAATCACCCAATGTATTATTCTGTCTCACGCTCGGGGGGCTCTAGAGCCCCCGTACTATTCCGTGTCACATCCTACCGTATCATCCAGAACTAATATTGTGGAACCGATATTCTACAATGGCGCTGTTGCTGATATAATTTTAAATCTCATGTCGAGGATTCATATGATGAATGAAACAAAAGAATGTTGTTTCCTCTTAATTCCATTACGGCTGACACGCGAGTGCATCGAAGGAGACGTAATGTAATAATAATAATAACGTAACGTCTCCGGCTGAGAATATTTTGGTCCCGGATCGAATCCCGCATGGAACGATTTTTTTTTCGTTAAACACTTTTTTCTTGTTCTTTCTACTACATCAGTCGTCTTCCCTGTGCAATTACAACTACAACAGTGTAATAACATAATTATAAGAAATTAAATTAGTTCAATATTAGCCAAAAGTAAGAATGTAGTTTAAATTTAATTAAATAAAATACGACGTTGATATCATTAATTTCATTTGACTATTTAATAGCTACTTATTCAATGTACTTCTGATATTGCTTTTCATTCGCAGCATATATATTCTAATAAATTTAATTATTTGGGATTGATAAAAGATTGAACAACAATATTTATAATAACTAGTTTTGAACATTTTTTAAGGGTAATTAAATTTAAAAAACAAAAAGAATGATTTAAAAATACAAAATATATTTCAGTATATACCATTAAACCCGATTCTTTTTAATGTTTTCAGTTTAAATTTTACTTTGGTATTGTTCCGTCACAAGACAAAACAAATATTTCAATATAACCAAACATCTGGGTGGCAGACTTCGGCCTACCTCCAGTTTATCATGTTTGTAATGCACTAGCATTTATGGTAGCGGCCCGGGACAAAATTTACAACACTTTAAGGTCCGCCCAAACAAGACGGGCAAGATGCCGAAGTTGTTCGAACGGCCGAAGTCGCTGTCCATAAGGACCGAGCGAACTGACAGGCCACTTGAGAGGCGCTCGACGGTCCTCGCAACAAAGGCCAAGTGCCGAAAACCGCAGAACTGTTTACTCCCCTCTACACCCCCGAGATGCCTATGCTGGAGCGTGTTGCCCACGGGCAACCCACAGACAAGATTGAGCAGCGTTAGAAATCTCTGCGGATACGGACGCAGTCACGGTGCAGAATTTACTGGAAAAATTCAATATTCGTGTATATCACGATATTAAATACATTCCTTTTGCATAGAATGCGTATGACACTAAATGCGTATGTATATGAGAATGGAAATTGTTATTAATAATCATAATAATAATTTCTATGCATAAACAATTTTGCAATAATAATATGTCAATCATTTTTATTTATTCTTAATTTGCTTTTACTATACGTTTCGTACCTATCCGAAAATAATAAGAATGTAAAGATAGATCCAGATTGTTTGGAAGAACGTGAACAGGGATCACATTGAAAGTACTGAGAATGAGTCGGATAGCGAATAACATTCATTTATCATTAATTTCGTTTTTAATTTGTTAGTTTTTAAAAATAAATTTTGTTATGAAAATTGTTAATATTTTTTTTCAAATTTTTTAACACTTCAACCGATGGTAAAATTTGCAAAACAAAGATATTAGTAATATTTTTGCATTAAGTAATCACATTCGAATATAAAATGATGAATTATTTAAAAAGAACAGTCTCTTGCGATGATGATTAAAAAAAGAAAATGTTTTTTATCTTTGTTTTTATCTTTTTGTTTTTATGTCTTTTATCTGTGGTATAAAATGTGTTGTGTAGGCAGTTTTCGTAAAACTCATCCCAAATAGCAAACTTTGATGGTCCGTATCCTTTAAACAATTTCGAAGATTACAAAATGATGGCTCAATCTTTCAGTTTCATCCAAATTCGAAACATGGTCCCCAAAAAAAGATTTAATTCACATGGAATGACCCCCTTCCTAATTTGGATATTTCCTTAAAAAAATGGTGTAATTCACGTATAACATAAGGATGTGTGATGCTGTTTCACCAAGCGACAGGCACAATTCTTATCCCCATGATGTTGTAGAGGAGAGATACCGATAGTTTACCTAAGGAGCTGTGGAGCCCCTAAAAACATTTTTTTTGTGCCATGCACAGCAGGGAACGTGTCAACGTGCTCTAGAAAGGCCATCTGGACGTTCAAAGTTATGGCCCCAACGACGTCGGGGCGACCCCGGAAAGATTTCGAGCACGAAGACCAATTCCTGACCGGCAAATTTCTAGCCCGTGTTCTTGAATCTGGCCGCCCAAACAACTTCGGCATCTTGCCCGTCTTGTTTGGGGCGACCTTTACCGGGCGCAGGTTTATAACGCCTTTCCGGACCCATCGAGTGAGGGTACCGCGCGTCCACCTCGGCACAAGGTTACCCTCCCTTTGGCAATGGTAGGCGCCAACGAAGATCAATGACAATGATTGACCAATCACGAACAAATTAGAAGACAGAGATTCTTAGACCCCACCCACACCGAGATTAGCTGCAAGGAGAGAAGAGACGACAAGACCAGTCAACCAATTAGCCTCAAATAAACAAGTATTCCTCCGAGCAACCGTAGAGTCGTAATCCACCAGAGCAGCAGCGGTCGTAGTATCCGCGTATTTCTTTTTATTTCTTCGGTTCTGTTAACGTCAGAGTCGATAGTGCAAACCGACACGGACAAGAGTGTCCCTTGCACTAGCTGCACCATTCAAAAGGTGCACGACTAAACAGGTATCTTTTTTAGTTCAAAAGTTATAGCAAAATGTGCAACCGGGAATCGAATGCATAGCGCATTCCAGACAGAGTTGGGCACTATTTAGATAACAAATTATTTAAATAAGGATTCGAATCAAAGATATTTTATCTTTATTCGTTATTCGAAAGTTCGAATAAAAAAAGTATCTCTGTCGAATAAATAATTTTATTAGACGAGAATTTATCGGACGAATAGAGAGAATTTTTTTTATTCGAAGCGGATTTATTCGAACTTGGAATAAATTTTCATCTTTTATCTGTATCTTTTATTCAAAGGCTTCGGATAAATCTTCGAATAACTTTTGCCAGCTCGAATAAGCGGCAACGAGGTCCGACGAACGCCGATCTTCAAAGACCCAGCGACTGACAAACGGTATACAATGTAAGCAGATGGAGAATCGCGCACGAATGAAAGTTCAAACTTTTAGATTTTTCAATATACCTCCATAAAATTGCGGCGAGTGAATTGAGGGGCTTTTCCTGATGAAAATGAGTCCAAACTCGAGTGTAATCGAACAATTTTATTGATACGTAATGTTACGATAAAAATTAAAATCTTGTTGAAGATAATCCAAATGATGTCGTGTTTGGACTCATTTTCATCTGGATAAGCTCTACAACTTATTCGTATTAAAAATACTATTCGCATTAACACTATTCCTACCGAAACTTCGCGTATACCTATTTTTACCGCGACCGGTCAAATGACCGGTCTTTAGCACAACTTATATTTATTTACGAGTATATAATGTATATTTTATTCGTTTTCACCGCATAATATTTCGTTTACTATACCCTGTAGGGCCTGATGTTCCCCTAAACATATTATGAATAGGTGCTCTTCCAGGATTAGACCCTTCTTTTACTTCTTGCCAAACAGTTCCGTCTATAGCAGTTTCGATTACCTCTTCCTCATTCTCGCTATCGGAAGTAACTAAAAATCTCCTTCTCTTTCGTCCTCTACGTACGTTCGAAACATTCCCTTCGTCCTCATCGGTGTTCGAGTCGTTCTCAAATAGATCATAATTTTCCGTATTGTCATTTTCAATATCAAAAATTTCGAACGTCTTTACATTTTGGGAATGAATATTCAAGGGATAAAATAAAAACTAAAATATAAAAATGTAAATCAAGATGGATAAAAAAACGAACAAAAGATAAAATGTGAAACTTGCTACGAAGTATTGTTGGTTTGTTCACTTTTTTGAAAATGACACTTATAACGCGTAATACAATAGAAAATAAAAGTAGAATAATAATAGAATAAAAATACAAAATAGTAAAAGACTGCCGAATATGCTCCTTGTAACTTTCACGTTTTGATGCTCTCTGTGCAGCTCACGAGACTTTACTGATTTGAATTCGTGAGAAGATGTCTAGGCATCTCCTTCGGCTATGATTTTATTTATTTTACAGTCATAGTAGATAAGACGGTGTAAGAAAATCCGAGGTTCTGGACCGCTTCGGATACCAATCAAGCAAATAAAGACCGCGAGGCCGATAGGCGAGCGAGGACTGTAAACACTTTGAAACTGTAAGCACTTTTCGGCTAAAATCATGCCACAACTGCATTACCTTCCGTTTGTAACGACTTTATAGTTTCGGAATTGAATCTTTGAAAGAATACTATTACAAAAAGATATAAATCGTTCTACCGGTCAAATGACCGGTCGTGGTAGGTAAGACAGACTACAAATTTTTCTCAGAAAATAAACAATAAAAAAAGAAGTAAATATTGAAAAATGTATTATACGCATATTGTAGGAAAAGTCGTGAAGTTTAAAGGCGATTCAACTACGTTGTATATAGGAAATTCTAATCGAAATTTTAAAAACGGTCATTTGACCGGTCGCGGTAGGAGTTTGGACTCATTTTCTTCAGGAAAAGCCCCTCACAATTCACTCGTCACAATTTTATGAAGATATATTGAAAAATCTAAAATTTGAACTTTCATTCGATGCGGGTTTCGATGGCGGACGAAAAAATTCTCAGCCGAAGACGTTTTACGGCCTGCACTAACCGAAAATGTTGAGAGTCAGAGTCATATATTGAAATGTAACGCAAATAAAATATTTTATAGTGCAGTTTTAAGTTTCTACACTGTTTTCCTCAATATAAAAATGTTCAATATTACATAATACACCTACAAAACGATCAGAAGGCATCGAAACAATTGATTTTTTTTCAACGACGATGCAATTTATAAAAAAATAAGAAAAATTGTTTCAGTATTATCTAACTACTGAATTTTTATAAAACTGGTATCTCTGAAACTTCAATTCGAAATGTGCACTTTCTTCAAATGATTGGACAATTCAATTATCCAATTTTCTTAAACATGTTTGTATAATCTGGAAAATCTTTAAAAAATACACATTAATAATCACGATGAGACACAAATAACATAATAACATAAATGTGGTCAACTGAAAACTTTGATATAAAATCGGCAATTTTATGCTTTCGGATTTATTTAAAAATCTATTTTGCAGCCAAAAATTCTGAAAAAGTCTCAGTCGTGTATGATATTAGGTAGAATATTCAAGAATTCTTTCGTAATTTTTTGTTGAGAATGGTACGACTAAAAATTAATTTGGTTTGGAGACACTTTTGACCATCTTATCTGGCTTTGTCTTAAAAATCAACAAAAAAAAATTATTTAAAAAATATATAACATATTTCAGTATACGCCATTAAACCCGATCTTTAAAAAAGATTTCTAGTCCAAATTTCGCATTGATATCTTTTTTAGTTTAAATGTTGTAGCAAAATGTGCGCCTCGCCGAACCACGAATCGATTGTGCTAATCGATTGCGGCTCAGGCGCTCGAAACTTTGGTAACGTGAATTCGGTGGAACGCGTCGAACAGTCGAGCAGGCAGCTCACACGGAAGGAATAGAGATACGCTTGTGTGTAGCGCGTGCATAGTAGAAGCAACGTAAAGGCTCGTACCAAAAAATTTTCCAAAAAATGTTGTTTAACACTAAGTAATATGGACTAACCTGAAGTCCCTTTGCGTTACGCTCATTTTTTATTTATGGAGGAATACAAAAAATCCTTTGAATAGCTTCGATCTAGAACTAATCGTTTTGGCGTTATAATATTGATCTAGCTTTGTGCAAAAAATCATGAGATACTTCGAGATGCTTTCGTCGCAATTTAAGTTCAAATATCAACTTTCGGAATTTCCAAGAATGTGTTACGAGCCAGGGCTGCGAGCAACGCGAGAGGCCGGCGAGGGGTTGTTACTCCTTGAATATGGTTTCTATTATTAGTTAATATTGAAATCTTTGTTGATTTGAATTAGGATTAGTAAGCCTCGTAACTTATATATAATTTAATTGATACAATCCGAGCGGTAAGATTGTATCATGTGGGAACGTTCAATTATTAGATTAGGATATTAGGCAATAATTAAGGGTTGTAGATTACGCGAGTTAACAAACAAGACAATTTATTCTGAATTGGAATAGTTACAAGTGTAATTGTCTGTGTCGCGAGTGAATGTGGTAAGTGTACAATTAGAGAAATTGTTACCTAGTGATGCACGGTGTTGACGCACTGGCAATGCGGGGTCGGAGAGCGATTGCTGAAAGCCAAATAGAATATACACGAACTAACGGATTCTATAAGGTTACGTTTGATTCGAAAGGGACTTTTACCCGATCTCACTAGAACTGACTCTTACGCGTGTAACGCGACGTGACTGCACGATTACTATACCGCGACCGAATCACTTCTGAATCTCTACTGAACCGCTTCTCGACTGAACCAAAGAGGATGAAAATGCATGGGTTTATATACCCTAAAAATGAGAGAGGAATGAATCTGTTTTATTTTACGGTCGCGTACTCGTATTTGTCGTTTCAAGTGAATTTAAGGTTTGCAGCTGGATCTTTTGTTTATAGGGGTAAAACGAAGGGTTAGCCAGGATGTTTCCTATCAAAGACTGTCTTGACAAAACATTCCAGAAGGGGATGTTTTGAAGATTTCCAATTTAGGAAATCGTACGGTGCTGTTACTGAACCATGCTTCGTGCCAGTTGCGTCCAGCCGGAGTACAATCATTAAACAAGGGGCCTGTTGGGACGCTTTTCGTTCTCAGAAAAGAGATAAGAACTTCTAATCGAAATGAACGTGGAGAAACGTCTCCATACGTAACAAATGAATCGCGTGTATGTCACGATTATTTGATGTTTCAGGTGGAATTTTTAAGGGATACATATCAGATAATAAAAAAAATGACATTCATACATATAAAAAAATATTTAATAACAATTTTTTATGTTAAATAAACAAAGTTTTCGTTCACTGGACCACTGTCGCAAAAATGCAACAGGTATTTTTTGGTAGTGCTCCAATGAACGCTATAAAAATAATTTATGTAAGATAAAAAAAAATGTTATTAAATATTTTTGTATACATGAAAAATTAATAAATCATATGCACTTCACATTTTTCTTTATTAATTAGAAATATTCCTAAAAAATTTCACCTGGAAAATCAAATAATCGTAGCTTCCGCACGATTCACAATTTTTGCACAAAGTTAGATCAATATTACACCTTGCCAAAACGATTAGTTCCAGACCAAAATCTATTAAAGGATTTGTTTTATGCTTCCATAAATAAAAAATGGGCAGAAAACAGAGATTTTCGATTAGCCCATATTACTTAATATTAACAACTTTGTGCAAAAATTTTTTGCCAAATAAGCGTTGTAACTGTGGCAATCTTTCCACAGATTTTCAAACAAATTCGTTGGATAGTTTCATTTTACAGATTTTTTGCCGCTTTTTGGCCATTTGGCACCACTGTGCGGCGTCACGCGATTCTGGCATCACGACTGAACAAGTCTGATCGAGCTCGATGAATGCGGTAGTGTTTGTACGTGTCGTACGTTGCGTTCGTCGTTTATTTTCTCATTAGAAACGTGAAAGAAAATAATACAACTACGTTCTGAGTGAATAGTGAAACGGATTGACATCTCGCAAAAAACGATCAACTACATAATTATTGATTAATTAATTCTTAACTCTTTCGAATTTCACAATTAATATTAATTGATATTTTACATGATTCTTTAAAGCTAAAATTTATGTTGTTTAAATGAAATATACATGGAAATATATAGTAAATTTCAATTTAATTTCTTTATCAAGTTCAGTTACAAGAGATATTCAAAATGGATGCGTATTAATAGTGTTAAAAAATTGTAGAAATGCGAATAATTATACGTATGGAGAAATGTTATTTACGTTCAAGATTTATGAAAATTGTATTTCTATAATTTGGAAACATGGTATCTATATTTATTAATATTGTATTGATAAAGATAATTGTAGATATATAACATAATGACATCAAATTAAAAAATATAATTTGAACATATAGTCATAACTCTGATCATAACATCAGATATGTACATAACTCGTCAATCATTTGTATTTGACCACATTTGATAATTTTTGTAGATCTAGTTCCAACATTTATTGTTCGTCAGCGTAGAGGGCGTAAGAAAACCAGTTGTTTACATGTGAGACACGAAACCGCATATGGTGATTGGTCTATACTCTTATACCTCTTCTGTGCCATAGACAAGGTATGGTATTACCAGAGAGGAATGAGAGTGCTCACGCCCGGGTTTTCGGCGTTCCCGATATAGTGCTGACATCTGCTCAGCCTTAGCATGGCACAGAACCGGTCAGTCTTTCCTGGAACAGAACCGGTCAGTCTTTTAGCATGGCACAGAACCGGTCAGTCTTTCCTGGGACAGAACCGGTCAGTCTTTTAGCATAAAACTGAACGCACATTATTTTTTTAACCAGGATTAGAACGTACAGCTTAATTGTTGTACATGAAATATGTAACTAACATGTAAATCTTGTGTACAAAATCTCTAATTAATATAAATTAAGAATAATATTAATTGTAATGATACGTATTTTATTTTTTTTTCCAAGTTTGTAGTTGCAAACTTTAGTTGTAAAAAATGGAAAATCCGGAAAAATTCGAACAAATACAGATCTCACATCGAAGTTTAAAAGCGACCAAACTGAATATTAATTTAATAATGAGCTATTGTCATCAACACTATCTTAAATTTTTTCATATATATAGCTACTGTTATTATTAATTAAAAAAAAATTTCTTTCATGAATAAATATTTTTTCCACCTCAGCACCATAAGATTTTTACTAGATGACTTTAAAAACACATTAGAACTATTTTTAAATAATTTTACTCGAAAACATTCTAGTTTACTCTTTATTTCACCGTTCTACTAATTTTTTATGGGCTGCATTGCAGCTCTGTTTAACACCCCTTTACAACCCAATACCATGGTACCATCCATATTCAAGGAAGAACAATTTTTTGCGACGATCATTGAAAAAATAAAAGTGTTTCCTTCATTTCAGTCCTTTAGTGCGTTGGTGACGTAGCGCCCAGCACACCTACCTGTGTTCTGTGTCACATCTGGAGTTTTATGGTACGCTAACAATCCCTATTGAGTCGCAAGCCAGACCATACAAACGAATGCATCCACAACTTCCAGAGACCTGCCTCCAAAACTAATTAAAGGAAGGCTAGACATGCAGTGTGTACTAAACTCCTCAAAAGAGGTGGATTCCAGTCGCTCGTGTCATAAACCGCATTCGATACTTCATCGACAGGGTGATCTTACATATTTCTGTAACAGTTCCTGAACACATTATCATTCATCTGAAACTGCTTTGTACGACATTACACACGCCACATAATTTTTATTTTCTAATTTTATCAAAGTAGTATATATAACAGAATCATACAAGTGTCTACAATTACTTGAAATCCAAAATACAGAGCGTTTCTTCCTCTGCGACTGTAAAAAAAGGACTTTAAAAGAATGTTTAGATAACAGGTGGGCTGTCCTTCCAAAAGGCACCTGTGACCAGAGTTGGGCATTATTTAGATAAAAAATTATTTAAATAACGATTCGAATAAAAGATACTTTATCTTTATTCGTTATTCAAAGGTTCGAATAAAAAAAGTATCTTTATTCGACGAGTATCAGATAAATAATTTTATTCGACGAGAATTTATCCGACGAATAAAGATAATTTTTTTTATTCGAAGCGGATTTATTCGAACTTCGAATAATTTTTTCATCTTTTATCTATATCTTTTATTCGAAGGCTTCCAATAAATCTTCGAATAACTTTTGCCGAGCGCCGAGCATCAAAGACTCAGCGAAGACAGACGACATACAATGTAAGCGGATGGAGAATCGCGCACGAATGAAAGTTTAAACTTTTAGATTTTTCAACATATCCTCAAAAAATTGTGACGAGCGAATGGAGGGGATTTTCCTGATGAAAATGAGATCAAATTCGAGTGTAATCGAACAAGTTTCACTGATACGTAATGTTACGATAAAAATTACAATCTCATTAAAGACAGTCCAAATGATGTCGTGTTTGCACTCATTTTGATCGGAACAAGCTCTACAACTCATTCGTCTTAACAATATTGTTCTGATTAAAAACATAAAAGCATAAATTGCCAATAATGCTGGATTCTCCATCTGCTTACATTGTAGGTTGTTGGTCGGTCGTTGGTCTTTGAAGTTCCGAGCTCGTAGAGTCGCGAGATATCGGTGTGAAACAACTGCCAATCCAATTGCAAAACTTCTTTATTTCTCATTATTTTTTTATGGGACTTGCGCCAACTAATTCGTGGCATTCTTCTGATTAAAATGACACTAAACACGGTACAAATTGGACTGTATTTAGCATTTTTATCCGTAGATTTATTCGAAGGCTTCGAATAAATCTTCGGATAACTTTTGCCAGCTCGACGAATAAACGGCGACGACGGCCGACGAGGACCGACGAGCGCCGAACGTCGAAGACCCAGCGACGACAGACGACATACAATGTAAGCGGATGGAGAATCGCGCACGAATGAAAGTTTAAACTCTTAGATTTTTTAACATATCCTCATAAAATTGTGACGAGCGAATGGAGGGGATTTTCCTGATGAAAATGAGGTCAAATTCGAGTGTAATCGAACAAGTTTCACTGATATGTAATGTTACGATAAGAATTACAATCTCATTAAACACAGTCCAAATGATGTTGTGTTTGGACTCATTTCGATCGGAACAAGCTCTACAACTCGTTCGTCTTAACAATATTGTTCTGATTAAAAACATACAAGCATAAATTGCCAATAATGCACGATTCTCCATCCGCTTACATTGTGTGCCGTTTGGCAGTCGCTGGGTCTTAGACATTCGGCGCTCGTCGGTCCTCGTCGGCCGTCGTCGCCGTTTATTCGTCGAGCTGGCAAAAGTTATAGCAAAAATTATCGAAGCCTTCGAATAAATCTACGGATAAAAATGCTAAATACAGTCCAATTTGTACCGTGTTTAGTGTCATTTTAATCAGAAGAATGCCACGAATTAGTTGGCGCAAGTCCCATAAAAAGATCATGAAAAACAATGAAGTTTTGCAATTGGATTGGTAGTTGTTTCACACCGATATCTCGCGACTCTGCGAGCTCGGAACTTCAAAGACCAGCGACCGACCAACAGCCTACAATGTAAGCAGATGGGGAATCGAGCATTACTGGCAATTTATGCTTGTATGTTTTTAATCAGAACAATATTGTTAAGACGAATGAGTTGTAGAGCTTGTTCCGATCGAAATGAGTCCAAACACGACATCATTTGGACTGTCTTTAATGAGATTGTATTTTTTATCGTAAAATTAGGTATCAGTGAAACTTGTTCGATTACACTCGAATTTGACCTCATTTTCATCAGGAAAATCCCCTCCATTCGCTCGTCACAATTTCATGAGGATATATTGAAAAATCTAAAAGTTTAAACTTTCATACGTGCGCGATTCTCCATTCGCTTACATTGTATGTCGTCCGTCGTTGCTGGGTCTTTGAAGCTCGGCGCTCGGCAAAAGTTATTCCAAGATTTATTCGAAGCCTTCGAATAAAAGATACAGATAAAAGATGAAAAAATTATTCGAAGTTCGAATAAATCCGCTTCGAATAGAAAAAATTATCTTTATTCGTCGGATAAATTCTCGACGAATAAAATTATTTATCCGATACTCGTCCAATAAAGATGCTTTTTTTTATTCGAACCTTCAAGTAACAAATAAAGATAAAGTATCTTTTATTCAAATTTTCATTTAAATAATTTTTTATCCCAAATAATGCCCATCTCTGCGAGGGCCGTTAGCACCGTGAAAGATTTACTTAATATTTAATTGAATTTAATAATTACAAAGAGGGTATCATGAACAAAGTGCATGCACTTGGAACTGTTACAGAAATATGTAAGATCACCCTTTCGATGAAGTATCGAATGAGGTTTATAACACGAGCGACTGGAATCCGCCTCTTTTGAGGAGTATAGTACAGACTGCATGTCTAGCCTTCCTTTAATTAGTTTTGGAGGCAGGTCTCTGGAAGTTGTGGATGCATTCGCTTGTACGGTCTGGCTTGCGAGTCAATAGCAATTGTTAGCGTACCATAAAACTCCAGATGTTACACAGAACACAGGTAGGTGTGCTGGGCGCTACGTCACCAACGCACTAAAGGACTGAAATGAAGGAAACACTTTTGTTTTTTCAATGGTCGTCGCAAAAAATTGTTCTTCCTTGAATATGGATGGTACCATGGTATTGAGTTGTAAAGGAGTGTTAAACAGAGCTGCAATGCAGCCCATAAAAAATTAGTAGAACGGTGAAATAAAGAGTAAACTAGAATGTTTTCGAGTAAAATTATTTAAAAATAGTTCTAATGTGTTTTTAAAGTCATCTAGTAAAAATCTTATGGTACTGAGGTGGAAAAATATTTATTCATGAAAGAAAAATTTTTTAAATTAATAATAACAGTAGCTAAATATATGAAAAAATTTAAGATAGTGTTGATGACAATAGCTCATTATTAAATTAATATTCAGGTTGGTCGCTTTTAAACTTCGATATGAGATCTTTATTTGTTCGAATTTTTCCGGATTTTCCATTTTTTACAACTAAAGTTTGCAACTACAAACTTGGAAAAAAAATAAAATACGTATCATTACAATTAATATTAGAGATTTTGTACACAAGATTTACATGTTAGTTACATATTTCATATAAAACAATTAAGCTGTACGTTCTAATCCTGGTTAAAAAAATAATGTGCGTTCAGTTTTATGCTAAAAGACTGACCGGTTCTGTGCCATGCTAAAAGACTGACCGGTTCTGTTCCAGGAAAGACTGACCGGTTCTGTGCCATGCTAAAGCGGCGATGTCACGAAAGTGGGAACGCCGAAACCCCGGGCGTGAGCACTCTCATTCCTCTCTGGTATTACCAGAGAGGAATGAGAGTGCTCACGCCCGGGTTTTCGGCGTTCCCGATATAGTGCTGACATCTGCTCAGCCTTAGCATGGCACAGAACCGGTCAGTCTTTCCTGGAACAGAACCGGTCAGTCTTTTAGCATGGCACAGAACCGGTCAGTCTTTCCTGGGACAGAACCGGTCAGTCTTTTAGCATAAAACTGAACGCACATTATTTTTTTAACCAGGATTAGAACGTACAGCTTAATTGTTGTACATGAAATATGTAACTAACATGTAAATCTTGTGTACAAAATCTCTAATTAATATAAATTAAGAATAATATTAATTGTAATGATACGTATTTTATTTTTTTTTTCCAAGTTTGTAGTTGCAAACTTTAGTTGTAAAAAATGGAAAATCCGGAAAAATTCGAACAAATACAGATCTCACATCGAAGTTTAAAAGCGACCAAACTGAATATTAATTTAATAATGAGCTATTGTCATCAACACTATCTTAAATTTTTTCATATATATAGCTACTGTTATTATTAATTAAAAAAAATTTTCTTTCATGAATAAATATTTTTTCCACCTCAGCACCATAAGATTTTTACTAGATGACTTTAAAAACACATTAGAACTATTTTTAAATAATTTTACTCGAAAACATTCTAGTTTACTCTTTATTTCACCGTTCTACTAATTTTTTATGGGCTGCATTGCAGCTCTGTTTAACACCCCTTTACAACCCAATACCATGGTACCATCCATATTCAAGGAAGAACAATTTTTTGCGACGATCATTGAAAAAATAAAAGTGTTTCCTTCATTTCAGTCCTTTAGTGCGTTGGTGACGTAGCGCCCAGCACACCTACCTGTGTTCTGTGTCACATCTGGAGTTTTATGGTACGCTAACAATCCCTATTGAGTCGCAAGCCAGACCATACAAACGAATGCATCCACAACTTCCAGAGACCTGCCTCCAAAACTAATTAAAGGAAGGCTAGACATGCAGTGTGTACTAAACTCCTCAAAAGAGGTGGATTCCAGTCGCTCGTGTTATAAACCTCATTCGATACTTCATCGAAAGGGTGATCTTACATATTTCTGTAACAGTTCCAAGTGCATGCACTTTGTTCATGATACACTCTTTGTAATTATTAAATTCAATTAAATATTAAGTAAATCTTTCACGGTGCTAACGGCCCTCGCAGAGATGGGCATTATTTGGGATAAAAAATTATTTAAATGAAAATTTGAATAAAAGATACTTTATCTTTATTCGTTATTCAAAGGTTCGAATAAAAAAAGTATCTTTATTCGACGAGTATCAGATAAATAATTTTATTCGACGAGAATTTATCCGACGAATAAAGATAATTTTTTTTATTCGAAACGGATTTATTCGAACTTCGAATAATTTTTTCATCTTTTATCTATATCTTTTATTCGAAGGCTTCGAATAAATCTTCGAATAACTTTTGCCGAGCGCCGAGCATCAAAGACTCAGCGAAGACAGACGACATACAATGTAAGCGGATGGAGAATCGCGCACGTATGAAAGTTTAAACTTTTAGATTTTTCAATATATCCTCATGAAATTGTGACGAGCGAATGGAGGTGATTTTCCTGATGAAAATGAGGTCAAATTCGAGTGTAATCGAACAAGTTTCACTGATACGTAATGTTACGATAAAAATTACAATCTCATTAAAGACAGTCCAAATGATGTCGTGTTTGCACTCATTTTGATCGGAACAAGCTCTACAACTCATTCGTCTTAACAATATTGTTCTGATTAAAAACATAAAAGCATAAATTGCCAATAATGCTGGATTCTCCATCTGCTTACAATGTAGGTTGTTGGTCGGTCGTTGGTCTTTGAAGTTCCGAGCTCGTAGAGTCGCGAGATATCGGTGTGAAACAACTGCCAATCCAATTGCAAAACTTCTTTATTTCTCATTATTTTTTTATGGGACTTGCGCCAACTAATTCGTGGCATTCTTCTGATTAAAATGACACTAAACACGGTACAAATTGGACTGTATTTAGCATTTTTATCCGTAGATTTATTCGAAGGCTTCGAATAAATCTTCGGATAACTTTTGCCAGCTCGACGAATAAACGGCGACGACGGCTGACGAGGACCGACGAGCGCTGAACGTCGAAGACCCAGCGACTCCCAAACGGTATACAATGTAAACGGATGGAGAATCGCGCATTATTGGCAATTTATGGTTGTATGTTTTTAATCAGAACAATATTTTAAGACGAATGAGTTGTAGAGCTTGTTCCGATCGAAATGAGTCCAAACACGACATCATTTGGACTGTCTTTAATGAGATTGTAATTTTTATCGTACCATTACGTATCAGTGAAACTTGTTCGATTACACTCGAATTTGATCTCATTTTCATCAGGAAAATCCCCTCCATTCGCTCGTCACAATTTTTTGAGGATATGTTGAAAAATCTAAAAGTTTAAACTTTCATTCGTGCGCGATTCTCCATCCGCTTACATTGTATGTCGTCTGTCTTCGCTGAGTCTTTGATGCTCGGCGCTCGGCAAAAGTTATTCGAAGATTTATTCGAAGCCTTCGAATAAAAGATATAGATAAAAGATGAAAAAATTATTCGAAGTTCGAATAAATCCGTTTCGAATAAAAAAAATTATCTTTATTCGTCGGATAAATTCTCGTCGAATAAAATTATTTATCTGATACTCGTCGAATAAAGATACTTTTTTTATTCGAACCTTTGAATAACGAATAAAGATAAAGTATCTTTTATTCAAATTTTCATTTAAATAATTTTTTATCCCAAATAATGCCCATCTCTGCGAGGGCCGTTAGCACCGTGAAAGATTTACTTAATATTTAATTGAATTTAATAATTACAAAGAGTGTATCATGAACAAAGTGCATGCACTTGGAACTGTTACAGAAATATGTAAGATCACCCTTTCGATGAAGTATCGAATGAGGTTTATAACACGAGCGACTGGAATCCACCTCTTTTGAGGAGTTTAGTACACACTGCATGTCTAGCCTTCCTTTAATTAGTTTTGGAGGCAGGTCTCTGGAAGTTGTGGATGCATTCGTTTGTATGGTCTGGCTTGCGACTCAATAGGGATTGTTAGCGTACCATAAAACTCCAGATGTGACACAGAACACAGGTAGGTGTGCTGGGCGCTACGTCACCAACGCACTAAAGGACTGAAATGAAGGAAACACTTTTATTTTTTCAATGATCGTCGCAAAAAATTGTTCTTCCTTGAATATGGATGGTACCATGGTATTGGGTTGTAAAGGGGTGTTAAACAGAGCTGCAATGCAGCCCATAAAAAATTAGTAGAACGGTGAAATAAAGAGTAAACTAGAATGTTTTCGAGTAAAATTATTTAAAAATAGTTCTAATGTGTTTTTAAAGTCATCTAGTAAAAATCTTATGGTGCTGAGGTGGAAAAAATATTTATTCATGAAAGAAAATTTTTTTTAATTAATAATAACAGTAGCTATATATATGAAAAAATTTAAGATAGTGTTGATGACAATGGTCGCTTTTAAACTTCGATATGAGATCTGTATTTGTTCGAATTTTTCCGGATTTTCCATTTTTTACAACTAAAGTTTGCAACTACAAACTTGGAAAAAAAATAAAATACGTATCATTACAATTAATATTATTCTTAATTTATATTAATTAGAGATTTTGTACACAAGATTTACATGTTAGTTACATATTTCATATACAACAATTAAGCTGTACGTTCTAATCCTGGTTAAAAAAATAATGTGCGTTCAGTTTTATGCTAAAAGACTGACCGGTTCTGTCCCAGGAAAGACTGACCGGTTCTGTGCCATGCTAAAAGACTGACCGGTTCTGTTCTAGGAAAGACTGACCGGTTCTGTGCCATGCTAAGGCTGAGCAGATGTCAGCACTATATCGGGAACGCCGAAAACCCGGGCGTGAGCACTCTCATTCCTCTCTGCGCCAACATACATTGTATACGCGGCGGCGCGGCGACGGTCCATGGGAAGCGGCAGAGAAACAAGCGAAGATCGGTTCCGAAGGCGGTCGAAGGAATGCCATCGAACATTCGCTCGCGAGCGTCGGCCAGTGTTCACTTCAGAGCAGCCATTCGTGTCAGTGCCGTGTGTTGTAAGTACGTATTATGGCGATTAGGTTTGGAGTATACGTTTTGATTAGTTTTCCCGAAAACAGGCCATTTGTCCGCACAGTACGGCGGTCTCTTTATTTTCCGAGATATTTGCAAAAACTGTCTATTTTGATGTAAACTTCTGCCTATTTTGAATGACCGAATTTGTTCTTTAGGGCGCGGGAGGGTTCTTTGGTTAAAATGTACAAGGAGATTTTTATTATCCACCCTATGAAATTATCGAGTCGATGTTCTCCCACTTTGCAATCAAATTCACAGAAGTAATTTATTCATGATCACGATAAGTTGTTTCTATATATGTATTCATTGAGTGATACATGTTATTATTTATTTCCAGTGTTTTCAAATGGGTGAGGTTGGCCAACGGATGCAATGCTGGTTCGCTCTTTACCTCACGCACTGGTTCCTCGGTCACCCCAGGATCTCATGTTTCCTTTTGAACGGTTAAGAAGTAATTTTGCAGGTATTTCCTCATTATTTCTTTATCAATGTTTTAATTTGAATAGATTTTGTTTTATTGAACTTGGAATTTATGGGATATGGGTCGTAGGGATTGGTATTTTCTTATGACTTCTGTGAAATATATTCTTTACGTTCCTTGAGTTTTAGCGCCTTATATATATATACACATTAATAACCAAATTACGAGAAGTGCCCAAAAACAGGCCATTAGTCCGCACAGTACTGCGGTCTCTTTATTTTCCGAGATATTTGCAAAAAACTATCTATTTTGATGAAAAATTCTGCCTATTTCGAATGACCGAATTTGATCTTTAAGGCGGGGGAGGGTTGTTTGGTTAAAATCCACAAGGAGATTTTTATTATCCACCCTATGAAATTATCGAGTCGATGTTCTCCCACTTTGCAATCAAATTCACAGAAGTAATTTATTCATGATCACGATAAGTTGTTTCTATATATGTATTCATTGAGTGATACATGTTATTATTTATTTCCAGTGTTTTCAAATGGGTGAGGTTGGCCAACGGATGCAATGCTGGTTCGCTCTTTACCTCACGCACTGGTTCCTCGGTCACCCCAGGATCTCATGTTTCCTTTTGAACGGTTAAGAAGTAATTTTGCAGGTATTTCCTCATTATTTCTTTATCAATGTTTTAATTTGAATAGATTTTGTTTTCTTGAACTTGGAATTTATGGGATATGGGTCGTAGGGATTGGTATTTTCTTATGACTTCTGTGAAATATATTCTTTACGTTCCTTGAGTTTTAGCGCCTTATATATATATACACATTAATAACCAAATTACGAGAAGTGCCCAAAAACAGGCCATTAGTCCGCACAGTACTGCGGTATCTTTATTTTCCGAGATATTTGCAAAAAACTGCCTATTTTGATGAAAAATTCTGCCTATTTTGAATGACCGAATTTGTTCTTTAGGGCGGGGGAGGGTTCTTTCGTTAATACCTACAATGCACAACAAACTTTCGTTAATACACCCTATGAAAGTATCGAGTCGATGGGGTCAATGTTCTTCCACTTTGCAATCAAATTCGCAGAAGTAATCTATTCATGATCACTATAAGCTGTTTCTATACTATATGTATCGATTGCCAAATGATTCCTTCAAATATCTCGATGCTTTAAATTTGACTGCGAGTTCCGACCTGACATGAGTATAGAAATGCCACGAGTGGAAATACTGGAACATTTCGGCAAGAAAAAAACGTAGATAAAACGAAAATATACGAAGTAGACATAATAAAGGATTTATTTTGTACATATTAAGAAGCAATATTTTATTCACTATATTGTCTTTTAATCTATTTCTTTTTTTTTACTAATTATTTCGCCAGTCTTTGAGAATACTCTTTCGGAAGGAACAGATGTTGCCATAACACAAAGATACTCCTTTGCAAGCTTTGATAGTGTTACGTCCCAAGTGGGATGAATTACGATTTTAAGAGGATAGGACGCAGTTTCGAACCTACCTGCATACACCGGCTACGGTTCGGGAAATTGAGGATTATTTAAATATTCTTATTTTCAAAAAACAACAAAATTATTGATTTATTCAAAATTATGTGCTGAATCAGATATTTTAAATATGATTTTACAAATAGAGATTGTATGTAGTTAGTGCATGAACTAGATAGCTTACAAATATTTCGCTTTCGCGAAAGTCGCCGCTTTTCTGGATTCCTCGCAAGTTAGGGCGCTGGTATTTCAATTCGCTCGCAAGTCGGAAAGTCGGAGTCGCTGTGCTTGTAGGAGGGTCACTGGGCACCCTTTTTAATTAAAAAGCACTTCACCGCACTTTACGCCAGAAACCCGTGATTTATTTAAAACAGAACTGTTGTTTTATTGCGTGACAAACTTTCAAAACTTTGTAACGGAATGAACTGGACCGAACTCTATGACAGAATGATTGATCTTTGTTATATTGGTTCCCTTTTATAGGATGGACAGTCCTTTGTTTCAATAGGATGTTGATTTAATCTTCTAATTTTTCTATCCAATGCGCGTCACTCTTACCATGGGATCAGTGTGCCTTCTTGGAACTTAGTATAACTGGACACACTTTCTGTTTATTTTTCAGGGTGACACCGATCTTTACTGCGTCTGTCGCAGGAGGATAATTGGAATTGTTTTGTGCGCTAACTTCCTAGAAATTTTAACACCTATCTTAATCCTATTTATTTCCTTCTCCTCGCGTGACGTTATTGGGTTTCAACAATAGTTCATAATAATTCTTTGTCTGAAGTTTTAATCGTTTGATTCTTGAGCGGTCGAACCACCGGACGTGACACAGTTCTGGAGAACGTATTCGCGACCACATCGTAGCGTCCGGAAATATGTTGAATGTTGGTGGCGAATTGGCTAATGAAATCTAATTGTCCAATTTGTCTCGGAGTGTGTTCATCGGGTTTATGCGAAATTTTTCGGATTGTTGACCCATGGAGGTCTTGCCTCTTCTATTGATCCTGCTCTTCTTAGAAACATCAAAAGATGTCTTCAGAATCTTCGTATTCGACAGTCGACTTTATCACAAAACACGACTGCCTCGATGGAGGCTTCCGTTACGAGAATCTTCCCGCTCATCATCGACTCTTAAAGGGAAATTGTTTTTTGATTTGATTAAAAAAGTAATTGATCCCAGCGATGGTCCATATCGCCATAGAATAAATGTGTTCAGTGCCGTCCAGAGCATAGTACACAGAAATTTTACCATAACTGGACTGAATGTTAAATGCTTCATTCCTACACACTACAATGAGTGTAAAGAATATTGATAACAACATTCTTTTACTTTCAATGTAATCTTACTGTTTACAGTACAATTCAGTACTGTACAAAGGATCCACAGAAATTCAGAGCATAGTACACAAAATTGCTAACAGAAAATGTAATGAATAATGAAGAAAGCGTGCCTGTAAAATGGGACGATCCCCCAAAACGGAAGTGTACACAGTACTGTTATGCCGCATCATCCTCCAACCTTATCTTCGCCCTTTTTGCCCGGCTGATTCACCTATTTGACTGGACTAGGAACGGCGGAGTTACGTGTCCGGTGACACATATTAAGGTTCCAAAGGAATCTTAATAAACGAAAATCGTCTAAATTTTTTAAGTCCGGTTTATTTACTACCTTTAATGTATAATCTTCTTTAATCTTGTCTTTAATCTGTACTCCTTCGTCGGAGTTCTCGGCGCATTTACTTATAATTGCAAAGAAATCATTTCCATAGACTAAAAACAAACATAACCAATCGTGTAAGTTCTCTACACCTCCGTCTATTAAGTCTTGATTGTGCATCATCATTGAGAATAAATCCTCGAGTAGATTTGTGTTGATGTTAAGAACATTTGTTGCCCTGAAACTAGGAATTTTGAGTTTCTTATATTCTTCTGGTAATTTAAAATTGGATGGTGACAATGTATTTAGTTGTACGCATGACTCTGGTGATATCATATTCCCTTTGGTGAAGATTTCTATATCCCCAAACATATAACTCACTTCCGAGCTGTCGACCATCCGATATTGCTCCTTATTTCTTGGCTGTATCATTTTTAATAATGTTTCCAGAGTAATGGTCTCAGTTGGAAATAATTGCAAGTCGTCCATTTTAATTTGTGGCTATACCCCCTGATTTTTACCGGTGAATGATCACACAAATATGTTTAAATAATATTTTATGTGACTTTTCCCCTACTATATCGATCCTATAACTGTTATTTTTCGGTTCCAGTTTCGTTTATAATTCGGTTCTGTGACAGAACGTAGAGTATACAATGTGTGCAAGCAACTAAATCATCATCAGTGCGACCCTAAAATACGACGATGAAAGGTTAGCGTGTACTGACAAAACACAAATCAGCGCGTTCTCCCTTATGTATCTGTAGCGTCCAGGAATTCGTGATTTTCGCTAATTAATGAGATCGAACATTGTTCGCAACCAGATTTTGCAACATATTTCATGACCACAAATCCTGCAAAATATTCAACCCCAGATACTTCTAATGTTTTATCAATTATATATGACGCATCAATGACAACTTCTTCGACATCAATAAACGTTTCTTGATCAATTTCACGTTCAGGACTTGTATTTGTCGATATTAGTGCAACATTAGATGTAGCATCATATTTCGAGCTTGGAATTAATGTTTCGTCCTCATCATCTAAACCTCCCGTCCTAATCCTCTTCACTGTTCTGAATGTATTAAATATCCCAATGGAAAAGATTGTTGGAACAAGTACAGTTGGAGCTCGAGCCATGTCGAGTATGAATGTTGGTTTGTCGGGATTATTATCGAAAGATATTAAAAATTTAACAGGCCGTGAAATATTTATTTCGCATTGTATTTTACACCAAGAAAATTTGGGTGCTAAAGTTTTAAAAATGTCTAATTTAGTTCCACCTATTATTAGAATTGTAAATTTTATTAGATTTCGAGGACTAAACCATGGTGAGTTTAAAGAATTTTTGAAAGATGTGGAAAGCGAATATGGCGATATTCTGTTTAACACTAAAGTTCGGTGGTTAATCACTGGGTTAGGCCCTTTGTTCGAAACAGCATTTGGTTAACTGGGAAACTTCACAGTTACAATAATTTACGTACCTTCAAGATGAAGAGTCGATTTTGCTTGTATTATTTCGGGTCCAATTTACTTTTGTACGGTTACCCATACGTACACAGACTAACTACGAATATTCCTAACGGACGGCACAACAATGACTCCCAAATTTCGGCAGCTGGTTACCTCCTGGCTAGCAGAGATGGGAAATTGAACGGTTTTTTTTTGCGCATACGCGACGGTTTTGTCGTCAGTAAAGTAATAAGATTGGCTAAACTGGGGTACCTTAGTCGCATAATTTCGCAAAATTTGTGATGATTTAATTTTGAAAAATGAATGTATAATATGCGTAAATGTATGTATATATATTAGTTCGTTGCATTTGGCACATTCCCGATAATAACACTTCCCCACGACTTTCTCCACAATATAGCTACGGTATTGGTTTTAGGCGCGCATGCGCGAGAAAACCCGTCTGAAATCCCATCACTGCTGGCGAGTTCAACGATGGGATATTGGACGGGTGTTTTGCGTATGCGCGTCCAGCGCAGTAAATTGCCTTGGAAATTGCTATTAATTCTGTAGCGTGACGTTTGAAGTCTAACGTTAAAGTCAAACATCGTCGTTGAAGTCAAAACATTAACGAACCAAAAGGTTGTAACGTTGCAATGTTTTGATTTTTTCCATCATCGTCCATTGAAGTCTTGGTTCAATGGTGGGAAAAAATGTCCAGTCCTGTAGAGCTCCCATACCAGGCTAAGCCCTAATTTACTCCAGAGGATTTAGATCACTGTATTGTGGATGGACTTGGATGGAATTGCCTAATGAAGTCTAATTGTCCAATTTGTCTCGGAGTGTGTTTATCGGGTTTATGCGAAATTTATCAGATTGTTGACCCGTGGAGGTCTTGCCTCTTCTATTATTGCCACTCTTCTCAGTAACAACAAAAGATGTCTTCGAATTTGTCGCTATTCCCCTGAATTTCAGCCATGCTGACGCGTATTCACTAACACGCAAGTTCGTGTGTTCGTACATCACTAGAACGCGTGTGTTCTGTGTACAACCCGTGGCTGTCATATTTTTTGATTGTCCCACCGCTGATAGATATGTGGTGCTTCGCTGTTTAATTACCGCCATCTGCGACTCTAATCCCGCGTTGACGATTGCACCAGTATGCAGATGGTCCCGGTCGCTCAAACGGCGGACGGACGGTCATGCAAATACCAGATGATAGGTTTTAATTTACTGATCAGTAGTTTGAATAAATGGAAAGAATGGAACTTCGCTCTCCGACGGTTTAAGCAAGACTAACTGGCAAGTTTCTATAGCCGGATAACCTGACCCGGTGATGGTGTAATCGTGAGTCGTTTGTTTTTTAGCTTCAGACTGACGATGTTGGCATTATGCGTCTGCAACTCTGAGTCAACTGCCTGGTCTGTCGCTAGCTCATCGAAATCAATGCCCTTATCCACCGTTGCAGTTTCGGAAATCCCGAAAGAATTATTTCCGATCGAGGAGCGGCGTTTACTTCGGTCGACTTTCAAAACTATTGTATGGATGAAAGAATTTAACATATTTTAATTACGACGGGGATTCCACGAGGGAACGGGCAGGTCGAGAGAACAGTTAGGACGATAATTCCGGTACTTACACAATTATCTTTGGACAAACTCGATCAATGGTACAAGTTTGTCGAAAAAGTACAATTGTGCGTTAACAGTACTTACCAGCGGAGCGTTGGCATGACTCCCTTTTAAGTCATGTTCGGCATGCGAATATGACACAAACGACACCATGATATCCTCGCGATAATTGAACAAGAAACACAGACACGATTAGAAGACAACTCTGCTGTCCACTAAAGTCCCGTATGAGGCGAGCGTCGCACGTTTTAAATAGTTGGTGATAATTGTCAATGTTGATCTTTTAAGAGATCACTTAAAAAGTGATCCCACTTTTGAAGTTTGTAAGCTGAATTACGCGGAAAGCAATCCTCACAGTCCACTTATACACTTATACACTCACTCTATCTCGGCCGAGCCCCCATAAAGATTGTGAGGATTGGAAGGTTTCGTTAAATCAAGTCTGTGTTTAAGATAATGTGAAAACTATATTTGATTAGAATCTAGTAATACCACGCTGTTCTGTACTATGCACTGCGATCCGCTCTCTTCGACTGTCGAAACCACTCTGACCATTTTCTTTTAGACAAGGCTCTCGTCCCCTAACTTGACCTAGTGATGGTATAATCGTGGGCCGTCTGTTTTTTAGCTTCAGACTGACGTTGTTGGCGATATGCGTCTGCAACTCTGAGTCAACTTGGCTGGTCTGTCGCTAGCTCATCGAAATGAATGCCCTTATCCACTGTTGCAGTTCTGCACAATGCATTCGCGACCACATCGTAGCGTCCGGAAATATGTTGAATGTTGGTGGCGAATTGGCTAATGAAATCTAATTGTCCAACTTGTCTTGGAGTGTGTTTATCGGGTTTATGCGAATTTTTTCAAAGTGTTGATCCGTGGGTATTCACTTATGTTTCTCCAATCTAGCTCGATTTCCAATTTTTCCAAATCTTCTTTACAAGAACATGCACCTGCTAATGATGTTAACAAAACTTTGTGATTATTACATCCATAAACCACTAATCTAGCCAGAGTTTCATGAACTAATAAAGCTGCCTGCTTTAATGATAAAAGATCATGGTGTTGGTCCGTGGGGGTTTTGCATTTTCTATTACTTCTACCCTTCTCAGTAACATCAAAAAATGTCTTCGAATTTGTCGTTATTACCCTGAATTTCAGCCATGCTGACGCGTATTCACTAACACGCAAATTCGTGTGTTCGTGCATCACTTGTGTCCGTGATGCCAAGTATGCAAACTTAAGTTATGTAGCTATGCTACAACTGATGCTAAAATATCTATCGAGAAGGCACTGAAAGAGGTAAACAGAAATCTAGTAAAAATAGGACTCGATCTTTCACTAGAGAAAACCAACTTTATGGTTTTCAACTGAAAGGGGTTTTCAAACCCTCCGGGACAGTCACTTTTCAAATTTCCATTAAATTTTCTCTTTTTCTGTCCTTCATGTTTGCTGAATCAAGTTTTATTTCTAGTAATGCTGGTCCCTTATGATTTTCTGGATATAGCCTGATTGGAATTTTTTTGATTTTATTTTTATTTTCTATGTCAGTTTCCATTTCCATATATACAAGAATGATACCAATAATAAACGGAATCCTGGGAAAACAGGACTAATCAAACCCTCCAATTCTGAAGAAGCAATTCAGAAGCAATCGGGTTATGATAATGTGGTCAGTAAAATAGACAGTGATTGTGACACCTCTGTTGGATCAACGTCAAGTTTGCCACAACAGCTGAACATGTTACAGATGAACAAAAGAAGGTCTGAAATTTCGATCAGCTCTGAAATTGCTGACCAGACTACAAAGACAATGGAGAGTACATTTAACGAAGATGAAATTCCTTCCTTGGTCTACAGAAATAAAAAACCATTATTCCATCTCAAGAGGTGATTATAGCCAATATCGATCCCAGTGTAGAGCTAAAGGAGATATTAACTCTTTTGAATGATTATCATCCGATCGCCACTACTTTCATCGAGCAAGTACCAGACTCTGGAATTAGGTACATTCATGCTTATTTCACGACAGTCAGCGATGCATTAGCAATCGAAAAGAAATTTGATAAGTACCTCTTGCGTGAACATATTCTTATTGTTCTGAGACCAGAGATGTTGGTAAAGGAAGCATTTCATATGTAAATGGTTACATTTCGCTTAAGCCGGCTCCGAAGGCGCATCACGGTCATCGACGGGGGTCGTGTTCAAAGACCTCGTAAAAGCATTATTGGCAATTTATGCTTTTATGTTTTTAATCAGAACAATATTGTTAATACGAATGAGTTGTACAGCTTATCCCGATCAAAATGAGTCCAAACACGACATCATTTGGACTGTCTTTAATGAGATTGTAATTTTTATCGTAACATTACGTATCAGTGAAACTTGTTCGATTACACTCGAATTTGACCTCATTTTCATCAGGAAAATCCCCTCCATTTGCTCGTCACAATTTTAGGAGGATATGTTGAAAAATCTAAAAATTTAAACTTTCATTCGTGCGCGTGTCTAGTCACAAGACACATTGGTACTTACGATCTTGTAGGTGGACGAAGATCTGGCGGAACATTTTCTCGATATCCGCGACGAGTACAAATTTGTGGAGGCGCCATTCTAACAATATTCGTGAAATGTCCAGTTGCAGCTTCGGTCCGGTATGGAGAATATCGTTAAGCGAATAACCACTCGATGTACGGTGTGACGTGTTAAATACGACTCGAAGTTTAGTCGTCAAGCTGTCCTCCCGCAGAACGGCGCGATGCGGAATATACGTCCGTAAACTGTCAATGCGGTGGAGGCGCGTCATATGCCCGAATGATTCGTATTCGCGGATGAACTGCGTATACTGTCGGTTGACCCTTTCGTCATCGCGTAGTTTAAGGGTCAAACGCTTAAGGGGCGTAGATACTCCTCGGAGGGAATCGCCGAGAAAGTCGTCGGGGAGCGGTTTTGAAAACGGCAGTCGCACGATGAATCGACCGATAGTGTCCCGCGAATATGTCGACCGGAAATGTCGCTCGCATTCGTTCTCTAGCGGAGTAAAAGTACGCGATTCGGGGACTGCTTCCGTTTCCCAAAATCGAGACAACGCGCGCTCCAGTGGATCCACGGTTACTCCGTGATGCGAGGTGATCGCGAAGGTGGGGGCGTCTGCAGGGTTGGTGCGTCCAGATAAGATCCATCCGAAGACGGTATTTTGTGCTACCGGTTCATTGTTCCGTGTATTCCGGATACCTGGACGGATAACCTGGGCGAATACGTCCGCTCCGAGCAACAGCTCGATGCGTTGCTTCGAGGCGGGGGTGGGATCAGCCAGCGTAAGGTTCGACAGCTCTTGGTAAAGGTCAACGTCGATCGGCGGCGGTACGTACTGGGAGATATTCGGTACTATAAACGCGCGGGTAGAAAAGACAGACGAAGACTTCGGGGAAGTTCCTACGCGCAGTTGCACACTATAATCGACGTGACTCGTGTGCTCGCCGCCGAGGTCCGTCACCGAGATGGGCGTTCGGATTTTATGCAATCGCAATTGTTGCACTAGGTTCGTGGAGACGAACGAAGATTGAGAGCCTTGGTCGAGGAGCGCGCGAGCCAATCGCGACTGGCCGTTCGGCGCGAAAACAGTTACTATCGCGGTCGCTAGCAGGACGGTTGTTCCGCCGTTCGTGCCGGCTTCGGCGAAGTGGGTCGCGTCATTCTCGCATGTTCCTTCACGGACCGAGGGTCGCGCTGTCTGGCCAGATGACGCGAGCGTAGGGGGTCCCTGCGCAAGGTCAGACGATTCTGCCCTCGGTGGCTTGTATGGGGCAGCTTGACTGAAATGGCCATTTGATTTGGGTCTGCTGGGGGCCCGCTGTTCCCCTCGATGCAATAACGTGTGGTGTTTCCCGCCACATTGTCGACAAACATTCGTGCTCGGACAATTCGACACGGTATGATCGGCGCTTAGACAGTTAATGCACACATGCTGTGTTTTTATCGTTTCGAACCGAGCAAGGGGGGAAAGCTTTCGGAACGTGCTGCAATCCCGAGGTGAATGTGCTTCCTTGCATAAGAAGCATAGAGCGGAGGGACGTATTTCTTCAACTACGTGCGCGGTCGACTTTTGCCGGGAGAAACTCGACGATTCTGCGGGGGAGGGAAGCTGCTGTTTCGGCTGACAGCGTTTCCGACAACGCATCCGACAATGTTTCGTTTTTTATTATCGCGGAGCTGAAGCGCGATTCGAACGACTTCCACGACGCGTATTCGCCGTCGAATTTCGGTAGTTCGACCCGTGGTAATCTTATGTGTGCGACGCTGTTTACCGGAGGTGCAGGAAACGCTAACGATGAATTTGCCTGAGGGGGGGTCATCGGGGGTCGCAGGCGTGCGACCGCGTCCCGTAGGTAGGCCCAGCCCTCGAGGTACGCGTCCTCCATCCTATCCATGGAGTCAGCTTTAAAATACGGAACGTCCGCCTTCGATTTGTCCGCCTTTCGGTACGCCTGTAGGTAGCCGTTGAAGAGGGTAATCTGTGTCCAAGTTTCCTGGTACATGGTTAACCTGGAGTCCAAGTACTCCACCGTGTAGTTGTCCACACCTTTCTTCTTGGTGTTGGTCAGTATTTTTGTCAACTGTGTGAACGGCTGGGTTTGGCGCTCGAGGACCGCCTCGAAGGTCTCCATGACACTCGTGTTCATTGTGCAAACTGTTGTCACTTTTGAAAGTCACGAAACACAATACGTACTCCCGTTTGAAATCGACAGTTTGTTAGCGGCCGTACACTGGTTCCGAATGTTCTTTGTCTATCCGCGTATCCGGCTCGAAGGACCAAAAACTGTTTCGCCGATACTTTTCCGGGAAACGATAAACGCCGGGATAGTGATGCAGGAAGACTAGGAACAGGAGTTTGAACCGAGGGTACCGAATTAACCGAACTCACTGGTCAGAATTCCAAACCGGGTTTCTGCGGCTTGTTCGTCTCGTTTAATTTTTACTAATATAAATGAGCAGATCGTACGTTGCACGACTTCGCGGTTACTCTCAGAGGAGTAACGTACATCAGAAAGAATGACAACTTGATAATGCTTCGCTTGAACTCGCAGAGGAGAGAAAACGAATGATCATGTAAGATTCGCGTGTATTCGTAGAGGAAAGTACAACGGAACTGATTTTGAATTTCTCCGAACTATGATGTTACCCGTTTGGACGGGTAACCCCACCAGTTCCACGCATGGGAGCTCGTTTCGCGGAATCTAAACACGCTCCGCTGCTAAGGTGACACGGGGGTCGCGGCGACAAACCCGAAGATACAATAATCGTGTCTAACACTATAAAAAAAGTGTAAGGAAATATTGCTTGTTCATGAAACATTTTTAAATTACAAATTAAGGTATGTTTGAGATTGGCGCGTGCGGACGCCATAATGCCTCACCGTTCTCAACCGCGCGACTGCCAATCATAGAGTGTCCCGCGACACGCGCTAGAACACTGACAAACAGCGTCTGTTGTCGAGGCTCGCGCGGGCGAAACCCTCAAGCGTGATTCGCGGAAAACAGGCTCGATCCTTCTGGAACGTTCTCGAAGTAAAAACGAAAACATCTGTGCGTGACGAACTTCCTGAAGGATCGAGGTAATAAAACCGAGAGAGAACCGTTACTCTCTCTCTTTCTGAAAAACCCCAGTCAGCTGTGCGTTACGTAACAAGAGGCAAATTTCGAGATCGTTCGCTTATCATTCATTTATTATATTTCTTCAACCGTTGTCTGACAAACTGAAACTTTACAGTAAGAAAATACAGTTAATTTATTGCAAATCTGCCTTCCATTCAATTCATTCATACAGTCCGCTTTCTCCACTTTCACTCAGCATACTTTCATACCATTCCAGTTACACACTCATCCACAATCCTTTAATTCTCCTCGCGAGCTTCGTTGCATTCTTCATTGTTTCCCGCGAATCTTTCCAAGCAGGGAAAGATACGAAACAAGGTATCTCATATGAAATTTGAAGTAGAAATTCATTTTCCTAAAATTATGCTTTAATCATTTCTTACGTAAAATATTTTTACGAATTTTTCGTTCTTGATATTAGTTTTACTTTTAATATTTTAAATCTTAAAAAGCAACACTAAAGAAAAAAATATCTGTTTAATTAGAATACGTTCGTCGGAGAATGTAACATTTGATAATCGATATGGTTCCGTGATGATTCACCTTCTCACCGACGAGAATTTCCTTCGTGGTCTTCTGCACCGACGAGATACCGTCGTTGGTGTCACGTCTGCCGACGTGTTGCTGCGCTAGGTTATAACTAGATGTCACGCCTATCGACATGTTGCGTTAGCTTCTGAATAGATGTCGCGCCGTCGCACAGTGGGCGAAAAGCCCGAAAAAGCGGCCAAAACCTCTAAACGTACTTTAATGCACTCAAAAATTCGTACTCGGGGGTTTTCGGGGTCGCTGATTACGAATATGAAATTGAAATTCCAAAAAACAAAATGGCGGATCCAATATGGCGGACATGTACATTAAAAATGGGCGGGTCTGCTTGGAAAATGATCTATTTGGGGTCTTTGGGGTCGCTGATTACGAATATGAAGTTGAAATTCCAAAAAACAAAATGGCGGATCCAATATGGCGGACATGTACATTAAAAAATGGGCGGGTCTGCTTGGAAAATGATCTATTTGGGGTCTTTGGGGTCGCTGATTACGAATATGAAGTTGAAATTCCAAAAAACAAAATGGCCGATTAAAATTTAAACAACAGTCCGCATTAAATGTGTTTTGAGTGGTTGATAGGTAAAAATGTATAAATGACAAACAAAATTGCACTTTGTATATCAACAATTAGTATAATTGTAAATTATGTACATAATATTTATTCATCCGAATCGTCTTCGATATCAGATCCTTCTTCGGAACCATTTTCTTCTTGTGCAACCGTTTGCCTTTCGTTATAAGGTACAAATGGCGAAAGCAACATTTTTAGTGCTTCCGGAGACAAACTCTTCATTTTCTTTTTCGGCAGTTTCCTTATACTTGAAATATATGGATCTGACGTCACCATAAGTCTCAAGAATACATCCTCCATGGTCTTGGTGCGTGAAGATTTCCGCGAGAAATCTTCTCGAATCCTTTTGACGTGTTTATGTGAGGCCTCTTGTGCTTCCTCTGACATTTGACCGATTGGCAGCAAAGAGGACGTAATTATTTGTGGTCCGTGAATTAAAAGTTTGTGCATCGAAGTCGGCATATAATACCAAGGATATAATTCGACAAATGTCCTAGCAGTTTCTATTGTATATTCTTTAAATTTTGATATATCTATTTTGTGACCACTTGAGACGACTTGCAAAATAACGTGAAATCGCTTTATTAATTTTTCGTCAAGTCCTGTTATGGTCGCAGATACTTCCGGGTTATGAAAAAATCGCCGAGCCGTATTGCCGTCATTGGAACTTCCGTATCCAGGCTTTGGGCAATCCACGACTAGCCCCAGTTGTGAACGAAAACCTTTCTGTATAATGGCTTTACGGTTTTCCATTATTTCTTTATCTTTCTTGGTGCGCATCTGCCATTTTTTTATGTCCAGCCTATATGATACATGTAAGCAGCATTCGAAGAAGCGAATCCATGCATGTAACGTAGAGAGTCCAAAATGCAAATACTCTTCATTGACTTCTTTTTTTATCATCATGTCAATTTTATTAAATTCTTTCGATGTCGCTCCACATAAATAACAACGCTGTGTAGATGTTGTGGATGTTACAGCATTACAAATTTTACCATCTACCATCGTCATTGCCAATTTGTATGAAATAGAAATTTCTTTTCCATCTACAACTGTAGTGAAGGGAACAAGTGCCTTTATTTGCTCCTCAATATATTCCATTTCACGTACTGTTGCATCTGTATTTTCGTGCAGGAACTCAATCTTTATTGGTCTGCAAAATCGTGGTGATGAAGGTCGTGGATTTTTCCACACTACAATTTCTGCTTTAGGTGGCTGGTTACTTGTTAACAGCTGCAGTGGCGCGAGTGTCGTTAGGAAGATGTCACCATCGAATTTACTTTCATCGGTGAATTTTTGCTTGTAGACACTTTGTCCAGAACTTCCGTCACAGCCCCACTTACAAATTAAACTCATATGGCTTACTTCTTCTGCACTCAAACTTTTTATAACACTATTTTGGTATTTCAAAATACGTTTAATAGTGTGGTCTAATAAAGACTGTAATTTTACTTCCGCTCTACATTCGGTAATGATAATATCCATTTTGGTTGGGTAACATTGTTGTTTCGCTTGAAATACTGTTCCATATGGCGGATACAAACAGCAATTATTTTCTTGATTTGATTCTCTTATTCCTACATACTGGCTTTTTGATAATTTATTCTCGATCAAAATAGAAAGAGCAGCATCACCGGACAACGTTGTTTCGCAATGTGTTTCTATTGCTCTTCGATACTTTGCAGCTTTGGTCGGGCTCGCAGAAGTTATATCTTGAACAAATTTCGCAGCATTTAAATTACCTGCAGCACGAAGACTCATTTGTGTGGCGTAGGCCAATGTGTCCAGCGTGAAATTTTCACGAAGGTTCTCCGTCCTTCTTCGTTTCGTCCTTACGCTAGTTGACGTAAACGGTTTACAAGGACGACCGCCTGTATTCTTTTCAATAATTCGTGGAGTGGCCACAGGTATGCGAAAAGCAATTGAAACGTTCAACCAGTCTTCAAATTTATGGAAAAAATGTTCTTGCGTTCTATTCGTGCTTTGCCATTTTAATTTCATCTTGCTGAACAATATTTTCAAGGCTGACTTCATTTCTGCATCAATATTTATGGAATATCCACACTTCTCGAACAGCTGCTTTTCCAGATTTTCTATTATGATGCTGAAGTTGCTATTTAGATATTTTTTCATCATCATAAATATTTCCTTTCTCGTGAATCGAACTTCTCGGTCGCAAGATCCTGAAATTAAGTGAATCGATTGCAATAACTTGAAAATTAACTTGATTAACTTGAGGCTGTTTTCTTCCACTGCGGTGGCGATTGGTTGGTTGCTTTTGGCATGGAAGTTTTTTTTTAGAATCATGTTAAACCGGCAAAATATATTGCGCGGTTCCTGAATGCTTGACCTACCGCCGAAAATATTTAAAGGTATGAAGGATCAGGCCTCAACTGTTTTTAGGAAGTTTTTATAACTCGGAGTACCCCAAAATATTATTGTCGCATTACCTCCCGCGCGACTACCTGCGAACCACGTTCCTGCCGCGCGACTACCTGCGAACCACGTTCCTGCCGCGCGACTACCTGCGAACCACGTTTCTGACGCGCGACTACCTGCGAACCACGTTTCTGACGCGCTCAAGTTTAAGGTAGCAATTTGTCTTTTTACTTAAGAGAGCCTACAGAGATCCATCCGAAAACAGCCGAGTAGCGGCTGCTGTAAAAGCGCAAAACATCTACAATTGTGACAATTTGTAATTCTTTTATAAATGGACTTTTTCAACAACTGAGGATACTGGGAAAATAAGACTGCAGATATCTATTCAATTCACAATGACTATAAAGAAAGCATACTGAAAGTAGTATAATCACATTTTCAAAATCCATAGAAAAGAAACAATATTTACCCTCGTTCAAGCAATCGGGCAGCTTTCGGCAGCTGGTTTTTGTAAAATTTCGAAGATAAATGTATTAGCAACACGTCAGCAAAGGAATTTTGGTGGTACTAGGTGGAACTTTTAACTTATGTCTACGTTTCTACAATGCGCGCATCAAGTTTTACCTTCTACGTTCTCCAAAGAATATTGCCATCGTGTTACGTGATGACTAACAATTTTGGAGAAACAAAAACATATAAACATTCTACTTACTTCCAGGAACAGCATCCATTTTGTAGAATTGAAATTGATGCACTATTTTGAAAGTTATGCACTTTAGAAGGGGGCGTTCAATTTCTTACTAATGCGCGCGACAAATGCTCATCAAACGAAGGCTAACTTTGAACTGACTACTGAACCGTACCATAAACTTTTTACCTTTTTCCTTGCTGGCATTAAGTGGTCATATCGTCACTGTACCCAACCCTAGAGTTACAAACTCCTAGGAGGAAGTTCATCTTTTTAGGTTTTGGCCGCTTTTTCGGGCTTTTCGCCCACTGTGCGTCGGGATGTTGTGTTTAGTTATAACTAGATGTCGCGTTAGGCCATAAGTTGTATAATATATAGATAGCCACTACATTACATCACATAGAATTCTAAGTCCCGTTATTACGTCACCGCGCTCTAGCGAGCCCCACTACGACGCGTAATACGTCACGCGCCCCTCCACGCGATCTCCGAGCGAAGGAGGTCTGGACAATTCCCGAGAAAGTCGGTTCTCATCCGCGACCTGGTCGCGTCAACATCTCGCGTTTCTATCTTCAAGCGTTACTATATCTAGCTGTTCCAATCTTAGTATTTAGCGCCTTTGTATCTCAACTATTTTTGAATATATATACTTAGTGTTAACCATTCAAATCCTGTCATTTATTATCCGCCAATCCCGCGCAAGAGAGTGCCGCGTCGCGCCGGTTGTAAACACTAATCACGCCAGTTATCTCGCCCTCTCGTGTCTAACAATCCAATCCATTCGGCGAACGTCCGCACCATCTCGCGGCCGCGCAGCATCAGGACCAATCTCCAGAGAGAGAGAGAGAGAGAGAGAGAGAGAGAGAGAGAGAGAGAGAGAGAGAGAGAGAGAGAGAGAGAGAGATCGACCTAAGAGGGACAAGGACACCGACCCATTCTCCGTAGCCAATCCGAGGGATCACGGCTGCCCCATCTGCCTCTGTTTCTTGCAATCTGTCCAGGACTGTTGGTGAGTAGCATATCTACATATTTATGTGGAACCGTGGACCCGGCTAGACTTCGAACGTACGAGTCGAGTGAGCCAAATGGTTGTAATTTTGAAGCGTCTCTCCGCGGTAAAATCGCGAAGCGTCTTTACCATCGTGTAACCAACCGCGGGACGTAACATTGGCCTTCTGTTTCTTACTCCAGGCAAAATCTATCCTAGAGGGCGGTAAACAACACCGCATGTGGGGCGGCGGCACGGTGGCGCGTAGGTTACACGTTGTGCGCCTGCGCCAAGTCGCATGCGGATGGAACGAGTCGCGTTCGTCGTCGATTCTTCCTTCTTCTCCGAGTCTTCTTCGAGAGAACCTCGCTGCGCACAGACGCGTCTTGTCTTCAAAAAGTTTACTCTGCGGCGTAGTACCGCACGACCGTGCCGGCTCCGGACATTGTTGTCGCGATTCGTTCTCGGGTGTTGCGAGCTCTCCTTCGGAGTTTGTTCAATAAACCTCGTTATTTCGGTTGCTACCCGACGTGTTCATTACTCGTGAGGAGTGGGCCTCACGCGCATAACCTAGTTCCTCCTTGCCGCGACCACGTGACGCGTCCATCTTGGGCGCAGTTCGTCGGGACATTTATTCCGAGCGTTCTCGCGAGAGGACGTGTGGCTTCCGGCCACTGGTGACCCCAATCTCTCGTTCGTTACGAGATCTACGTTCCTGGTCCCCACATCCGTGGAGGACCGTCGGAACACACCAATACGTACACCGGTACGCCATTTCCCCACACGCATTTTTCGAGCGACACATTCTCCCGTAAGGCTGGCAGTCTTTATATATATCTCGTCGCTGGACCGGTTCTGTTCCAGGAAAGACTGACCGGTTCTGTGCCATGCTAAAAGACTGACCGGTTCTGTGCCATGCTAAAAGACTGACCGGTTCTTTGCCATGCTAAAGCGGCGATGTCACGAAAGTGGGAACGCCGAAACCCCGGGCGTGAGCACTCTCATTCCTCTTTGACAGAAGTTGTAACGAATTGATACTGGCTTTACATGCCAGCGGCGCCAGTTATACACCGGTGTACTAACGAAACTAGCGCGAAGTTTGAAAGATTGAATTTACAAGGGAGGCGTATTAATATAGCAGAATAATACGAACTACTTGTATGAACGTTAAAATTAAAAAAAAAAAACTGGTTGCAAAAAATGATATTCATGAAAATAATGAAATAAATATATAAATATAATATAAAAGAAACAGAAGTAATGATTATTGAAGTTCGCAGAAAGTGAATAGTAATTTTAAAAATGTTTCTAAACATTATTATCATTTACTTCACTATTATAGATAAAGGAAGTGGAGGTATGTATTTATTACGTTTTACGAGAAGCAGTAAATGAAATTAGATTCATAATAATACTGAAATACATTTATTAATTACTTTAAAAACAAGTAATACATATGATATAGATTTCTTTTATGTACAATTATATGTTATAATAATATATAAAGTATAAATATGCGTACAATTAAACAGAATGTATTCAATGTTATTCTTTTATGTCCGATCATGAACGTTTGTGAATCTTTGTGATCCATGCAATTATAAGTTAGTAGGGAGCCATGATTCAGTACTATTCGTCCACACTGACATTATTGGTGATTACAGAATGTAGATCAGAAATCTGTTAAATAAAGAGGAATCTTAATTTATTTTAAACTTTTCACATTTATTCTTTCTTCCACATACAGAAAAGTAAATTTGACAGCTTCAAAACTGTTGAATTTGTAGCGGGGCACTTGCGATCGACTTGTTAATAAACATGTACTAGAACTACTTTAACACTTATTTATTAGTATAAACGTTCTTAATACAAAGTAATATAACTCGAGGACTAAGTAATAATACGGATGTTTCCAGATCACGATCTCAATTCGATATAAAACCGTTACGAGCAAATTTCATACGACGCATACCGAGAAACACGCTACACATCCAGTTACCAACTAACCGGTTACAAAATCGACTCAGGGCTGCCAACTTAAACCTAGATGATGATTATTTTTCACAAAAACTAAGCAAAATCTCAAAATAATACATGCAAGTAATCATGCATACATAGCAGCAATACATACGTATTGCGACATACGATTATTTACAATACATTATAATATTGTTTACAAAGCTTTACTGGTGGGCCCAAACTATAGAACGCGTTAAATAATGTCGCATATTTGTTCCAGTTACAGCTAAAGCATACTTTTTTGTTTCCGCGTACATACGTAGCTCTATGTAACATGCAGCCACGGTTTTAATCAGTTTATTTGAATGACTAACGAATTCTTCGGCGCTTAACATTTCTAAATTGTGTTGTTCTAATTCATGAAAAATGTGAGTATCTTCTGTTATTTTTTCGAAAGCTTTAGCGGCTAAAACAGCAGGGAAATTATGCTCTACGGGAGGTTTCCCGGAATTTATGTTGCATTCTCTTCGAAAAAGGGATTCTGTAGTCATACAAATTTTTACAACACTCGGCGGTGGTATAATTAAAAAATTACGCGTAATTGCTTTAATATATGCCGTGGGATCTTGTTTATGTACAGAAATGTTGCTTTTATCTATTTCCTCACACGCAAGTAAACATTCAATGCAACTAATTTTTGTGTGTTTTTTTAAAGATAAAATAACCCAGCCAGCCATATACCCAATTACTTGCTGGGAAAATTCACTTAGATTTGGAGACTGTGCCCATGTGAAATTTAAAAATTCGGTCATTTCGGGGAAGTAATCAGTATGTTGTACATGTTCACTGAGCCCGTACTTTTCTCGTATTTTCAAATTATGTACCTGGTCATAAACATTTACACCGTACCTATCTATTATTGCACGTATTTTTTTCGATTCGCTTGATACATTTAATATTTTAGTATTGTCTAATGCCCTCACGTTTCCTGTATTAATTGAAATGTCATGCCGCACAAGCAGTCGCTTGTACGCGGAAACAAACTGCGAAGCTGTTGGATTTGGGCACCACCCACTTCTGCCTCTAACAGCGCAAAAAGAGAGTTCCAAATGATCTTGGCTCGTCTTATAAGATAATAAATATTTCATTTGCGATTCATTTGGTTTGATAAACATGTCGTATATATTAAAAATAGATAAAACTGCGGTAAAAAGGCCAATGAATCCCGCTTTTCGCCTGTAGAGGAATATGGAAGTTCCATTTCCCGTAGGCTTGCGCCCCTCGGGGGAGAGATTCCGGCCCGTTTGCACGGTGCCGGCTCGGATGCGGGAACGAGGGTGTCTGGCGGGAACGGTGGTTTCGGTAGGAACGGGGTGCGGTCGGGTTGGAGGTACAGCGGAGGTCTTATCTGGCTGTAGCGGTGCTCGGCGGAGATATGCTCTCGGACTCGCATCGGATGCCGTGCCTCAACTCCCCCGTTTGGCTGTTTCCGTGGCCTATTTATTCCTCCCACCGCCCACTTCCACTCGCGAGCAGCCGTATCGTCGCGGTGGCCACCTCGCGGCCGTGACGGGAGGCTGTGCTCGGCCGTGGTCTCGCGGCGCGCTCGCTGGGAGTGGGGCGGTGGATGGCGCGGTGTTAGGCGGGGAAGTCGCGGGCCTTAGATATACCCGTTACAAGTTCAATAAATATAAAAAAAGGAGCTCACAGGACACGCCAAACCACGCTATAAAACAAACTGCTCCCTAACTGCAATAAAACAAAGCATGATCAGATTCACATACAGCTACTAAGCTGGCCATAATAGTTTCCTTACAATTTATCATACTTTTATTTATACTTAATGTATCTTATGTCTTCATCCACTTTTTGCACTTGCTGCTGCACTCCTCTGCACCTCACTATTCTAAAACAAACTTTAAAAAATGTTATAATTAATGTACAAAGTAAAATTCGAAAAACAAGCTCAAAAATAAGTTCACTAAGTGTCCCTCAATTTTGAATAATTATTTTTAAAATTGATTTGACACTGAGCAAAGTATTTTTTCAATATTTCCCGAGCTTATTAATCGAATTTTCTATAATATAAAGAAGTTATATATAATATAAAAGAGGCTTGGAAAATCTGGTTTTGAAGATTGTTGAAGATCAGCAACGGTCCGCGTGGTCCACAGGCAACAACAATCAAACAATTGACACAAATTGACAACAGTTGACAACTCAATTCGAGATGATTCCAGACCATCCGTTCCAACACATTCATACAGCAGTGTTTTTGCCGGCAATAGTAGCGTCCAATAGCAGCAAAGATTCGAACATCAGTCTTGTCCAATCACGTTTAATCACGTGATGTGCCGTGAACGTGGTGCCATCTAAGCTGATTCCCTCGCAAGTGTAGAGCATCGCGATGGTAAAGAGGAGTACGGGGGGTGGGGGGATGTAGTACACCGGTGTATAACTGGCGGCGTTTGCATGTAAAGCCGCTTCAATTCGTTTCACGGTATCTCGAATCCATAGTATATATATATCACTGGCTGGGACCCACTTTGAGACTCGCAGTTTAACACGGGGGCTGGCAGTCTTTATATATATCTCGTCGATGCCGTAACACTGTATATTTAACAAAATGTAAAGATGGCCGATCGAGCATTCAAAACTCGATCGGCGGTTGGCAGTCGAGAGAGCTAGATTGTGTTCCCTCTCGGCTTCCATCGCTCGAGGTCGGACATGCCAACCTCGTCGAGACTAACACTGTAACGAGTCCGTTTCCCGGCGGATCTCGTACAACGGTTCCTCGCGGCCGGATTTGGCTCGCCGTGCCAAGGTTCGCGGCGGAATAACGCGAGGGTTACGGCGGGATACGGGCGGTCGGGCACGGGAGATTAATGGCACGAGTTTCTCAAGTGTTCGTCACTGTCCCGGCGTTCGCGTCTCGGTTTTCGGCGGTCGCGACTCGGGTTCCGGTCCTCGATCTCTCAGCGTTCGGGTCGGCACCTCCAGGCGGTCTTGCACGCGGCGGCGTGTACGGGTTTTCGCGTATCGCGAAGACACGGCGAAACTGCTCGACAATTCCTCGCAAAATACTCGCGCGGCTCGTATCGGTTTTCTCGGTCTCCGGTGTTCGCGTCGAACGGTTCGGTTGGCGGATCGGTGCGGTCGGTATCGGCGGTTAGCTATCCACAAGAACGGTCTAATCGCGGCGGAGTCGGGAATCCAAAGAGGCCGTTTTCCGGCTCGTCTCTCTCGTCTTGCTAGGCGAGGGGTCCGGTGCGGTGCGGTTCGCGGGCGGTTTTTCCGGTGGCGTCGCGCATCCGGCGGGACGGTATCGCATCATGGCGGGTTCCGGTTCCCGCCAAGATCGGTTCGGCGGTGCGGGGGTCGCGGGGGTGCGCTCGCGGGTACCGACGGATCTCGGTATCCGTCGGTCGTGTTCGGGGCGGTTCACGTTCGGGGCGCGTACGGCTAGGAACAGGCCTGGCGCAGCCAGGTCTGTTACACCACTAGACGCGAGTTTAGGGAATTTGCGCTAGTGGCGCCAATATCCTTACAGTATTTTTCGAGCGACATATTCTCCCGTAAGGCTGGTAGTCTTTTTAAATATCTCGTCGGTGCCTATGTAGTGATGGTGTAATCGTGGGTCGTCTGTTTTCTAGCTTCATACTGACGTTGTTGGCAATATGCGTCTGCAACTTTGAGTCAACTTGCCTGGTCTGTCGCTAGCTCATCGAAATCAGTGCCCTTATCCACCGTTGCAGTTCTGGACAACGTATTCGCGACCACATCGTAGCGTCCGGATATATGTTGAATGTTGGTGGCGAATTGGCTAATGAAATCTAATTGTCCAATTTGTCTCGGAGTGTGTTTATCGGGTTTATTTTCAATGTGTCTATCACTAACATAGATGTACAAGACACATATTTTAAATTTTCATTGCGGATTTAACTGGCACTTACCAACGGCAACAACGTGCTGGCAGCGGCTATATGGTAGGAATCTCGGCTCAGACGGCTGTCTCTCGGCATTCCGTCACTATCTTTCACGCAGTAGTTACACGGGCTATTCCCAACTACGGCCAAGACAAGAATACCTCATTTCGCGGCGGCTCGTCTATCGCTTTCTTCATCTAGCCTCCCATGTAGTATTGACCACTCCCCGTGAGGGGAGTTCCGTACCTCGGGGTATTCCCCCATACCGGAAAAGTCGACCAGATGCCTGGCCTAAACTTCCCAACTCCATCACTACAAAGGGTGGGTCCGTAGGTGTTGTGGACGGGACTCGGAAAAACCCCTCGTTCACCACTTAAGGATCATCACAAGGGTAGACCGTCCCATACGGGAAGTAACTCGCTTAGCCGCTACCGAATCAGCTTGCGCCGACTCATGAGCGTTACCAGCGGGGGCCACGAGGAGGCGGAGTTACAAGCTTAGCGCTCGGTCTCTAGCAGGTTGCGGCGACGGTGTGGTAGCCGTACTTGCCTATTAAACCCTACGATCTCGAATACCTGGGTATTACCTGCGATGGATCGTCAGGGTTGATTTTGCCTATAAGGCTATTTCTTTCTCTTATTTATGTCTTGTTACTCGTTGCCAAAGTCCGTCCTACTGAGGCACAGTTCTATGGCGTGTTTGTACGCCGGACAACTCTTATCCTTTAGCCCATGGTTGGCTGGCTTTCCTACTCTCCTGCAATTTATGCAGGTAGGTTTCTCTTGTTTTGTTGGGCATACATTATATGTATGCCCGTCTTTCCCACAATGCCCGCACGTGTCAGTTCGTGCCTTACAATGCTTTGAGACGTGCCCAAATGACTGGCATTTGTAGCATCGACTCGCAGCTATAAAATCTTTCACTCCATGTGCGTTGAATCCGATGAAAACCCGGTTCCTGCTTAGCAGGATTTTCCGGGTTTCCGGAGACACCTCGGCCACCCAGTTGGTGACTTCACAGTTTTTCTTTCCAGTTTTGAAGAGGAGTTTAAACTCCTCTTCTAATTTTTCCTCTGAGTCCAGCTCGAGGATTTGCTTATTTATTGCTTGTAGGAGATCCGCCTCTGGTATCACGGAGGGGACTCCGAATATTATAATCTTTGGTTTCCTCTTAGGGAGGGAAGTGCTTTGTTGCTAAGGACTTGCTCAAGGTCCTTAGCCGTATCTGTCTCTATTAGGATTCCGGAACTGCCAATCTTTCTCACGTTCCGGATCCTTATTCTGTGCTCTGTCGGATTTATGCAATCCGATAGGACTTTCTTCGTTTCCTCACTGCTTTTTATCTTACTGCCCTTCGCAGGGTAGATAGCCGCTGTTGGTTTCGTGTCCTTAATGGTAGTCTTTTTGGCTACTTGTCTCGTGACTTTATTGGTTTTAATTATATCCGAGTAGAGCTGCGCTTTGGAGGCCGGGACCTCGCTGCCGCTGCTCCTCTCAGACATAAGGCATAAGGTTTCTCCCGTTCTGCAACATACCACCGGATGTATCCGGTGGGTCGTCGCGGCAGAGGGGAGTCTTCCGGGTGAGAGCCGCGGTCGTCGGAAGCGACGACTCACGCAGGAGCTCTCTGAGAGCCGCGGTCTTCCCGATGCGACAACTCCGCAAGAACTCTCTTTACGAGAGCCGCGGTTGTCGCGCAGCGAAGACTGACGCATGAGCTCTCTTTACCAGAGCCCCATTAGTCACCCAGATGGTGTCCAGGTCCTACCACGTGGAGGAGGGGTTGGTGCGACAGGGTTTTACCATGATATAAGTCCCTGACGCTTATAAGACCCTCATCTGGCCTCCCACTTTGGATATATTCGCCAAAAATCGGCAACGGTACGGGCCTCCCTTCCGTTCACCGACCGACGGCCTCACCCCCTTCGCGATTCTATCCTGATCGCGATTCACGGCGACCGAGGTCACGTCTTAAATTCGACTCGAAGTCCGGTCGATTCGCAAAAACGCTAACCGAGCCAACGCGAAGATCACAATAGTACGGAAAAACCTGGTCGGCACTTACCACTCGGCAGCGTGGTCTCTCAGCGGCTTTAGTTGTCTCGATGTTCGGCAGCCGGCTTCTTAATCGTTCCGGCAGCACTAATTTCTCAAAATTACTTTATTGCTGAAGCGATCGTTAAAGGACTAGCCCGGACTACTTTCGGCGATACAGTGACCTACTCCGCGAAGACTCGCCAACGCGGAAGCGAGGCGTCCCCCACTGTCCTAGTTTTCCCTGCTCCCGCGCGACGCTCGGACCCATCGCTAGCTCTCGCGCGGCAGGGCCGCGCCCGGCGGTCCGGGGCCCTCGGCTACGGATTTATCGGCTAACGCTTTCCGGATGACATGCGTTGATTGGCCGATTCCCACGGCGGAAGACATCGAGCTATTCCCTCGACGGGTCCTTGCAGCTTTCCGGGACGAGGCGGCGACGAGGTTGAGATGGTGTGCTCCTCAGACCCGTAATTCCTCGGCGGCGCACAGTGGGACGAAACAGGCGATTCCCTTGACATGGCTTTTTCATCCAGTTATTCCTTAATAAAAATTAAAATGTGGGTCATACTCTATGTATTTTTTCGTGCTGAATCGAATGGTGAAGTCCGTTAGATGATAGGAATGATGCGAAAGAAGCTACAGCGCATTCATAGAACAATAATCTTGGATTTTTTATTTTCACATAAACAATTTAATGGTTACTTAAATATGTACTGAGGAATGAATAGAATTTAGTTTTTGTTTAATTTTTTAATTTTGTTTAATGTTTTGTAGGTGTAAATAAAATCTCTACTTAGCAACTGAAAAACTTCAGAAATGATATAAGTAAAATGAGGTACCTTTAGTTAACTTTCATCTTATTATTGCATGTCGGTTTCTTCTAGCAATTCGGGTTCTCCAATGTATAATCTTGTTCTTCTACCTCATCAAATCTTAGCGAAGCGTCCAAAAAATCTGAAATTATGTCATCTTCTTCGGGGACATCATCAGCAACAAGAAGCAACGTTTGGGTTTCTGGGAATAACTTCTTTGTCATAGAATTTTGAAAAAAACCGCGTGGCCTCAGTGTAGAAATCCTGGGATCAGAGCTGACGAGAAGATTATTCAGGATATCCTCATTTGTTGATTTTCGCGACATTTTTCTGGCTCTAAACTCTCTGCAGTGGCGAAATACTTTATTAAGAGCCTCTTGAGACTCTTCCGAAAATTTTCCGATTGGAAGAATAAAACTTTCGAGTATTTTCTCCCCATGGATCAGCACTTTATGTACAGTTGTTGGCATGTGATACCACCCGTAGTGTTCGACGTAAATCACTGCGGTTTCTCGGGAAAATAATCCAAATTTTTGAGGGCAAACCGGTTTACGTGAAGAAATCGCTTGTAAAATTACTGCAAATCTTCTAATTATCTCTTCATTAAGTCCAGTGATGTTTACTGTAGTTTTGGGATCGTCAAAAAACATTCGTGCCATGTTACCATCGTTATAAGTTCCAGCACCTTGCTTTACTCGATCAACGTGAAGACCCAGCTTATCTTTAAACTCCTTTTGTATTTTTATTTTTCTTTCTTGCTGTTGCTCCTTGTACAAATCTGTGTTTGCTGACCACTTTTTGAAATCAAGGTTATAAGAAATATGCAGTAGGCACTCGAAAAATCGAATTTTGGCATGCAGAGGAGAAATGCCAAACCTGTAGTGTTCAGCGTTAGGAGTTCTTGCGTCGATTTGTTTTAAATCGTTCATCATTGATGGTGTTGCACCACACACATAGCAACGCATGGATGAACTTGTGTCAGTCAACACATTTATTGTTTTTCCATCAATCATTGTCATATAAAGTTCGTGTTCTATTTTAACTTGATTAATCTGTGTAGGGACTAGCGACGCAATTTCTGATTTCATTCGTTCATGTTCTAGTTGGATTGTTTCTGGAGTTTCTTTACAAAACACGAATTTTACAGGTCTGCAAAAGTGAATCGATGAGGGTCTCAGGTTTTCCCAAACAATGCGTGAATCGTCTGTGTCGATTAACCTGATTGGAACTAGTGTAGTCAAATAGAACGCTGAGTCATCCGCAGTTGTGCCACTGTTCGAAGAATAACTTTGTTTGTAAACACTATGGCTAGTTGACCCGTCACATCCCCATTTTGAAATAAGCTTTAGGCATTTCCCGTTTGTTAGGCTCTTATCCATGGGGGTGATAGATACAATTCTCGAGGCTGTATGGTTCAGAAGAGATTGAAGAGGTATCTTTGCTCCCAACTCAGTTACCTCACGTTCTTCTGGATAACATTCCTTCTTGGCTTTGTTGAGCTGGTAATATGAGGGAAATAATGTTGATCCTGCTTTCAAAGTAGCATCTCTCAAAATGAAGTACTTTGACTTGGACAGGTTGAGAGATGTATTTAGGGCAAGTGTATTTTCACTTGAGAACGAAATGTCAGATTTCTTACCATCCTCGCACATTTTTATTAATTCCTCCGAATCGTCTGAACAGTCAAGCACTTTTTTAACAATTTTTGCCTTAAGACAATGACCTTCTTGCTTCAAATTCATTGTCGCGGCAAAAAGTAATTCCTCCCCTGAATAGCTTGCCCTCAACTCTTCAGTCCTGCGCATTTTTTGCCTCTCAGAGAGTTCACCGAAGGGCTTGAGCGAATTGTTGTTATCAACAGAGGGCTGAAGAAATCCCTCGGGATACTGAAAGACTCTGTTGAGCCAATGTTCATTTCTTGAAAGAAAAAATGCTTTCTTATGACTACATTGCACCCACATTTTTTTTTAAATGTGCACAAAATATTTTTAGTTTATTTTCTAGGAGTATTATGTTACGCCTAGAAACATTCGCAGGAACGGTGATGGTGCGTAAAATTTCCTCTTTTAAAATTACACAATTGTGTGAATCACCAGGATGTTCCAATAAATTATATAAATCACGGTTTGTCGCGAACATGGTGGTGAGCCAGGACCGAGAATTGTTCAATGTAAAAGCGATAAGTGAAACGCGTGCCGCGGTACGTGTAGCTACTGATGATTTTTGGATGATTTTCGAGACAAATGAATTCGGATAGAAATGTTTTTGTTTCCCTACACTGTGACATTGTTGGTAGAAGAAGGCCACTCTGTGTTTTGTTTTCTAATAGTTTTGTTTTCTGCTTCCACTTAAAACATAGCACTTATTCAATACACACGCCTTTGATCGCAGCATTCCGTTCGTTTTATAGTGGATGTCCAGCTCCGTCGATTGGTGTATTAAAAAATATCTCATTGCATTTAAAAAAATGAAGTTGACCTTCATATCTCCTTGACGTCTCCATCTATAAAATTACTGTCATATCTAAAAAATGAATGACATCAGATTACGAGTGCCTCGATATCAATTAAGTTTGGTCTGAAGAATTTTCTTCTATCTTTAAAAGTAAGCTACTTATTCAGGTGACCTGTTTATAGTGCCCACCCTGTATATTGTTTCGTTGTCTTCCTTAGTTATATTATTTCGTTATCTTTGTTGTTAAGTATCTACACAGAACACTACAATTGTATGTAAAACTTGTAACAAGTCATAGAAATATGGAATAAATACCCTCCTTTTATAATTTACAATCTTTATTCGTTCATATGCATGCAATGAAAATCCATAATTCCAACATTTTCCAAAACTATTCGCTGCACACGGATACGGAAAGCTGAGAACTGATACTGATCGAAAAGAGCAGAATTAAGAAATGCATACATAGTCAACAAATACTGCGTTTTGCTGGACTTTGACTCTAGACACCACTTCTTCAAACATGATTTCCGGGAAGAATCGGACGAAGTCGGGTATGATTTTTGCGTATTTCTCTCACTGAATACCAACTGTAAACACTTATAAAGTCTATTTTTCGGAACAAATCGGAACTTTTTTGTAACACGACAAAATGTACGCAAAATGCCCACAACGTTACTAAACGTCAAGTGTTAGACAGTAATACAGCCATTTTTTATTTCATTCATATTTTTCTCAGCTCAAATACACCTCATAAGTAGGAAAAAATTATACAACAACATTGCCAAAAGATGGAAACTATTAGGAACAATTCATTAGAAAGATACGGTTTCATGAAAATTCAAGTCTTGAGCTGTCGATTTCAGATACATATGCCGGAAATATAGCGTTATCACTGACATGTCCTGGAATGTCCCCACGTTTTACTTATTCCAAAAGCCTAGGAAACGATCCTATGAGCTCTCTTACTGGGAACAAGAAGTTTGATTTTTTCGTCCATGTCGGAGATTTTACATGCGGCGCCTCCGGGTTGACAAGCCCGGGCTCGGTGTCCTCTTCGATGTCTTCCTGTAGGGTGTCCCCCGTAGTCGTCCCCTGAACGTTTCTCTTAGAATTTTCCGCGCTCCTGGGAGAAGGGAAAAGAATCCGGGCCCCCTGGGGCCCGGCCACGGACCTGCAACTTTTCGTCGCGCCAAGTGGCGCGGCGTTTAAACCGCGTTAAACTCCAACCTGGGATCTCGGATGCGCCCAGGGAGATCGATCACAACAGCCGTTATCGCGGTGGCGCTGCCAAAGGGCGGCCCGGTCTTTCGATCTAAGATCCGCGGGACGTGGACAACTTTGCCACGTCACACCACAAACCTTCCATCTGCATTGACCAACTTTCATAGTTGTCTTTTGTAAGCGGTTTAATATTGAACGTGGACGACGTCATCTTAGAACCTCTTCAAGCCTATTCACTGATCACTCTTCCGCGCTTTTTGAAATTATTTTCTTTCGATACAGGATTTATCGTCCTGGGCTCATAACCTGTTGAGAGTTTTGGTCGATAAGCCGACCGATCTATCGACGCGTTTCAAGACTCGTACAAATCGTAACTGCCGAACGCCTCAGCTGTACGAAATTTCATAGCTAACGTCCGGACACCAACACACACACTCACAAGTACATCCATCAACAGAGAAACCCAAAGATCATACCGGTAGGAGACGACCTCACACACACACAAACGCAAACTTTGTCCTGTTCAAACTGCGTTGAAACTTCTGTCCCTATAATGGTGTTACGTCCCGAGTGGGACGTATTATGATTTTTAGGGGATAGGACGCAGTTTCGAACCTACCTGCATACACTGGCTACGGTTCGGGAAATGGAGGATCGTTTAAATAAATTTGTACCCTTATTTCGAAACTAACAAAATTATTGATTTATTCAAAGTGAGGTTCTGAATCAGAGATTGCAAATTTGATTTTACAAATAGGGATTATATAGCGCGTATACTAGAGTGCTTACTAGTACTTCGTTTATGACAATAATAACAATAATATTAGTATTACCGAGTCTGTGGGAGTCGCTTCGGATTTGTTCGCAAAAATAGTACTCGCTGGGAGTCGCTTCGGATGATTCGCAATAGTAGTAGTAGTCGCTGGGAGTCGCTTCGTATTCACTCGCCAAGTACAGGAGTCGTTGGGCACTGCAAGCACTTCGCGGAACTTTAAACTAAAAACCGAACTGGGCTACTATTGTTTATATCTGGGAGAACTGAATGAACTTTGACAAAACGTAACTCACTGGATGAAACTTTTATGACGGAATGAACTGAGTTTGAGGAGTTGGTTCCCCCTTTTTGTAAGATGGACAGTCCTTTGTTTTTCAAAGATGCTGGCTCAGGAGTCTCTACCTTGCATCTTTTTACCTTCTTGATGTCTTCTGGCTAGTGTGTCGACACTCCTACTGAGGCGTCCGAAAGTGTCGTCAGTCCGCCTGTCGGACTTCGCGGGGTCGTAAATCGTAAATATTCGGGTCTTGACGGAGTTACGGGGTAGCTACGTCTAGTTGAAATGAAATTCGACGTTTTGGAACAACACTTCAATATATTTTAACTTAACATTTACAAGTCAGTTGGCGAGGTATGACGCGTACAACGAGTTTTCTAGACGCGATCGATTTGTGTTTTCTTCGAGGTATCTTAGCTTTCTGTGGTTCGGTGTCGTGTCGTCTATAAAGTCAACTCGGGCTCTCCTTCTATTGGTTAATGGGTGGTGCATTTGGTCGTCGGAGTGGGGATGCGATTTGGTGGAATTGTGTTTAGATGATCTGAATGGATTAGGTGTGAGAGATATGGGAAAGATGGTCTGGAAAATTAAATGTTTGTGTATTGCCCCTTCAATGAGCTCGTTCACGGAGGTCTCCAAGTGGTGTCCGATGACACTCCAAATCTTGGGACCGTCGCTTCGCCTAAAGTGTTTTGGCTATCGCAGCCGACCGTGTTTATTATAACTCACGTTCGGTCTGTGTGGGACCGAACATGCCGCCCGCCTTGAACTATTTAGTTCAATAATATATACAATGTGATTTTACGATATGCTACGATACGTGTTATGATTTGTTACGACAAGATTCAAAATAAGACTATACGATAGATACATTTCGTTATAACTAGATTAAACTAAAGTTATACAAATGTAAACGAATAAGTAAGATATGAATAATGTAAAGTGTTTATGAGAACAAACAAAACCAAAAAAGGAGACACGCGAATATTGTTTATGTTCTTAACCTATGGGTTAGCTTCGTATTAATCTACGCTTTGTTAGTGATTATTCGAATATAAAGAAACGTCTTATTACATTAGATCTTACAATGATCGTATAACGGAAGTGGAGCTACGCGTTTTACACAACGTTTGTACTCTCCGTGAATCGTTTTTACGGTGACTACGCGAATGACACCGTCCTGACCAGGATGCACTGCAGTAATACGTCCGAGTGGCCACTGCAATGGGGGGGCATCGTCTTCTCTTATGATTACCAGCACGCCCACGGCAATACTCGTTGCTCTTTGTTTAAACCACTTTTTCCTCGTGATTTGCTCCTGCAAATAGTCTTTGGCCCACCGCTTCCAAAAATGTTGCCGCATTAGTTGTATATGCTGCCAAGACGATAGTCTGCCGACTGGTGTTTCAGTGAAGTCGTAGTCTGGCACACTTGTTAAAGGTTCACCGACAGTGAAGTGGCCAGGAGTCAATGCTTGTAGGTCGTTGGGAGTGGTCAATGGAGTGATGGGACGGGAATTCAGAATGGCTTCTATTTGGTTTATGAATGTTAGTAACCCTTCGTACGAAAGCAACGTATTACCAATCGTCCTTACCAAATGATGTTTTGTTCGGCGAACTGCTGCCTCCCACAAACCGCCAAAATGCGGAGATCGTGGTGGAATAAAGTGCCAATTTATGCCTTCGTTGGCCAACGTGATCGAGATTGTGTCGTTTGTCGTTTTAGATTTGAAAAATGCGTATATTTCTTTGAGTTCCCGGCTCGCGCCTGCGAAGTTTGTTGCGTTATCCGAATAAATATCGGAACTGATACCTCGCCGTGCAAAGAATCGCCGTAACGTTGCTAAAAATGCGTTTGTGGTCAAATCACCGACGATTTCAATGTGTATTGCTTTGGTACAAAAACATACAAAAATGGCTAAATATATCGTTACTCTATTCCGATTTCGCTGTGTTTTTTCTTTTATGAAAATTGGGCCGCAGAAATCAACACCGGATATCTTGAACGGTCTTGTAAACGTGACTCTGTCGGTGGGCAAGTCTCCCATCTTGTACTCGACAACCGGGGGTTTTGCCTTAAAACAAGTAACGCATCCGTGAATTATTTTTCGGATTATACCCTTTCCGTTCGGAATCCAGAATTTATGTCGTAGAGCATTAAGTGTGCTTTGAATTCCAGCATGAAAGTTCTTTATGTGATAGTCTGTGATAATTAGCCTTGTAACGGAATGCCCTTTGGGCAGTAACATTGGATGTCGAGCGTTATAGGGCAATTCTGATCTGGATAATCGCCCACCGACCCTCAATATGCCATCGCTATCTATGAATGGATTTAAAGGACGGAGGTTTCCGGTTACTGGTTCAGCTTTTTCTAACGCGTGGAACTCCAACAAGTATTCTTGTCTTTGAATTATTTTAACGATTAGTTGTTCTGCCCTGTGAAGTTCTACTGTTGACAATGTGCCTTTGTTGCTTTCTTTGCGTGAACTGTTATATCGAAAACGTAATATGTATGCCAAGACACGTTTTAATTTTGAAAATGACGAAAACCTTTTCATAATGTCTGATTCGAAAGTGCGCGTGGTTAGTACTACAGAGGGCCGAACCTCAGGTATTGTTGTATTGCGAATGCTCGTTTTGTGTCGCGTACCGATATTCATTTAACTGCTGTCTAAAGCGAAGAGTATAATTCATCACGCCTTCCGTCTTTCCCTGAATTATATTATACAAATTATCTCTCGCGGCGTCTGGCGGAACACGTATGTTCGCGTCGTATAATTTGTCGTAACTATTAATTTCTAAATGCCGAATGCTTCTTTCCGCTTGATCGATGATTTTAGTAGTAAGTATTATGTCAAGTAAAATATCCGGTTCGTAGCAACGAGATCTAGCGCGCTTAACCAGTCGTATACAATCCTCAACCCCGGAGTCATCCCGTCCTTTGAGAGGTTTTATGGTGTCGACCAGGTCTTTGGCCCTTTTAAAACGATGCTCGTCATACCTGGGCTCCGTATTGTTGCTAACCCGTTGCTAACGGTAGTCGGAAGTGGTTCTTAAATGATCCGTCTCCTTCGTCCATTTCCCTTTCCTCTGCGGGATGTCCCGTAGGGTTGCCTGCAGCGATGTCACCATACGTAGCTGTAGTCTCGTCGTCCACAAGCAGTGGTTTTAATACTTTATGAAATGGCAGTGTTTCCTGTCTTCTTTTGTCGTTTTCAGTTGCCAGTATCGCAATATTTTGCGTAATTTTTTCCTGTTGCGTGGTCAAGGTTTGGATAGATTTCGTGAACGCCACGATGGCTTCTTCGAGAGGATTGGACATCCTGATTTTTCCCTTCTTTGGTCCGTTATACAAATCGTGACGACCTTCTGGACTTGTCCCTCAGCTTTCAACAGGTTCCGTGGATCCGGTTGTCTCCCGAGTTTTCCAGTCGTCCTCTTGTGTATATCCTGGCAGGATCGCCAAAATGTTACGGGGAAAAACGTAACTTCAACAAAGATACCGCCTAGCGATCGCGTTCCGTAGATACTCGGTCGAATAGGGGTTTAAAATAAAAGAGACACAGAATTTAGTCTAAGACTGACACGAATATTCTGGTTCTTTATTGGAGGTTCTCCGGTTTAAGTACTATTTCTTATCGCTATGGATGCGCTGGTTTTTGGGGGTGGGTGGATGCAGTCATCGGGTACTATCTGCTAAGGGCAAGGTACAGGGGCGATCGGTGGCTGCTTGTTTGTTATACAATGTGTCATCGGTCCTGAGTCATCTAGTCGTTACACGTTCCAGCTCAATAGTAATAATCCGTCATAAACCGCTCCATACAGAGCAGCGCCGGGGGACGGTACCTAAACAAACCGAGTCTATCGTAGGTATGCCTATCCCCACCTCTGCCGCGGCTGTTGGCCCAATTTTTGAGGCCGAAGGCCGTCACGCTACACAGTATGTGTGACCGCTGTAGCCATTATTTCGAATTCAGCCGAAAATGCGTGTGAAACAAGGCCTGCCTCTTCCACTCTGAACCAATCGGCCGCGCATTCGTATCTAGATACGTCACCGCAGTCCTGCCGGGGAACCTTCTTCTAAGCTTCGCATCAATACAATGTCATCACTTCGAACCCATACGAAATGGCGTCTTGACACCCCCTACAATCGTGTAGTAGTGGGCGGTAACAGTTTCATATCTTAGCCCACTCCTATAATCCACCGTGTATACGAAGGCAGCGATGAATGGTTTCCCCGATGCCTTCTCTCAATATGTAGTATATAATATTGAGCACCTTGGTGAGGAATAGGTTGTACACTGTTTGGTATAATAACTTTATTCCTCTATGGTATGTAGCGGCCCGGCTGCCGCCACACCGCTCCCTTTTGTATACCGAAGGGTACCAGGGTTTTTCCCGAGACACCGGCGTGACCTCGGTATGGACATATCTGGTACCTTCCTCTGCGCGGTTAGACTGTTATAAATAGCGCCAAACAGCCTACCGAGTTCAGTTGGTTGCTCGCTGCCGTTCAGGACCACTCCTGTCAAACGTTGTATCATCACCGAAATAATAAACACCGTGTATACATCCCAAGCGACTTTCCTATGGCGTGTTATCGAACCAGTCTCTACAGGTACGATGGTTCGCGTTATAACTGTTCGTTTCGAGATTTCTTAAATGGTACTTGGTGGTTCGCGATATATGTTTATTTCGGAGAGTTCGTCTCGTCCGTCTGCCTGTTCGATTTGTATCTGCTCTGTCTTGTCGTGTCCTGTCTATCGTCAGTTCGGTTTTTTCGTGATTGGATGATTTTGGATTTAGGTGGGAAAATATAGTGTTTTGTAATTGGACGTGGGTGCATTGGGAGGAGTTTTGAGTTGATGGGAGTGGGAGACTGTCAGGGATTCCTGGTTTTGTCTTCGTTCGTCAATGGCGTGATTTATTACTGTGTTTCGTTCGTCGTTTCGTTAGTTTGGTCGCATGTGCTGTCCATCTGTCGGGGTCAAGATTGTCGAATTGCGGTGGTCGTAAACTAATTTTTTCGGTCGTTTATACCTACTTCGCACGTGTTTTTAATGGGACATCCCCTTCAGGTATGTCCCTTTGTCGCCTGGAGGAACGGTACGGAACGACCTTCGGTGTTGCCGTCGCAACACACAGCTTACATCCAATATCATGGAGTTAATCACACGGGAATTTCTTAGTAAAAATAGTATCTATTGAGTAATTGGGAAACAAGAATGCACAGGTTACCTGAAAGATGGCAACAAGTCCTTACAAATAATGGAAATTATATCATTGAATAATATTAAACACGTATTTTTGTAAATTGATTCAAATGTTTTCTTTAAAATACGACAGAACTTTCCCTCCAATCTAATATATTTTTATAACAGTTTCAAGTACCCAATATTTGCAGTTTTTGATGCTCCGCGAATTAAAAAACGGAATTTCAAACAGGAAGAATCGTAGAATACGACCATATCTTAAAAAAATTTTTTACACTTTATAATCGGTGGGAGAATTTCCAGAACAAAGATGTTTCTAATATATTGTAACGTGGACCTCCACTCGCCGCGTAGGAAGGCGGGGGCGGGGTCCACTCCGGGAATTTATGGGCTCAGAGGCCGGGCCGCGTACGGCCGTGAATACGCGGTCCTCCCGGTACTAACCGATTCTCGAAGGTTCTCGGAAATCGGGAAGAGCCTACTGCTCGGGCGCCAGGCACCGGAAGGGTGCCACGCGAAACGAGAACGAAGTCCGCCCTTAGCCGAAGCTGAGGGCGGGAGGTGAACCTTCGGGAACCGCGAGAAGGTCGGGTGGCGCGAGAAGGGTCGGGGGTTCGGGCACGGAAGGGAACGAGGACAGCCCTCACGGCAGGGCGGGTCGCGCAGGTGAAAATATCGGTATTCAGACTGGGCTCTACAATTTTATTGGCGTCGGTGGTTTTACAAAGCCGCGGCCACGTGGCCGCACCCGAGAGCCCGCGCTCTTCGTACAGAGTTTGCGGTAAGTTGAAGGGTTCGCAACGCGCTGTTGTCGATCGGTAAAATACGCCGCGGGGGTACGGTAGATCGGCACGAGAATAGCCCCTCGCCGAAGCGAGGGTTTCGCGGCACGCAGGTGGTCGGCGCTATCACGGTATGACTGTCGCGGCGCGGTTTCGGTTCCGACGGACGGCGAACGCTCGGCGAAAACTTCGCGATAGACTACGCGACGGCTCGATAGGAATAACGCGAAATGTAACGTAACAAACAGATGGTTGCAAACGATAACGGCGGCAGCTCCTCCGAGGAAGACTTCCGCGCGATATTTTTCCGGGAACTCGCTGCCGAGGCTCAAGGTACCGGTGAATTCGGTACGAGCGGAATGTCCGAGGCGAGAAGCGCCTCGGCGCGCGAAAACTCGGGGAACGAGACGCGATATTACGCGTCCGACGGGCGGTCCGCGAGCTCGCGTTGCCGCGAGGGCACGGAATCGTCGTCGGCCGACCTCGTCTGTTCCCCGACAGAGCCTGGCGAACCAACTCGCGAAAAATACACGAAAAGGGTCACTTAGGGGACTCACCGTTCCTGCCGGTACTTTCTCCGCCGTCTGTCGCGGTATTGCCCGTCTCGCTCGGGATGGTCCTGCGGTAATTCGGCTCCTGCCTTGAAACGGTAACCGTGTGGAGGTCCCGCTGTAGCTCGGAATTATCACGGCACGCACGTCGCGTGTACGATAGGCGGACGGATTTCGGTAACTTTATCCAACACCGCGGTCCGGGCAATTCGAGAGATTTTGAGTTCGGTATGATACAGTTCGGAAGTCACCGCGACAGTAATTCGGCCTAGTCCGTTCGCGTTACGGCAGGGTCCTCGCATCCCCACTCCTGGCCGTAGTCCGGCTTTTCTTCTAATAGGGCGCGCGTCTGGCGCGAAATTCGGAACTCGCAGGATCGTGCCTACGTCGGGTCCTTGGGCCCCAGACCTTACGCGAAAATCATTCCGAAATCGACACGCGGGGCAGATCGGTGACCTACCCCGGTATGGAGGTTGGGGGGGCGCCTACACCACCCTCGCCGAGGCCCCTTGCAATTGGCTTAGGTGAGGCGACGGCAGGACCGCGAAATAGGTTGTCGGATGGTCGACAGGGGCCTTCGTCCCGCTTCGTCACCTCCGGGTTGTCTGGCCCGTGTGTGGCGTCGCCCATTCCTCGTTAGTACCGGTGCACCGGATTTGCGTAATGGCCATGGTTTGGCGTAGGTGGTCCCGCGGAGCGCTGTGCCCTTTCTTCAGGTCGGCTGGATGCCGGGGTGCCGCTCGCGTACCTGAAACTTGCCGGGCTCGGCGTGCGCGAAAGGGTGAAAGCACGCGTTTCCTTTCGATTCGGGAGTTCCTCGGGGAGCGCTTCTTAACCTATCGAGCCGTGGTTCTATTCGCGACAACGTGTTTTACGACAGTCCGGTCCCTTCGTTCGGTTGTTAGGGACCCTTGAGGGCGGCGGGGTTTGTGCAACGTCACAATATATAATGTCTCTTTCTTTTATGTGGCGTTTTTGTGGGTGAATAAACCAAATTGGGTTTCACTATAAATAGAGATGATATTTATTAAACAATAATTAAACAATATTTATAATATTTACAGATCCATTACCTATAAATAGAGAAACGGCATTTACGGCCTATTCTTCCCTATATTTCTTACTAATAGTATTTAATACTTTTCCGTCTCAATCTCTCTCTTATCCTCGTGCACGTGTTTCTCGTCTCCTCTGTAATCTAACCTACCTACCCGTCCCGCGACAAACTTCAAGAGGGTTTGTAAAGTAGTATCCGTACTACTTTATATCTCCCCACCGCGGAAAGAGTTTTTCTTTGGCTACAAAATCCTTCAACAAGTCTGCTAGTATTCCTCATGATTTTCTTCATCATCGTCGTTGATGCTTTCTGGTATTGGAATGAGCTTCGTAATGTGAAAAATGTTTGATTCTTCTTTCTTGTGCCCTGTATTAATTCTGTAAATGGAGTTGGATAATTTTTCTTTTATTTCAAAAGGTCCGATTTTTAGTTCATCTAATTTCTTTCTGTTTAATCTATGTCCATTTTCTACGTATACTCGATCTCCAACGTTGAATTCCATTTTTTTTTCTATTTTTATCGAATAATGTTTTGTTGTAATTATGTGATTTAATGGTTCTGTCTAAAGCAATCTTTCTGTCTTGGTATAAGTTGTTTTTTATTTCTTGATGGAGTTCTTCGGGTACAATTGTTGTGTTTTTTCCTTGCATTAAATATATCGGTGCAAAACCTGTTATTGTATGTTCCGTTTCATTGTATTTCCTTGTGCATTCTTGTACTATTGTTGTCCATGCCCGGTTTCTTGTTTGTTCGTTAATTTTGCATCTTATTTTGTTGACTAAAGTTTGGTTTAGTCTTTCATTGAGGCCATTAGAAAATGGTGAGTTAACTGCCGTGAATATTATTGGAATATTTTTCTCTTTTAAGAATGTTTTAAATTCTTTTGAATTTATTCCTGGATATTGATCCGACAAGATTATACCAATTTCGTTATTATCTGTGACCATCTTGATTAGTTTTATAAAATCGTTTGCGTTCTGTGTCTTGGATGTTAGAATATATCCATATCTCGTAAAATGGTCCACCAAAAGGTGTAGATATTTTTTGGTTGATCTGGATCCGCCGAATCCTCCGATTGTGTCAATTGACATAATCTCGAATGGCTCTTTTGCAGGTCCTAAATGTGACATTAATCCATTTTTCCTTTGTCCTCTCGATTTGTTTTTTATACATAATATTTTTATACACAATTTTTACAAATGTGTTTTATATTTTCTGTTAATTTTTTTGCTGTATAATATGGTGTAATTTTATTTTCCATTTGTTTTATTCCTATGTGGCAGTATTCTTCGTGTACTTTTTTAATAAATTCTTTACTAAAATTTTCTGATAAGACTATTTTTTCTTTTCTGTTTACTTTTTTATAGTATACGTTATTTTTTTTTTATCATCTTATTTGTTTTATTTTGCAGTTCTTTGTTTTTTTCCTGGTCTATAATTATATCTTTTAGCTTGATTAAGTTTATAGTTTTTAATGTTTTGTTTTCTTTAGCTTCTAATACTGGGTTTCTACTAAGACAATCGGCTTCTAAATTGCATTTTCCTGGGGCATATTTAACTATGAAATCATATTGCGATAGATAATATGTTAGATCTCCTAACTCTTCATCTGTTCTCGACTTTATATTTAGGTTTTCTAGGGGTTTATGATCTGAATAAACTATGAACGATTTTCCCATTAGCAAGTATTGCCAATAATGTATCGCCTCTTTTATTGCAAGACATTCTAGGTATATTGCTTTCTTCTTTTTTTGACTATTATTCAATTTTCTTGAAAAGTATGCTACTGGTTTCTCTTCATTATTTGGTTGTCTTTGTTTCATTACTGCTCCTATGCCTAGTAAACTCGCATCCGTGTAAATGTAAATCGGTAGATCTGGGTCGTATATTTCTAATACAGGTTGAGAGCATAATAATTTTTTCATATTTTCAAATGCTTTTTCACATTCTTCGGTCCAAATAAATTTCTGTCCTTTTCTCAATAGGTTGTGTAGTGGATCCAATATTCTGGCTATGTTTGGTATATATTTATTATAGAAATTCACTTTTCCTAAGAATTGTCTGACGTTTTTTTGTGTTCTTGGAGTCGGAAAGTCTTTTATTGCAATCAAGTTATCGTTCATTGGTCTTATTGAATTATTACCAATTATATGTCCCAGATATTTTACTGAATTCTCTGCAAATTTGCATTTAGTGAATTTTAGTCTAAATCCTTCTTCTCTTATTGCTTCTAGTAATTTTGTTACGTGGTGTACGTGGTCTGTAAAATTCTTAGAAAATACTAGTATGTCATCTATGTAATTTACTGTGAAATTTGTAAGTTTGTGTTTCCTGATTATGTTGCTTAATATTCTTTGGAATATTGCTGGCGATGTTTTTAGCCCAAATGGTAGACACGTCCATTGAAAGTGTCCTTCCTGCGTGACAAACGCTGTTTTTTTTTCTATCTTTTATTCGTAAAGGAATCGACCAGAACGCTGAATTAATGTCAAATGTTGAGAAAAATTTGCAATTTCTAGCTTTTACCATTAAATCTTCTATTAGCGGAAAGGGTTGTGATTGTGGTACAACTATCTTATTTAAGTCTCTAAAATCGCAACACAATCTTGTTTTTCTATTTTCTTCTCTCTTGTACGCTAGAGTTACTGGAGCCGCGAAGGGACTGTATGATTCTTCTATCAGATTATTTTCTAATAATTTTGCAACCTGTGCTTCTATCTCCTTTTTGTCTTCAATGCTGCATTTGTATGGTCTTTTGCTACAGAATTTGTCCATTAATAGATCAATTCTAGCCTCATAATTTTTCACCCTCCCTACATCGTATTTATCTTTGGCAAATATTGCACTATACTTTTCTATTAATTTGTTTATTTCTGTTTTTCTTTTATAGTCTAGATGATCTATAGCAATTCTAAAATTTGATGTATTTATATGTTCGTTAAAATTTATGAAATACTTATCTGTAGTTTTGTTATCTTTATTTCTTCCTAAGTTCTCTTTTGTGATATCCTTATATATTTTTTGTTTGATTTCCAAATTTTCATCCTGTATTAATTGGAATTTCTTTATTATATCTAGTCCAACTAAAAAGTCATATTGAAATTTATCTTCATCAATTACAAATATATCTACACTTTTTTCTATATCAAAGATTTTTATTTTTATTGACACCATCCCATTAGTTCTTTTCACACCATTAATCGTCATTAGATTCGCTCCTTGCATGCTATCTATTTTTCCTTTTTCAGTTTTAATAATTTTGAACTTATTAAAGAAACGTTTGAACCTGAGTCATATATTCCCAGAATTTCTACGTTATCTTGTAATCGCACTTTGACCTTGATTAATGGCGGAACTACAAGTTTTTTTGTTCCGTGTCAGATAGTTCAGCTTCTATTTCTGTGTTATTTACAAACTTAATTTGGTTTTTCTCTTTACCGTTATTTTCATTTCCTTTGAACCAACATGAGGATTCCGGGTGAAAGCGATTCATTTTCCCTTTTTTTTCACAAATTCTACATGCTCTTTTTTGTTGTCTTTTCTCTGGATCTTCTTTGGCGTATTTATTGGCAGTTTTATATTCTGTATTTTTCTTTTTTGTCATATGTTCTAGGCTTCGCAATGCATTGAAAAGATCTTCAGCCTCTTTTAATTTCTTTCTGTCAATTTTGTCTATTATAAAGTCTGGTAATCCTACTGCTATAAGGTCGATCAGGGTACTTTTATCAATTGATTTATTCATCTCTAATAGAATCTTTTCTTTCTTTAGAGCATAATCTAATAATGAGCCGTTTATATATTTATATAGAATTGCATACTTAACTGGAGACCAACCTTTGTCTGCATAGGTTTCGCAGAAATTATTTTTCCAGGTTTCCCATTCCGATGCTAGTGAATGTTTTATAAGCATAGAACTATACCAATCTAGACAAGAGCCTTCTAAAACTAGCCTAAAAATTTCAATCTTTTCTTCATCTTTTTGTATGCCTAAACGATTGCATTCTTTTTCAAATGTATCTAGCCATTGAATCCCATTAGCATTTTTGCCTGTAAACTTTTCAATGGTAAATTTTTCTGTTACCTTCTTTAAGTTACTTTGCCCACTTTGTGATTTATGTTCGTCGGTTTTTATGGAGACAGCTTTCAAGATCCTCGCTAATGTATCCTCCGTTAAATTACTTATAGGTTGTGACTTATTTGTAATTTCTTCTAAATAATAATCTCCTAATATTATGTTTTCCTCTTCATCCGTGTAGAATTCCTTTAATTCTTTATTTAATTTTATCCAAATTTTCCTCGATTAGTGTCTCAATTTGATAGTGGCTCTTGCTCTCTGAAACGCTTCTGTTTTTATCAGTTCTGTATGATATGCCGCATATTGGTGCTCCTCTGGGATGCCATAAACCTCTCCACGTGGCGTTTCAATTGAGGTTATGGCATAGATGTTTGATTTTGGATCTTGACCTGCTTTTATCTCAATTTCAAAACGTAGTTTATCCATTGTTCTAGTAAGCAAAATGCCGTTTTATAATGTCTCTTTCTTTTATGTGGCGTTTTTGTGGGTGAATAAACCAAATTGGGTTTCACTATAAATAGATATGATATTTATTAAACAATAATTAAACAATATTTATAATATTTACAGATCCATTACCTATAAATAGAGAAACGGCATTTACGGCCTATTCTTCCCTATATTTCTTACTAATAGTATTTAATACTATTCAGTCTCAATCTCTCTCTTATCCTCGTGCACGTGTTTCTCGTCTCCTCTGTAATCTAACCTACCTACCCGTCCCGCGACAAACTTCAAGAGGGTTTGTTAAGTAGTATCCGTACTACTTTATATATATTTTCATTAAGAAATTACATTTGCGTATAACATGATAAATTATTTAAGAAGAATTTTATATGTATAATTTACGTATGATAAAATACATATAAGGATGTGCGATGCTGTTTCACTAAATGCCAGGAACGTTACCTATTTCCATGGTGTTATAAAGGAGAGATACGGATAGTTTACCTAAGGAGCTGTGGAGCCCCTAAAAACATTTTTTTTTTGTGCCACGCACAGCAGGGAACTGTCAACGCGCTCTCGAAAGGCCATCTGGAAAGGGCCGAGAGGCCAGAGAAGAAATTCGGTTCCAAAGTCTGACACGGTTGCCGCTAGTAAACGCTAGGACCAAAACCAGGGTTGTAATTTTGAGCCGGCTGGCCGGGCCTGCCAGATATACATTGACCTTTAATCTCCAATCTGGGATCTCGGATGTGCCCAGGGAGAGCGATCACGACAGCCGTTATCGCGGCGGTGCTGCCAAAGGGCGGCCCGGTCTTTCGATCTTTGATCGGAGTGTAATCGCGAAACTTTATTTCAACGAAACTTTATTTATTCTCGCCCGTACATGTTAACGTTATTGATTGTCTAGGCGAACTGCGCCGCGGACAGTGGCCGCTGATCGTCAGATTGCGTCGCGATCGTCGAATTCCATCGACGTCGTCGCTGCCCTGCTACCCCTTGTGGCAAATCGTGCGCTCGCGCGCTCTTACAGGAGGGACGTGAATAAATGTGCCACGTCACAGCATAATAGTTCATAATAATTCTTTGTCTGAGGGTTTATTCATTGACGGTCGAACCACCGGACGTGACATGGTATATATTCGTGAACAGGAGAACGAGATCTATAAGTGTGCGAAGTTTCAATACTATCTGTTATGAGGACAACGGTTCTGGCTTATATCGGTTACGGTTATGGTTCTTAAGTACCAATATTATATCGATCCTATAACTGTTATTTTTTGGTTCCAGTTTCATTTATAATTCGGTTCTGTGATAGAACGTAGAGTATACAATGTGTGCAAGCAACTAAATCATCGTCAGTGCGACCCTAAAATACCACGATGAAAGGTTAGCGTATGCTGACAAAACACAAAACTGTTCGACGAGATCGGTCAACTATTGATATCTGTACCACCTCACCTCACCTATTTCGATGATTTTTTAATATGTTGTAGATGTCAACATCGTGAATACAATTGTAAAAACTCACTTGTATATTTATCGTTTTGTTCCTATATAGGGCGAAAGCTCGGGATCTGCTTTCGCCGTATTTCAGATCAGGTTACCTATGCGACTTGACTTTGTTATGGAGTCGCCCGAGAGTGAACACGGAGAATGAGAGAGGCGAGAGGTAGTTGCAGACCATACAGTTGTCAGCCGTGTAGCAATACAGTATTCCCTCCGAAAGTGATAAAACCTCCGGGCTCTGGAGTACAGTTTTCTTTTGCTATAAGTCGATGGCTCGGTACGACTTTTGACCTATTATGAATAACGGTATCTATGTCGCTTCGGTTTGTTCTTGAGCGGACCGCGAGTGAGTAAGGAGAATGTGCCAGAGGTTTGAATGTGGCGGCAAACTACAAAGTGGTTGGCCGAGCAGTCATATCTTTCGTTGCAAAAACGATAGCATATGGCATACCCTCTCGTTCTGGCCGGTGTCGAGCAGACAACTTCAAAAGAAAGAGAGGGGATAAACATTTTCTTCTTGCGAAAAAGCATCGACGTCTTATTTCGAAAGAAAACTGTATCAATGATCGTATAGGTCGTAGGTATTTACTACGTTATTTGAAGTTTGCCGACGATAGAGAAGGATAGCGCGGTGACTACAAAGAGGAGTTGATTAAAATGAGTGTAATCACGGCATAATTTTGATGTTGTATACTTATTTAATGAGTGACCATAGCTCGCTAGAATACAAGTAAATATCATTAAAACTCTATCGAGCTTGGTCTCTTTTCAACCATATAAATCTCATAAATCTGAAAAGAAATTACAATGTCTTGTTCATTGATCACTCTTGGAATTGTCGAAGGGGATTCGGATGCTAACAGTGATCACTGTCGGGATAGTGGTAGCGAATTTTGACCGCTGTCGGCGGTGTAGGTCATTCACTAGACCTTTAAACATTATGTTTACATTGACCACTTCTGCAACAGTGGAAGCCTCATCACATTGATTGAATTGATGGTTTAATGGAACCTGATGCATTACTAATTGATCATCCTGTAATGCACAGTTTTACTGTTGTCACAAAACAACTGTAAGGAAAATGAAAACGAAGATGAAGATTACAGAGAAGTTAAGATGAAGATTAGAGAGAAGTTAACGAATTGCGGAGACCAGTACAGCAAGATATGAAGAAGAAAGATGTTGGTGCGAGTGGAAATGTATACTCAAAAACAGCGTGTTCAGCTTGAACACGAACAGGCATTGGCATGCTCTCTACAATTACATTTGGAGGCCTTGGAAATATTTTACTTGATAAACAAAACTTACAAAAACATAATACAGTTTTGTTGAAGAAACGGAGATGGATCAGAACGGCTTCTGCCGTTTCTTGGATCACACTACCTATACGGCTTGACTTTGCGAGAGGCTCGAATGTAGCGACTATAACTATAAAGTGGTCGGCCGAGCAGTGGTACAAGTGTAACATGCCCTCTCATTCTGCTGCATATGTACATCTTGTATTTGGCTTGACTTTGTTCTCCTGTGAGTCGAGAGAGGAGCAAGATGGAGAGTCAGCAAGAGGGGAGAGATAGCGCAAGATCATAAAGTTGTCCTTCTCCTTCTGGCAGTAAACGGTATCGGAAGAATATCGACCGCAAAGATGTTTTGATATATTCTGTCTCGAGAAACGGCACCAATGTTCGTTTCGTGAATAGGAAATTTGTGTCTTCTCTGCTTCTTTTCAAGAATCCATCATACATGTTTTTCATCAGTACTGAAGAACACGAAGTCGACCACTACGACAGCTGAGCGATGAAAACCCCGAGATAAAGATTAAAGAGGAGCTACTATGAATTAGTACACAAGTAAAAAAATTCCAAATTATGCCGTGTTTAGACACATTTTAATCAGAAAAATCATCTAAATATGCTATTAAAATTTCTAGAAAAAAAAAGGAAAAAAAGAAAGTTTTGTATCTATGTCGACTGCTACGACTCTGTGCATCTCCTTCTTTCCACACGCTGTTCTTCTTTGCGTTTTAAACATTCCTTGCTTCTTAAATAAGTAAGTATAATCAAAATTCCCCCATAGTAGTGGGGATACAATTTTATCACTCGTGGAAGGAAGACTGTATCTTTCGTTTAAAACGATAAAATGTAACATACCCTCGTGTAACGACACTAAGCGGCGGGAGGGGATAACGATTTCCTTATTCTGGAACAAACACCGTTGCCTTATAACGGAACAAAACTGTCTTATTTCAATAATTATTTATTAGTATTTGTTACTTAAACAATTACATAAATACGATTGTCGATCGTCGATGATTCATTTGCTTGTATACATTGTATATTCTGATATATGGCCGAACAAAATAACAGAATCGAAATATAACCGAAACTAGAACCAAAATACAGAATCGAGAAATAACTGTTACAGAACCATAGCTTCGATGCCTAAGGGGACACCTAGAACCGTCTTCCGATTTGTTAGCGCTCCTCCAGTGATACCAACCAGGTGGTGGAGCGCCGTTTCCATTGATTTGCCACTCTGATATGCATGCTGATTGGTATGCATGCTGATTGGTATGCACTGGAGTGGGGATCAGCGCGTTCTCCCTTATGTATTGTCACGTTGCCCGGATTTTCGGGCCCGTCCGACGGGAGAAAACCTGGGCAACGGCGGATTTTATAGACCGTGAGGCCGGGCCACGCTCGGCCGCGCGATACGTGGTCCACCCGTGACAACCGGTATCTCGTAGGCTCGATTTTCCCGACGGATTTTGCCAGGTTCGGGACTTGAAACGGGCGCCAGACACTCGCAAGTGTCACACGAACAACTCCTAGCGAACGCGAGACGCGAATTATGATACCGAACCTACGAGAACCGCGCGGGGCCTGAATAGCGGCAGCCTGGGCCAGGATTCTACGCGGAGGGAATTCGGGACGTTTCCCGCGGCGGAAAGGTTTCTCACATTGAAGCGTACACGAGTCTGGGCTTCGAGTTAACATTTATTTCATCCGGTCTTTACAAGGGGCTGCCGGGATCGCCCGGCAGCGGTGTAATCGAAGCCCGCGCGATTTTACAAGTTTGCACGACAGGCGGTCGGTCGCTCGCGCTTTTTGCACCCGGGTATGCTTTCCTACGCGTCGAACTCGATCGCGGGCGCGATGTACGGCAACCTCTATCGACAATTAGCCGGTCGAGAGGCGACCGGGTTCCGATGGTATACGCGGCAGTAGATTCTAAATGACTGTGGTTGTCGGAAGTAGCCGGAAACGGCGATACGGCTTTCGTCGCGTCGTCCCACCGTGCGGCGTCTCGAGGCTGGCCCAATTTATCCCAAAATCGGCGACGATACGGGTCCCCCGCGGATCCGCGACTCCGCGTTACAAACCCGGCGACGTACAACCGTAACGAGACGGTCACGCTCACGCTCACGGTGCCCGCACGTTCACCGACCGACGGCCTTGAACCCGACGCGATCCTATCGCGAATCTCGGCGAAACGAGGGGACGTCTACTCGCGACACGAGGTATGACCGATACGCGAAAAACGCCAGCCGAGCCAATGCGAGAATAATTCGACTAGGAAAACCTGATCGGCACTTACCACGCGGTGTTGCTGCTACGCCGATCTTCGCCCGGCAGCTCCCTCAGCACGCGGTACGCAAAATAGCACGTTATACTTTAGGCAGTCGTTAAAGTCTACGTTTTACTACAGCCGATGACACAGTGACCTAGTTCGCGAAGGCTCGCTAACGCGGAAGCGAGGCGTCCCCCACTTTCCTAGTTTCCCCGGCTCCTGCGCGACGCTCGGACCTATCGCTACCGCTCATGCGGCAGGGCCGTACCCGGCCGTCCGGGGCCCTCGGCAACTGACTTAATGTCTAATTCTTCGCCGGTGCTCCTCGATGATTGGCGGCATCTAGGGATTGCAATACCGGACCAAAAATGCAATACCGGTATTCGGTATTTTTTTAAACGTTGTACCGGTATACCGGTATTAATACCGGTACTAGGAATTTTCATGAAGGTACAAAAACTCAGTTGTTTAATAGGAAAAAAAAATAACTAATTTATTGATTCGATATTTTTGAAATGTGATTGTAAAAAACATAATGCATCTATTGAACTGTCATTAAGCCTTGAACGTATTTTTCTGCACAAATTACCTGCAGTTGAAAATGCTCTTTCCGCATCCACGCTGGTTGGTGGTACTGTTAATAATGAGCGATATACTTGCTCTAAATATTTGCCTCGATGTCCTTCATCCTCTAACAACTCGGTCTCTCGTCTGATGGTTTTGGATAAATCTATTTTTTGTATTATTTTTGTATTATTGTTCGTAGCAATTTTTTTATCTATAGCTAATTGTAATTTCTTCTCGAGAGATAATTCTTTTTCGATATCAACATCAACATCATCTTCAACGAATTCTTCTGGATAGGTTTGTGTTTGGTTTTCATAAATGTTTTTGTGGAAATTGACGACGAACTTAATTAAATTTGACCTTGTTAGTTTCTTTTCTTCCTTTCCGTTTTCTTTTTTAAAGTCGTTATAATTATGTAAATACCTTAAAATATTTTCTAGGTCACTATGCCTTTCCTGTATACGAATTTTCAATGCACTGTATAATTCCTCAGACAGTGGCGTGTCCTGATCTTTAAGTGATTGCAACATAAAATTTATTGCTGCATTCGCTGTTAATAAGTTGGAATCCTTCCGACATAATGCTTCCACAGTCAGTTTTATTGGATGCAGAGCTGATACAGTTTTTGATATTAAATCGAATTCATTATCGGGAAAATTAATTTGTAAATTTAAGTCAATTAATGCTTTCTGAATTGGATTTTTTAATTTCAAAAATCGTTCCATCATCAATAACAAACTGTTCCAGCGTGTTTTAGAATCTAATATTAGCATAAGTTCTTTTTTTATTTCAGTAAGTACATATTTTTGTAAAACAGCACTTTTAGTAGGGGAACGTTTAAATATTTTAACAACTTTTCGAATTTTCTTAATTATGGGAAGCAATTCTTGGTAGGTTAATATTTCGTCCTCGTTACTATTATCTTCGTCATATTCAAATGAGGTACTTTCAACAATTGTAGTACTATTTTCTTCATTGTCACTCTCTTCGAAATCAGAATCAGAAGTTTCTAAATCCAGAGTATTTTGCTTCTTCTGCTCTTGATTTTGTTGATATAGCACACTGATTACTCCAAGTTGAATTCCATGAGCATAGCACAATTGCTGATTTGCATCAATCAACTTCCCAACTTTTTTCATCACCGTTGCTCCATCAGTAGTTATGCAGACAATATCTTCTTTTAGAGATAATCCATGTTCCTCCAATTTGCAGTTGACTACTTCTACACATTTTGTAGCTGGCATACTTCCTGAGACATGTGTGAGTCCTATATTCCAAATTTTCTTTTCTGAATGAATATTTATATTTAAATAACGTCTATTTCGTACACTTGTCCATTCATCAAATGTGAGACTAAATTTTGTACCATTTAATTTTAATTCTGTTAATTCTTTTTTCAGAGAATTGCGAACACTGTTACTATAGTTTATAACAGTTCTTCTTATAGTATTAATAGATCTTGGAATATTTTTGAAACCTCTTGCAATCAGTGACTTTCTCAATTCAATTGAAGTACAAAACACTCTGAACGGCAAACCATCTAATGCTGTCATTCTAGACAGAACTTCATCGAAACAGTCGGTTTTTCTATTGAAAAAATCTGTAATTTGCGATGTCTTTGGTTTCGTAATATCATTTTTAGGTGAGTTAGAATTTGTCTCGGATTCTTTTCTTTTCAATAAATTAATATTATGTAGTGTTTTTAAATGTGTATGTAGTCCGCTTGTACTTCCTCCAAAAACTTTAATTATCCTCGAACATGTTTTGCATCTCGCCAGCATACTTTTTTCATCATATAAATAGTAAAACCAAGCCGAAGTATTATCGGCAGATTTTCTATGTTCTTTGAAGTCATTCGTATTATTCATTACGGATAAATGAAACTAAAAACATATACATACGTTACACGTGTAAATATTTTGAACAATGAAGCATAATATATAATGTGTCCTTACCTATGAAAAAGAAACTCACCAATTTAAAAAATATCTAAATGTATAATATAAATATTTAAAACACTGCGCACAATTTCACTAGGACAAACGGAAGAGACAATTCGTTCGCA